>NC_133584.1:61249115-61559949 GCF_964106895.1 Numenius arquata | reverse complement strand
GAGGTGGTTCCGCTCCGTGAGACACTCACCTTGGGTGAAAGCTTCCTGCAGGTCTCCCCCGACGCTGGCCAGCGCGTCCTGCGGGACGTGGGTCGGGGTGGAGCCGGCGGAGGTGGACCTGACGGGCATGGGCATGGGGCGGCCGGCCCCGTGGGTGGGTGAGGAGTGTGCCGAGCCTGCGGCTTGCGCCTGGGCGGGAGACACGAGACACACAGGTTCCACATTTTTAACTTTTTTTTTCTTTTTTTTTTTTGGGTCAAAGTCTAAAAATAATTCTCAGAAAAAAAAAAAAAAAGGCATGAGGAAAAGATGCTTCACCAAAACACTCTCGATTTTGAGTAATACGTGATGCGTGATCGGGGGGTGGTGGTGTGGGAGGACCCCGCGGTGGTGGCACGCCGGGCGCAGAGCATCACGCCTCGGGATGCGTGTGGTACCCACAGCCGGGCCGCCTCCGGAGAAGGATCTGACCCCGACCCTACGCTGATCCCATCACCCCTCAAACGCCAGGTGGGAAAAGCCCCGGGAAGGCAGGGAGTGACCTTCCCGGGCATGTGCTCCAGAAGGACCTGCAACCGCTCGGCATCCACTCATCCTTCCCCACGGGCTGCTCCCCCTGAGCTCTGCGGTGCCACCGAGGCTCTGCTGAAGCTCCAGCCTCTTTTTAAATTTATTCTTGTATTTTTAAACATTTTTAAAAATATTTTTTCTATTTTAAAATATATTTTCATATATTTTAAATATATTTTTATTTTTTATATTTTTATATATTTGCCATATTTTAATATATAAAATATATTTTCATTTATTACTAAAATGGTAATTTTTAAATTTTTAAAAATTATTTTACATTTCCCTCCAGCCAGACCCGCCCTGTCTCTGTCATGCAGCTCCAAGAGCCTCGCGAGCAGCTCTGCACCCTCTGCCTTCCTCGAGAAGGCTCCTGGTGCCCCCCTCCAGCTCCCCACGGAGGGCGAGTGATGGTCCCCAGGGTCTCTCAGGTGCTGCCTCTGGGCTCAGAGTCTGCTGAATTTCACCGCACATCGCAAACAAACAAGAGAATAATTTTTTCCCTGCGGGCTGAAGGTTCAGAAGAAACTCCTGTAATATTCACACGGGTTAAACTCCCGCTGGCTTCAAAGAAGGCGCTGCCCCAGCAAAGCCTCTGAGCACAAGCTGAGGTGGGAAAGGAGAGGGAGTGACGAAGGTTTGAGGAGGAGATGAATTTAGGAGGTGCATTTAGGAGGTGAATTTAGGAGATTAACGACAGGCACTTATGGGCTCCCTGTTTCCAGAACACCCATCTCACATAAGGACTCGGTGCCCGGTGCAGCCGCAGGGGGAATGAGGTGGTGTCCACGGAGTGATGCACCTCAACGGGCAGGGAAGGGGACCTCGGGTCCCCGTCCCCCTCCTCCGGCCGCTGGCAGAGGGTCTGCGCAGCCCGGCCGGGCCCCTCGCCCTCGGGGGCCGCTGCCCCCCACCACCCACCCTCCAAAGACGTTGTCCTTCCCCGCAGCGTAGGCTCCCAGTGTCGCAGCCCCGCTCTGTGGTCCATAATCTGGTTATTCTCTGCAGCCACTCCTGTCTTTCAGCAGCCCCCGAACCCTCCTGCTCGGCTGCAGAGTTATTAGTGATGGGTTTTGCCCGGCTTTGCTGGCAAGGGTTTACGATCTGTGGCTGTATTTATATTTAAGCGCGGTCCCTGCGCTGCCGTTGATTAAAGGAAAGCCACTCATAAATATTTACACACCAAGGGCATTAAAGCCCTACAGCCCCTCCGAGCAAATACCTGTTTGTTTGTGCCGTTTGATTTATCGCCTTTTTTGTTGTTGTTGGGGTTTTTTGTGGTTTTTTTTTTTTTTTTAAAAGCCTATTCATCGTTGGCTCTCTTTGACGTGCATCAGTTACCGGGGCAACCCGGCCGGCGCAGCGGTGATGCTGTGCGGTGACACCACTGATGACACCACCGATGACACCGCCAGCATCCCGCGGTCCTGCATCCCCTGGTCCTGCATCCCGCAGTTCTGCATCCCGTGGTCCTGAATCCCTCGGTCCTGCATCCCGCAGCCCTGCATCCCATGGTCCTGCATCCCCCAGTCCTGCATCCTGCCGTCCTGCATCTCCCGGTCCCCTATCCCATGGTCCTGCATCCCCCAGTCCTGCATCCCCCAATCCTGCATCTCCCAGTCCTGCATCTCCCAGTCCTGCATCCCCCAGTCCTGCATCCTGTCCTCACGCTGCCACAGCATCCCCAGCCTCCAGCGCTGCCCTGCCCCAAGGTCCTGTGTCCCATGGGACCCACCCCCCCCCAAGGAACAGGGACACTGCCCGGGACGTCCCCAGCTCCAACTAATCCCTGCCAGCCCAAAGCTGATATTTCTTATTAAGGTGAAAGCCCAGCCATGTGCGAAATTGTCATTCTGAAACTGTATTAATAATAATAGGGGGGTTTAAAGAAGTGAGTGCAACGTTCCCGTGACGGGGGTGTCCGCGGGGGACGGGGCTGCAGGAGGGAAATGACATCTTTCGAGGGTAAAATCACTAGAAAAGGCACACGCAGCACCAGCACTTCCCTTCCCTGCACCGAAACCTCAAATAAAACCTTAAAAAAACCAACCCGAAACGGCACGGAAGCGGCAGGGGAGCGGGGATTTGCATACAGACGTGGCAGAAGGCGCTTGCCCAGCGCTGCCAGCCCCGGCACGGTGGAATTGGTGGCACTAGCCCACCCACCCCACGGCTTCGCTTCGGGGGAACCAGCTCGGTTCCCTCGCCCCCCCGCCCCAGACGGAGCATCAGCCGCTCCGAGGAGGAAAAACCATCCCGTGTGTGAGCTAAGAGTGAAAATGGGGAGAAACCCCCGCGTTGAGACCCGTGCTGGAGGCAGAGCTCCCCGGTTCCTGGCGGGGGGGCCAGGGGAGGGTGGGGAATATGTTCTGTTTTGGAGCTTGTTCCCCAGGTTGTGCTGTGGGACCTGGGCACGTGTTCCTGTTATCCACTGGAGACCGACCTCCCTGTGGGATTGTGAGGGAAAAGCCTCCCGGAGGCTTTGTTATTTGGAAAAACAAGAGTTTTGCCAAAAAAAGAGCAGGACCTCACCGCCGACCCCCTCGCCCCAAAACCATGTTCGCCTGGACCCCGAGGGGGCAGATAGGACCCTGCGCGGCAAACTTGACCCATCCCACCACCTCCACATCTGGCCCATGGTGGGTTTTGCAGATGTTCTTGCTCCTCGGACCACGGGGGGACCCTGAGCCCCAGAAACGCGGCACCAGCTTGGGGGGGGGGGGGGGGCAGCACCTGGACACCCTCCCGCACCCCCAGCCTCAGCCCCGTGGGAACGGAAACCCTTTTTTCACCGTCATTTATCTCTGAGACACGCTCTCTGCATTTATATTCTTAGAGTAAGTGCCCAAACGCTTGAATTTTTTTTTTTTTTCTAATTTTTTCGAGCGGCTGGGCAGGCAGATGGGCCAGATGTGGCCCAGAGGGGCCGGGGACGCCCCTCACCCGCAGAGGGGCTGGGGGTGTCCTCACCCGTGTCACGACGCGGTTCCTGGAAACCGTGGTGACTGTGAGAACCGCCGCTGAGCGACATATCGTGACAGGGAGGGGGTACGGGGCTGCCGCCCCCCCGGCTGGCGCTGCCACGCTCGGCCAGCCCCAGCCCCGCACCCCCACCGCTCGGCACCGGGAGGAGGATCTGAAAGTTTTCGGTTCAGTGAAGGCTTGAAAATCACCTTCTCGAGAAACCCTGAAGGCTGGGAACGACACTGCTCCGCACCGCGGGGCTGCCACAGCCCCACTGGGACCCCCTGGGCTCCTGGAGCCCCACTGGGACCCCAAAGGCCCCATGAACTGCGCTGGGACCCTGGGACCCCCACAGGCTCTGGGAGCTGCACTGAGACCCCACGGGCTCCAGAAGCTCCCAGGAGGTCTCCAGAAGCATCCCACCAGTGAGATAGGAGAGAGAAGTGGAAAAGCCAAAAAGAAAAACTCACGGGTCGACCTGGGATGCAGCTCCTGGGTGAGGAGAGACGCATCTCTTACTCCTGGTCTAGAAGACAAATGAACAAGCAGCTCCTGGCCAACCTCAACACCAAACCTTCCTGTGCAGCATCTGCCACGAGACCAGCAGCGCTGCCGTGGGAGGTACAAGGCCCCCCAAGATTGCACCTCTAGGAGGAAAGGAAGAACCCCATCTCCCTATGGACAGTTTCTCAGGAGATGTCTCCAAGGTCACTGTCCCCATCAGATGGCCATATCTCCCATGAGTGGAGAGGACACCTGAAGAGGTCTAGAAGGGGCCAGGAGACCTGCCTGAGCCTCTCTGGGTTGCTCAGGCTGGATGAAGAGCTGAATCCCTCTGGGGAGGATGACTCCCTTCTGCTTGGGACAGGACCGGACATGGGCTGAGCCCTGACGGAGCTTTCCCAGGCCCAGATGGAGACCAGGCATCAAAGACCTGGAGAACAGGGGCAACCACCAGGTGCTGCGGAACCTGAAGCCCAGAAGGAGCACTGACACCACAGACGTGATGGACAGAAGCTTTGGGAATGAAAGAAAGAAAGATTAAGGCCAGAGCAAATCCAGAATGATATGTTCACCAAATTCCAAGCCAATAAATGTCCATTCAACCCCAGCAACAACCTCAGGGTTGGGGGGGTCTTCATCACTGCCCCCAGTTTGGGTCAGACTTTCTGAGCACACTCTGCAGGTAATGATGGAGCCAAAAAGACTGTTGTCTCCAGTGGGTAGATGTAATCCCAGCACCAGCACACGCATAGACACCCGCAGGAGAGGGAAGGGGAGCTTCTCGGGCTTGGGGCTGCATGTGCCTCTCCAGAACCTGGTAATATCTTATTTTGTCTAATTCCAGATAAAAAGAAATAAAATGGAAATGGAATGAAATAGAAATGAAATGAAAAAATAAAATAAAATAAAATACCTCTTTTACATTTTGATCTCTCTCTTCTTCTACTTTATATAGCTCATGCACTCTTAACACGCTCACGTGTCTTCCCTCTGCACCCAGTGATGAGCCCTGTGGAAAAATGACGCCCGTGGAAAAATGGTGTGTGACCTCTCGCCGTGATGCACGTACACCCAGAAACCAGAAATAAGTGGGTTATGAGCTGGCGTTTCTGAACCGTTCACAGTGTTTGCCCCAGCCCACGGCTCCCAGGCAGCCTGTGGGACCCCAAAAGCCCCCACAGCCCCAAGGAACCCAGGGGTGGACCCGAAGGAGGATGTTTGAGGACACGCTTTGAAGCCAAAGACATCGATGGTGACAACGAGCCTCACCATGAGCTGGGCTCACGCTGCTCAGGATGAAACCAGCCCTGTCCTAGAAAGCACTTCATGGACTGAGAAACCAAGGCAGAACCTGGGGTGGGGACAGAGGGAGCAGTGTGGCACCCAGTGACTGGCTATGGTAGCCATCACGCCACCCATGGGAGAGGAAGCCGTGGGAGGACACGTTGGGTGTCACCATGCCTCTGCAGATGTGGGACATGAACTGGGAGAGCCCGGAGGCAGCAGAGGGTCCATGGGTCCCCTCGAGGATGGCTCCCAAGGCTGAATGAGACGGTGTTGCCAAGGCGAGTCAATAAATCCCTCTCAGAACCTTCCTTCTCCAGCGGCTGAGGGCAAAGCAGTGACGGAAGGAAAGATGCAAGGTCCAATAAATACTGGAGTTGAGTCTACCCCCATGGGTTTTGAAGATGCTGAAGTTTCCGTGTCTCCGTCCCCCAGCTCAGGCCAGCACTTCTGCAGCTCTGCCTGGTGAAGAGCCCCGTCTCCCCAGGGCCACCACCGCAGAGCTCATGGCACGGGGAACTCCAGGATGCCGTTTGTAAGCAGTGCAGGGGCAGATCTGAGAAGGTTTGTAAACCCCTCCCTAGCTCTGCTGGAGCTGCAGCCTTACAAAATCCTGGGAATTACTGGCTCGTTGCACGTTCTTCCTGGAAACCGCACCAGGGAGGACACAGAAGATGGATTTCACTTTAGAAAAACAGCGAAGGAAACCTCTGACCCAGCTCCTGAAATGTTTGGGAGCTGACTTGGATTTATTGGCCCCAGCTTATCAGGTCTTGTATACAAGAGTTTAACCTAAAAAAACCTTAATATTTCCCAAAGAACAGGGGCAGAGCTCTGGTCTCTGCATTAAAACCAGTTCAACGGAGGTCCAGGAAGCGGTGACCGTAGCAGCTCGTAGCAGGTACACAAAATGCTGTTGCACCATCATCTCCCTCATCCCAGCAGCTCAACTGGAGGTCCCCCTCATCTCTGGTGACCTGCTGTCAAATTTCCTACAACCACCAGGATACAGGAGAGTTTTAAAGGAGAACGGGATGAAAGAAGCATTGAAAAATTCAGGTTGGAAGGAGCCTCAGACGGTGCCAGGTCCAACGTCCTCTACTGGGCAAGCTCAACTTCAAAGTGTTGCTCAGGTTCTTCTTCAGTTGGCCTTTGAAAATCCCCTCAAAGTGAGGTCCCACCACCCCTCTGGGCAATGGTGCTCCAGAGTTTAACCACTCTCCTGGGATTTCTTTCCCAAATCCAGATGGAATTCCCCAGCCAATGTGTGACCATCGCCTCTTGCTTTCTCCATGTACCTCTGGGAAGGCTCTGGCTCTGCTTTATCCTTGATCACCCGTGAGGAGACAGAAGATTACAGCTGGATTTCCCTTTTGTCTCCTCTTCTCCAGGCCAAACAAAACCAGCTCATACACCACCCTGATCAGAGGGTTTTGTAGGACACAGACATTAGGAAAAGCTTCTTCATGGGGAGGTCACCAGAGAGGAAAGGGATCTCCACCCTTAGAGGTTTTCAAGGCTTGACTACACAAAGCCAGAACCAACTTGATGTAGCACCAGCAGGAGTCCTGCTTCAAGCTGAAAGTTGAGCTCAAGACCCCCAGAAGGCCCTATACCTCTACCATCTACAGATGTTTACTAAGAAGTCCTGCTCTGCAGGAAACACACATTGATTTTAATGCATCTTATGGAGCATATTCCTACGAACAGATTAAAATAAAAGGGGCCTTGTATGCACAGAAAGCCAAAGAGCTAATGGTGTTGAGATAAGTGATTTAGACAAGTAAACATCTCATCATGCCCCAAATAACTAACTCCAGAAAATATGGCAGAAGCAGAACAAAAACAGGAGAGAACATGAACGCGTGGCCTACAACTCTCCTTTCTCATCCCGCGCCCTTGCTGCAGGAGATAAAGCCAGGCAGAGGATGTCAGACGGCCTCCAAGGGAAAGGGGGGGGTCTTCATTAGAAAGTGAAATGGCAACGGCTTTCTCATCTGCACGTCATGCAGTGTCTAATTCACATCTGCTGCGCTTTCCTTTCTTTTTACTTAAAAGCGATGAAACGGCTCTCGAGCCCGGCGTCCTCGCGTCAAGCATCGTGGGAAGAGCTTTTACAGCTCGCCGTAAGGAACTGGCGCTCTTCTCTGTGCTGCGGGGGCTTTCTCGGACACAAAAGCCCCTCTCTCCTCGCCCAGGTCTTCTCCACACCTCAAGGACACCGGACTGAGCCCCCAGCCCCTCCCCAAGTCTTTCTCTTCTCGTCCAGCCCCTCAGGCCCTCTGTGTCCCCACATCGTCCAATCATGGTGACACCACCCAGCTGGAAGGGGCAGAGTAACCTCTGCTGATACATGCACCGTGACCACACAATATTGTGTGGCAGGGAAGGAAAGACACGCTTCCTGCATATTTCACCAAAAAGAAGTCAAGTAGGAAATCGAGTTACTCTTTCCATGGAGGTACAGGTCACCCCTGGAGCCGGCATCATCTGTGTTTAGAATTTCACGCGTATACACAACCCCAAAGCCTCACATTCCTCTGCTCATCCTGGGGCTGAGCCAACTCAACACACAGCGTCGAGGAGCCCGAAAACAAGGAGCCGAGACGTTCCTTGCGTTGGGGCTAATTTTGTTTGGAAAGGTCTTGAAATATGGGGGAAATTTCTGAGTCCTGAGGAGCGCAGATATTCTCCTGCACAGAAATGTGGCGGAGAACCGCTGGCAGGTCAGGCAGACAGGGATCCTCAGCCAGAGACCACTCAAACAAACCAACAAACCCACAAGTTTATAACGAGGGGGAGGAGACGAGAGAAACATCGCGGATGTCGGACAAGGTGGTTTTGCTGGAAACAGGCCTGGCCAAAGAACACCTGATTTCCTTCGTTGAGAGGGTTTCATTGAGGAGGATAATGAATGTTCCTGATGAACCAAGTGAGCAGTGGGCAGCGGCAGCAGAAAAAGGACACTCTGCACAGATTAAGCAAAAGATGATGGTCAAAAAATGCACCATGAAAGGGCACGTCCCATCGAAGGTGGGTTGGGTTTGGTCTTCAGAGCCAGGCATCGCACAAGTCCTGCCCGACTCTCCTGCTGTGCACCTCCTCCTCCACCCTGACCTCTTCTGGCACCGCTTTCCCCGTTTTTTTTTTTTCAGTTTTCACGCACACTTCAATGTCCTGCCCTGTCCCCAATGCTGGAGCAAGAGAGAGCCCTTTGTGTGCATGGACGTCCCCAACATGGTCGTGGAGCTCCTCTTCCATGAGAGTCTATGGTGGAACCAACATGCTGCAGAGCTACAGAAGACTTCGCAGCTATTGCCACTGAGGCAACAGAAATAACTGGTGTTTACTGCAATTTCTGGCCTTTTTTGTGCAGTCAGGAGTTATGGAAGGGGCTGCTCACAAAGGTCAGGTGCAGGGAAAGGCCACTGAACAGAACCACAGGAAAACGCAGCTGTAAGAAAACACCTCGTCTGTTCCACAGCTGGATCCACTCTTCCTAATCCCCTCCTGACAGATGTTTATCCGACATGCTCTTAAAAACCTCTTCATCCAGATTTTCCTGAAGGCTCAATGAAGCTCCTAAGTGAAATTTTCAGCGAGTGGAGCCCGCGGCGTGGCCCAGCCCTGCGGGGCAAGAACAGCAGCTCCTCCCTCCTCCCATCTCTTCTGTGTCCAACGCCTTCCAAACCCGCTCTCCGTCCTCTCTTCTCCAGCCGAACCACTCGGGTCCTTCATCCCCCTTGGGTGAGCCAAGACGATCTTCCTCACCCACCTCCTCGGGACTTGCCGCGTCTCTTCGGAGAGCTGGAGCCCGGAGGTGGACCTCCTGCTTCAGGTGGGACCACAGCGAGGGGCGGTGGAGTAGGGGGCTGCTTTGTGGGTCCAGTGAACTCCAAAGTCATCTCTAGGGTGGTTTTTTTTTTCTTTCTTTTTAATACCATGAGAGCATTGACTCATGTTTGCTTTGGGATCCATCACGGCCCCGGGTGCTCTCTGCCGCATGGTCCTTCCAGCCTTCTGTCCTTCCAGCCTTTGCATTTCATATTTGCGTAGCTGATTTTCCGCACACATTCCTTCGTACACACCGGAACAGAATTTTTTTTTTTTTTTTCCTCCAAATATCCCTGTCATTTTTTAAGGATAATTTTGAATTCTCATCCCCTTCTCAAAAGCCCCGGCAACCTCCTCCCGCTCGATGCCGAGAGCAGACCAAAGTCTCTTGCAGGAAGGCTGAATGGTAATTAATTCAGGACAGAAATAATGAACTATAGAGGAATTTCAATTTCCATGTCTTTCTATTTTAACAGAAAACCCTTGACAACTGATCTTGGGAGAAAACTTTCCCGACCGAAATTCATAACTGCTCTGCAGGAGGCTCCTGGAGCCTACGCTCTCCGGGAGGAGAGGAGGAGCCGGCTCTGGGAGGGTCTGCAAGGAGACCCTGGGAGGGATGCTCCGGTTACTGCCTGTTCCTAAAACACCTCCCTTTGAGGTGCTTTAACCTGTGATAAAGACTGGAATGCTGTTAAGCCGGTTTGGTGCAGGACCGTTGGGTCTTGTCCTTGGGGCGGAGGAATGGGGTAGGTGGGGAAGTCACCACGCAGCTCCTGGGGACCAAAAATCCTATTTTCGGGGGGAGCTGCCCCCCCCCCCCGACCCCAGCCAGTCCCTGCTCCGCATTGAGCATCGCCACTGCAGGCACCCGGGCTGTAACGTCCCTGCCAGGCATTTCTCCACAATTTGGGTCTGTATCGCCATTTGCGGTTTTCCATTTTACTATTAATTTCAAAATTGTTTATGTTAACCAGAAGCGGAGGGGAAGAATTCTCCCGGCTCTGCAAACGAACCCATTGCTGTTGCTGCCTGAGTAATTCCAGCTCCATCGAAGCCTGCGCTAAAAATAATCCAACCCCCTCGCTGAAGATACTCTTTGAGGAAAATATTTAAAACAGCAAATAAGGTCACTAAATCAGACACCCCCCCACCCCCAAGCCCATCCTCTTGACCTTATTCTTGTAGGAAAATTGCATTTCCCTGTCCTGGGTGGCACATCAGCCGGGGCCATCGGCTCCAACCGCCGCCGCCCCCCCTCCAGGAACAATCACGCCAAGGAATACAGAAAAGACTCATTAGTCGGGCTGGCTAATAACCTTTCCGAAGCGTTAATACAATCCCCCGACTAAATCCTAGCGCAGGGCTGTTTTCATGGCAACGGAGGGAGAGAGGCATGATGCCTGCACCCCCAGGTCCTCCCAGTCCTCCCAGTGTGGGCTGGCAGCCGGGGAGCAGCCAGGACAAGGATCTCCATTCCCCGACATCTGTCTATGGATCTATGCACCTCTCTATACAAAATAAACATATATATTCATAATACCTTATTTTTCTTTAAATATATTTTTCAACATATTCACCAACGACCTGGCTGAGGGGACAGAGTGTACCCTCGGCACGTTTGCTGGTGGCACAGAGCTGGAGGAGCGGGTGACACACCAGAAGGAGGTGTCACCATCCAGCCAGACCCGGACAGGCTGGAGAGCTGGACACAGAGCAACCCAATGAAGTTCAACAAGGGCAAGTGCAGGATCCTGCACCTGGGGAGGAACAACCCCACGGACCGGAACAGGTTGGGGGTGACCTGCTGAAGAGAAGCACTGAGGAAAAAGACCTGGGAGTCCTGGTGGACAACAAGTTGCCCACGAGCCAGCAATGTGACCTTGTGGCCAAGAAGGCCAATGGTCTCCTGGGGGGCATCAAGAAGAGCATGACCAGCAGGTGGAGGGAGGTCATCCTCCCCCTCTGCTCTGCCCTGGGGAGGCCACAGCTGGAGCACTGGGACCAGTTCTGGCCCCCCCAGTTCCAGAAGGACAGGGAACTGCTGGAGAGAGTCCAGCGGAGGCTGCGAGGATGATGAGGGACTGGAGCAACTCTCTGCTGAGGAAAGGCTGAGGGACCTGGGGCTGCTCAGCTGGAGAAGAGCAGACTGAGAGGGGATCTCATCGATGCTGAGCAATAGCTAAAGGGCAAGAGGATGGGGCCAGACTCTTCTCAGTGGTGCCCGGTGGCAGGACAAGGGGCAACGGACACAAACTGGGACACGGGAAATTCCATCTCAACACGAGGAAGAACTTCTTTCCTGTGAGGGTGTCAGAGCCCTGGAAGAGACTGCCCAGAGAGGTGGTGGAGTCTCCTTCTCTGGAGACATTCAAAACCTGCCTGGACACGTTCCTGTGGGACCTGCTCTGGGTGACCCTGCTCTGGCAGGGGGTTGGAGGGGATGATCTCCAGAGGTCCCTTCCAACCCCCGGCCAGGCTGGGATTTACACAGTGAGGGTTGGTGGGGGTGAACGGACCACAAATACCCCATCCCAGCCTCCGGACCGGGCTGCTCCGTGCTGGTTCCCCACCAGTGCTGGCTTTTCGGTGACACCGTCCCAGGGCTGGGCAGAGGTGACAGGATTATCAAATACCACAAGGTTTGCATTTAATTGTTCAAAAATCACATAATTAGATTAGATACACGAAACCACCCCGCAGTACTGCGGGGGCTGTGAGATGGGTGACCTGGCTGAGGGTGCCGGGGGGGGCAGGACTGCGCCTGGAGCAGCCTTTGGTTTTAAATCATCGCTTTTGTGAATGAAAGGCTAGTTTGCTCATGAAGAAGGTGGCCACGTGTCCAGCCCTCGCTGCAGGTGCTGAGCTGGGGGCAGTGGACAGGCTGGAGGAACCCTCTTGCCGGGCTGCAACGCGGCTACGATCATTAGTGCCAAATTAAAACCACTTTGAGTCCCTCCATCCCGTCCCAAGGGCTCCCTGGCCATCGTCTCCATCCCGGCACCGCGGTTCTCCCTGCGGCTCGGCGCATCCTCCTGCCAACCCGGGAGATGCCGAGCCCCAGCCCTGTCTCCACCGCTCTTCTGGCAACGCCTGGTGTGAGTCAGCTCTTTTCACAATTTGCTTTTTCAGCTCTAATCCCGACGCTCAGATCAGCCCTGGCTTCGGGACAGGGATTTCACCCAGCTCCACCACGGGAAGGGGAGCCTGTTCAAAGCCTTGGCCCGTGGGAGCGGGGAGCTGCCTCCCCCCAGAGCCCTGCACTCCCCCCAGAGCCGAACACCCCCTCTTAGACGGGAGAAGAGCGATGAGGACCATTCTCCCTGGATTACGACAAGAAAAGGAGGGGGGGAAATAAGAAAAAACTCCACTTTTCCATTGGTCGGATTGAGAAGAATCCATGTTTTCCAGCAGTTACCACCGAGCAACCCAATCCTTCCTTTATCGGTACAATAAAGCAGAAGATGTGATCGGTACTGGAAAGAGTTGGGGGGGTTCAGCCTGGAGAAGAGAAGGCTGCGGGGAGACCTTGGAGCCCCTTCCAGTCCCTCAAGGGGCTCCAGGAAAGCTGGGGAGGGACTCTGGATGAGGGAGGGGAGCCCTAGGAGGAGGGGGAATGGGTTTTAAACTGAAAGAGCGGAGATTGAGTTTAGATATCAGGAAGAAATTTTTCACTCTGAGGGTGGTGAGAGCCTGGCCCAGGTTGCCCAGAGAAGCTGTGGCTGCCCCATCCCTGGAGGGGTTCAAGGCCAGGTTGGAGGGGGCTTGGAGCAACCTGGTGTGGTGGGAGGTGTCCCTGCCCAGGGCAGGGGGTGGCACTGGGGGGGCTTTGAGGTCCCTTCCAACCCAAACCATCCTGTGATTCCATGACTCTATCGGCAGCTCCTGCCTTTTTCACGGCAGGCACCATCTGAGGATGCCCTCCCTACACTTTACAATCATTTGGCTTTACCATTTGGCTTTTTCTCAAAAAAAAAAGGATAGAAAAGCAAGGCTGCTGCTGCCGAGGAGCCCCGAGACCCCCCCAGAACAGGTCTGCTCCCTCCCCAGCCCCACGGGCGCGAGGAGGGCTGTTTGAACTCCTCCGTTCCCCAAGTGCTGTTTGTTTTCATTCCTCCCTCTCTCCCCCCAGCTGCGGGACACGGAGCCGGGATCAGGAAACAATAAAATCTGGGTTACCACACAGAACGCCTCCTTTTCCCCAGCTCCTTTCAAAGCCTGACATTTTTGCTTTCATCCGCCATTTCCACAGTTCTGGGGCATGTGCTGCCCCCCCGCTACCCCCCCCCCCCCGCCTTCAGTCCCCCCTTTCTCATGTGGGACCCGTAACTGCGCTCAATATGGACCAGATTCCCCCCCCCCCCCAGCCCAGCATCGCCCCCCGCCCTCGCTCCGGCGCTTCCCAGGACCCCGGCGGTTCCCATTCCCATCCCGTTCCCCCGCCGGCTTGGATTACAAAGGCTAAAAACAAGTGTTATCTTTCAAAATTACCCTTTTTTTTTTTCCCCCAGCTTTGAGCCTTCTCAGTTGGCACTTTTATCCCCTTCACTCATCTGTCCCCCTGCCCCGGGGCCGCTGCCAGGGGCCGGGGGGGGGGGCATGGAGGAGCAGCACCAGCACGGGGGGGTCTGCACAGGGTTGGGGCAAAACCTCCCCATTCTGGGAGCGTCCAGACCAACTGCTCTGTGCACGGTGGGTCTGGGATTTCCATGTTCCACAGGAATTCCCAGGGGACACGTGAAGGGTCCGAGTTCCCTACCCTTAAAGAAACAGCTAGAAAAGCCCCCCCCAAGCCGAGGTATGGAGGCGATCGGAGGCTCTGACTTCCAGCACAGATACCACCACGGCATTAGTGTAACGAGGATATACCCATCACTGCCCTTCAGAGCCAGGAGCGAAGCCACCTCCCCTGGAAACCACCAAAACCTGCTGGAGCAGGACCAGAGGAGGCCACGGAGATGCTGGGAGGGCTGGAGCCCCTCTGCTGGGAGGACAGGCTGAGAGAGTTGCGGGGGTTCAGCCTGGAGAAGAGAAGGCTCCGCGGAGACCTTGGAGCCCCTTCCAGTCCCTCAAGGGGCTCCAGGAAAGGTGGGGAGGGACTCTGGATGAGGGAGGGGAGCCCTAGGAGGAGGGGGAAGGGTTTGACACTGAAAGAGGGGAGATGGAGCTGAGATGTGGGGAAGAAGTTCTTTGCTGTGAGGGTGGTGAGACCCTGGCCCAGGTTGCCCAGAGAAGCTGTGGCTGCCCCATCCCTGGAGGGGTTCAAGGCCAGGCTGGAGGGGGCTTGGAGCAACCTGGTGTGGTGGGAGGTGTCCCTGCCCAGGGCAGGGGGTGGCACTGGGGGGGCTTTGAGGTCCCTTCCCACCCAAACCATCCTGTGATTCTATGAAAATCCTGCACTGATAACTGGTCCTCACTGCTGAGAGCTCTTCCACCTCTGGTTCCACACTGACCACACCAGAAACGCATAGCCCGATCAAAGTGTCTCTCATCATTTGTGGTTAGCCATGATCAAGTGGCCATGGACCAGCTCAGCCGCTCCAGGACACTGCGTCACCCCCAAACTGTGGGAAGGAACCAATCTGGAGGCTGCAATAATCACTATATCGTAGCACAGCGCTCATCCCTGACATCTTGCTCCCCAAGACCAAGTTCCTCCTCCCTCCACACAAGCAGAACTGCGCTCACGGAGAGAGAAATATGGCTTTGGGCAGGAGGCAGGTACCACGGTGATGATGGAAGCCACCCAATTAAAGAGCTTATGGGATAAGAATCAGAACTAATGGGTCTCTTGACAGATCCAGCTTTTAAAGTCACTGATGAAATTCTTCCTTGGTAATAAGAGCATGAAGCTAAGAAGAGAGAATATCAACAAGTTTGCACACGAGTGTCTAAGCAGGCAAGGGCATGCGACTCGCAGGGAAGTTGGACGGGAACCACAGCTCCGTCTAAACGTGTGACAGACGCTGACAGCAAAGAAGAACCTCTGTAACCCTGGATGAGCCCCGCTCCTCTTTCACAGAGCAGAAAAAAACCCCTCCAAAGCTTCCAGCTTCTGGAGCCGGACTAGACAAAAAGAGACACCTCTAGAAGCTTATACACCTGCATCCAAGGGGTATTTTGGTGATAACCATTGCCGGGGACACAAGGGAAACGAGGTGCCAGGAGCTGAAAAGATGGATTGTGACCATGAGAACCAAGCTGAAATGTTCAATCCTGGTGCTCCAGGGTCATTAGATGGTGCTCAGAAAAGGCACCACCCAGGACTCTGACTCAGGTTCCAGGAGATAAACCCGGTGTTTGGGTTTGTTCTCTGTTTGGAATCCCTGAATCCAGGGTCAGGATTCGTGGCTCCCTATGGAGGAGAAAACGGGTTCTGCTGAAAGACAACCTGCAGGCTGGAGGAGAGGAGAGAGGGATTCCTCAGGGATTCATCTATTTAATATTCTAATTACGTGCACAAAAATAACCGCGCTCTAATGAAACTTCCTGATGACATAAAGGTTAGGATGAATCATTAATACAGAGGCAGAGCAGAATATCACACACCAGCCGGAGGCTCAGAAGAATAGAAACGGCGTGGGGTACCGTCACCCACAACAGAGCAGGGGGTTCTGCCGCCCGGGCGCAGGGATGCCCGCAGGATGGCAACCGGTGACTGGTTACCAGCCAAGTATGAGCTACTGGTTACTCATTCCAGGTAAGTACTAGTTACCAGGACAGTGTAGTTGGGTAAGTAGCCCCAGGGCACACTCTGAAGGTGATGCCATCAATAGGTCCTCACCTCTACAACACCGAGGAGACACTCCGCAGAACAACGCCTGGGGTCCATCAGTCCTGCTCCAGAATGAGGAATTTGGAACCAAAAAAGAGAAAATGGGGGGAGACACAACCTCTGGGTTCCACCTCAGTGAAAGTAAAAATATTGTTGCTATCGAAGGACAAGAGTGTTGAGAAAACTCAGAGATAAAAATACAAAAAGTCCTTCGGGTACCCAAAAGTGTTAGCCCAAAGAAGCAGCAAAAAATCCCCAGAAATTGTGGTTACCGAGACGGTAGAAACCGATGGTGCTGACAACGTGACCACAGAGAATTTACGTGCTCGGCATCCTAAAATCCCACTTTTTCCTGCTTAGGAAAGGTGAAGCACGTAAAGAGAAAGAGGTGTGGGTGGGTGGCAGCACATCAGAAATGTTTTCCCTTTAGACATATAGATTTATATCTTGAATGCAATGGATGCATGGGATCACTGATGAGGACAAAGAGCGCTAACGGAATGAAGTATCGCAGCAAAGGAGGGAGCAGGGGGAGCTCCTCTTTACTCGAAAAAGGCAGAACTTGCGCAGTTTTGGAGGATCTAAATTTGAGAGGGGGCTGCCAGGGCTCCCCACGGAACCCTGCTGGTGTCTAGAAAGGTTAGAAATCACAGTTTTCTTCTACAAAGCGCACCGTTCCCAACACTTGGCCTTCAGGATGGTGAATGAAGATCATAGAATCATTCAGGTTGGAAAAGGCCCTTGGGATCATCGAGTCCAACCATCTACCCTACTCTATAAAGTTCTCCCCTACACCATATCCCCCAACACCACATCTAAACGACTCTTAAACACATTCAGGGATGGTGACTCAACCACCTCCCTGGGCAGCCTCTTCCAGCGTCTGACCACTCTTTCTGTGAAGAATTGTTCCCTAATGTCCTATTTCATCCTCAGATGAAATAATCGATGCTGGGGAAACCTGTCGTTGTTCTGGGACCAGATTTTATGACTTGATTACAGGGCGGTATTTCAGCATTCAGCACGCTGCTCTCTGAAGATGCTTATTTTTAAAGGCAGGAGGCTGGATAACTGGAACCTAAGAGTCCCCAAAGAGCTGCTTGAAGAGTTTTTTTGGCCCACTGATATCCGTTTTCAATAGATCTTGAAGTGACAGGGAAATTCCAGATGGTATCTTAGCCTTTTCCTGGATTATATTAAAAGGGAAAAGCAGAATGGTTGGGTAGCTAAGGCCAGTTAGTCTAATGTTACAACCAGGTAAAATAATAGGAAAAGCTAGTAGGAGATTATAATAACCAAAAATTAAAGGATTATAACTGACAATCATTAACGGGACCTTTCGGTGGGCTGCTGTGGCCAAGGAGAAGTGGAGCCAATAGGTACCAAGGGTGCTAATGGTGATCCTGGAGCAAAACGCATTTAGGGACCACATTGTGAAACAGAGAGTGAGAGGGAGAAGGTGCTCACAAGGGAAAAAAGGCCAAATAGAGGCTTAAAGATTAAGGAGGCTTAAAGACCAGGAGACACCTACCTTCCTAGGTTGTCCCAAAGGGAATTAAGAGCTGACTTTATCTAAGCGGGAAGGTGCATTCACAGGATGAAAATACACAATATTGGAGATGTTAAATCTAGCAAGGAAAGGTAAAATCAAAACCAGCTGAAGCCCGATATGTATGTCCTGGGATGGAGACAACGTGCTTTTCAACGGCGTGTGACACAGCAGTGGGACAACCCACACGGCAAACCAACGGACCCTTCCTACCCTCGTGTTTTCACAACAACATCAGATGTTTCTGGCTGAACAATTCAATACAGTGTGGAATTTTACTGGATTCAAAACCCGAATTAAGCAGGTGAAATGCTCTAGGATGAAAAGGACGTCAGACCACTTGGTCAAACGGTCACTCGCCTTAAGAAGTCCACGACCTGCTCAGAGTAGTTTCCCAGATGGACTTTTGGGCAAGAAGCCCAAGGAATATGACGGAGCCCGTGGTGCCCACTCCGGTCTGAGGGGAAAGCCAAGAGGTACCACCATCAGCCCTTCCCCGAGGAGCACTCTTACACGCTACAGTCACACGCTTTCTATGTCACGTACCGCCTGTCGTCTAGTCCGTAGGAGCAGGTGCAGCACATCACCCTCAGAGCACCATGAAATCCATACGTGCAACATGATTTTGACATTTCTGAGCGTCTGAGAACCTTTGCTATGCAAATGTCTTCTGAACACAAAGGTACTCACTGACAAGTGAAGTTCCTTGCCTTGGGGACTTCTTTAAACAAAAACCCCATTTTCTACACGTAGACAACACCAACTTTTTGGAGGAGTGCAAAAAAACCAGTGGTCGGGGAACAGTAGTCCTGCCAAGGAACTGAAACATTTCAGTCACTTAAAAAGGGCTGCTTTGAGCAAAACCCACCTGCTTCATGGAAAAGATAAATGACAACAACGCATTAATGGAATATTGTTACATTCAAAAGAGAAAACGGTCTCTTACAGTACCATGTAATTACGGAAAAAATCTGATTTCGCTGAGCTTGCAACTCCTGTGTCATTCAATACAGCTTGAAGGAAGCCATCCAGAAAGGAGACTTCCCAAGTCAAAACTCTTCTTTTAGACCCAACGAACACCTCCAGTTGCTTCATGGTTTGGATCGGACTTTATGTGACCGGTCCTGACAACAGCACGAGATACTCCACATTTACAAGCAATACATCTCTCCAGGAAGGCATCCTCCTCTTGAAGCACACAAGGTGCCCAACCATGAGAACGCTGTTCCTTCTGGGCTATTTGTTATACTGGGCTTATTTTAGATATTACTCACTACAGAGCAATGCTATGTTGAGCCAAGGAATGAATTTGCCATAGGTGAAGAAGCCCAAAGCAGGGCTCCCATGACACGTTGCTCCTGCCCATCCTTGCTGCAGAAGGTGCAAGCCAAACCCCATGGAAGAGGAGCCAACAGCAGCAAAGGCCAACCACCTTCTGGGTGGGGAAGAGCTGGGGAAAGGAGTCATCCTCCCTGCTCGGAACACGTGGTTGGAGCAACCTCCTCCAGCTGGACCAGCTCCAGGCAGGAGGTCAGACTGGGGACCTCCAGAGATTCCTCCCACCTACAGGAGAACCATCCAGAGATCTTCAGAGCCAGCTCATGACTGAGGAGGAAGGACAATTAGCAATTTGCAACAGGGACCACCACGTGCCAGGAGGACTCTGTAACTGCTACAAGTCATGGGGTGTACACGCTCGTAAAGGGACCCACGGGGGCAATGGGGTGAAGGAGGAGAACGGTAATTCTGGCTCCAAATTGAGCCCTTGAGACTTGACTGACGTACGCGGAGGAAAAAAGGTATGGAGTCATCCCAGGGGGAGACTGACGTGGGGTGGTGATGGAAACAATTACTAACTGCAGCTGAGAATTAATCATTAATTAATGATATGGTTTCAGACGCTGAAAGGGGGGAAAACACTGGATGGATTTACAAGGTCGTTCATCTGTTGTTTAAATCCGTGGCTGTCACGGCAGAGAGGAGGCGTAAAAGCGACACAGCTCCCAAGGCTTTTTGCAGGACCTTTAAAAAAAACGTGGCTCAAGGTTTGAGTTTGTTGGCAAGAAGGAGAGGAAGCCAACGAAGACAGAATGTGGGCGAGGACAGAAAACTGGGGAAAATATTTAAATTCTTCATGGCTTCCATCATTTCCTGGAACGCTCTCCCGATATTTTATGCAGTCCTCAAGGACGCTGGAGACCGCGCTTGGGAAGCTCTGCCTTGGTGATGGATGCTGCCAAGGCAGGTGTTGCTGTGGCCCAACCGGCTGCCAAAACAGCACGCTCCCGTGCTGTGCCATGGAAATGGCTGGAACAGGCACGGTTAATTGAGAAATACAGGCTGGGGCCACGCAGACGTGTTCCGGTGTTGGCCCTGGCACGGGAACCAGCACCAGCGTGGAGCACGTGAAGGCCACGTGTGCAGGGCAGGGACACGGAGCTGCCCAGAACGTGAAAAAATAATGCGTTATTCAGGAAAGATCATCGCTCCGTCTGCCACAGAACTGCCGAGGAGCTGCACTGGGAAGGTCACCATGTCCACTGGAGCTCAAAAAGCCAAGACATGGAATAATGAACAGTGACCCCCCCCGGCTTTGGCTAGCTGTCTCTAGCTGAATCTGTAAAGTTCTCAAATCTCACCTTTTTTGGGCTTTACGAGAAGCTTTATGCAATCGAAACAGCAGGAAGTTGACACCGGTGGAGCAGCCACGGAGTCTCCGGGGTGCTTTGTGCAGTAGAAGCACAGTCACCGCTACCAGGGTCTGGAGATGACTTCTACAGCGTCCACCAACGGTGACTAAGAAAGACCGCGTGCTCCTTTGGTGTCCCCAAGAACGGCGCACAAAGTTCTCGCTTTTTCATCCACTCTTCCTTTGAAAAACTTTCATGTGCCAAAAATCAAAAGAGAGAATAAACTTCTCTTGGGTGGACTAAGAATAGAAACTCTGCTGAAAGCTGGGGGAGGCAGGGCTCTTCGTGAAGTCTAGTTTCGGCCGGCGGGGCCTGAGGTCACGCTGCAGTCAACAGCGGGAGGGACAGGGACAGCATCCTCCAGAGAGTGACTCAGAGCAGGAGGATGGCTCAGCCTCTGACTTGTTCTTCAGAGGACCACTGACTGCAGAGAGAGTCACAGAACCACAGCGTCATCGGATCACAGAATGGTTTGGGTGGGAAGGGACCTTTAAAGGCCACCTAGTCCCACCCCCTGCCCTGGGCAGGGAAATCTTCAACTAGATCAGGTTGCTCAAAGCCCCGTCCAACCTGGCCTGGAATGTTTCCAGGGACGGGGCATCCACCACCTCTCTGGGCAACCTGGGCCAGGCTCTCACCACCCTCAGTTTGAACAGTTTCTCCCCAATATCTAGCCTAAATCTCCCCTCTTCCAGTGTCAAACCCTTCCCCCTCCTCCTAGGGCTCCCCTCCCTCATCAAGAGTCCTCATCAAGGGATGCAGCCCAGGGTGCGGGGGGCTTTCTGGGCTGCCAGCGCAGGTTGCCGGCCCGTGGCCAGCTTTTCACCCACCAAGAGAGCCATGACAACCAGCTTCACCAGCTCAGCTTAGTGGCTGGGAATGCCACTCGTGTTCTGCCAGAAGCGCTGGCACTGCAAGAAATGTGGGAATTCCCAACTTCCCAATATTCTCTGGTGGTTCCAGTGTCCATGCTGAGCTGTGTCTGAAGTCTCATGGTGAACTTTCCCTGCACCTTCTCACCCTGAGCTTCTCCCAGTCTAAAGACCTAAATCCTCAGAAGGTCACACTCCAGGTCCAATTCTCAGCCATGAAAACGAGTATAGATGGTAAAATATTATTCCCCTCTTGCAGTGAAAATGCCTTAGTGACACTCCCGGTGCTCCTGTCCCTGGGTAATGAGAACACAGTGAGGACCAACCTGCGTTTCTCCAGGACGTGGACAGGAATGGGTGGCACTGAGACCAAACTACAGATCTTAGGTGAGAGGATAAAGGTCCTAGAAACTGCCAGATGCTGAGTATCAGCCCCAAACTCCTTTTCATGCAACACCTCGGATGGTTCCACCACTTGGGAACACCCTGTGGATACTGGATGCTCCCGTGGACCAGCACAAGGACCTGCTCTGAAGGCACCTGAGCAGGACCATGAACTGCTCCAGGTCAAGGAGCTCGGCAAGGAGAGGACCCTACAGCATCCCCTTCTAGACACTGCCCACGGCCAAGGGTGCTGAGCTCTTTTCCAGGCTCTTTTTATTCTGCCTCATTCCCAGAGAAAGGTTTGTCCCTTCTCTCTCCGCCGTCCATCTCCTAATGCTCCTCCTGAAAGACGAGAGCCATACATGGACCTTAAATGCCACAAAAACATAAGGAAACCTCTCCGGCCACGAACTCTCTCAGAAAACATTACTTTTATGAAGATAATGACTATGACAAAAAACTGAACCAGCCCAAGACCCTCCCCGTTTGGGTCCTGTGCGGTGTCACTGACGCCAATGCCACCGGTTGAGACTCTCTCCGAGTGAGAGTCTCTGCCTTCTCCTTCAAGCCCAGGTGATTTTGCTAACTGGAGGTGGTATCTATATACAGCTGATACACACGGCCAAAGACCTGAAGAGAAAGATCATCAGGAAGATGCCCCTTTCGCTGACCGCAGACCAGCACAACATACACAGTCGTAACGAGGATACAGAAATGCCTGTTTTACTCTCAATGAACTTAAATCTAACCCCCAAATAATAAACAACCTACACGGGTTGATTGCTGTCTCCGCTTTCTGTGAATAGCTGTAAAGTGGTTAAAATGCATTAAAAGGCGAGTTAAGTGTGTGACGAGGAGGACACGATCCAACGGGGAGCGCAGCTTAAGGAATGAGATCTCACCGCTAACGTAACACCACGAAGTTCTGTACAGCTGCTCAAAGTGCACTTTTTAAGCCCATTTCAGGAAGACTCTGATTACAAATAATTTATTATGGGACAGAGAAAAAAATATCTGTGCTCTGATGAAATCTATAGTTCTTCGGATAAATATATCTATGCTTTATGCAGAAAATGGAAGGCGTAGAGTGCCCTTAACTAGCCATTTCCACTCCCTTTGAAGCCCCGGAGTTATAAATGCTCAGAGGTGAGTCGCAGCCGGTTACTCAGCAACGTTTGCCCAGCATCCCCTGGCAAAGACGAGAGGATGGTACTTACCGACCCAAAATGCTGCTCCAGGACTGGATCTCGGGGTGGGTGTTTGGGCACCGCTCGTCCATGAGACGGGAGGAATCTTCTCTCTGATCCCCATGGGCTCCCTCTGCTCCTCGGCACAGGCCTGGGGTGGCTCCCGGCACTGGGGGGATGCCCACCTTAGCCGTGGGCAATGGCAAGGTCGCTCATGGGATTCACCCTGGTCCAACAGCCCTTGCAAGGGCAGGAGGAGCACCAGCTCCTTTCTTCTGTGCATGTCTAGGACCATTCTGAGTGTCTAGGACAAGAGGAAACAGCCTCAAGTTGCACCAGGGGAGGGTTAGGATGGATATTGGGAGAAATTTCTTCATGGAAAGTGTTGTCAAGCCTTGGAAGAGGCTGCCCAGGGCAGTGGTGGAGTCTCCATCCCTGGAGGGATTTAAAAGCCGGGCAGAGGTGGTGCTGAAGGACATGGGTCAGTGGGGATTTGGGCAGTGCTGGGTTGATGGTTGGAGTCGATGGTCTGAAAGGTCATTCCCAACCCAGACAATTCTATGGTTCTATGTGTGGCCGCGTGAATCCCATGAGTGTGCTTTCCCAGGACAACAAAAAGTAAACTGGGCTTCCACCTTTAGTAAAAGGTGAAAGATGTACTGGATCTAAGAGAAATCCGAGGAAGCAGAATCCTCTCTAGATGGAGAGCATAAGGAGCATCAGCTGCCACAGGGCTTTGAGGCTGGAGAACTGCTCTCCCCACGTTTGCTGAGACCCAATCCAAGGATCGCAGGCTTGGCAGAAGGCAGTAGGTTGCTCCATGGCCTCACAGCTGCTGGAGGCATGTTGTTAAAAGCAAGCTCCTCATGTCCCGGCGAAGCTCCTTTGATCTTCGGAAGGAGTGGCTCACCAGCTAATTAATAACACACGGGCAGGGAGTATGACGCACCACGAGAGGCTCTGATGTGATGCTGTGGTCTATCCGTGAGCTGCAAATGGCCACGGGGAGATGACCTGAAAGGCTTCGTCCCCTCGGTGCGAGAGAGCAGCGGGGCCCCAGGAACACCCCCACAGCTTCTCTCCCGCCACTCTGGACCGTGTCTTCTGATGGAAACCTCCCCGCTGGATCATTCAGGGGACACCACATGCTGGGGCATCACCCATGTACAGAACACACACTGACCACTGGGGTCAAACGTTGTGCCTCTGATAGGAAATGTCTTGCTGATCAAGAGCAGACAAGTCCCTGTAGATTTTGTTCCCAGGATGATAATATGAGCTGCTCCTCCTATTTTCCAGGACCCTACGCAGGAAAGTAAGAACGGGGCATATCCCTGCTGAGCTGGAGGACAGTAAGGAAAAAATCGAGCGTCATCACCCCGAACCTGAGACAGAGGCACCTTTTTTTGTGTCTTCTTGGGTCAAGCAGCAGGAAAAAAAGCTCTCTTTCTTTGAAAGAAAAAAACCACTGGGAATAAAAACTGTTGTCAGCTCCCATCCACAGCACCAAGCATATGCTGTTTGGTAACACGTTCCTGTAGGAAGCATCACTTGAGAGAAGATGCATCACGAGAAGCACAGAGTGGCACCCAATGGCTTCTGCCCCTTCCAGTCTGGTGCCTTGGGCAGAGCAGGGAAGTTCCTTAAATTTCATTCTCCGATGGTTCACAGAACCCGCAGCAGACTCACAGAGCTGGCAGCCGAACGGCGCACATGGCTGTGGATGGCACGGACTGACCAGCTCTGCTCTATTTTGGGGTTTCCCCTCTGGGTAGAGCAGTGGTTGCCCCTGACATGGCAAGAGTGGCTACTGCCTGGGTTGAGCTGGTGGCCCCAGGGAGCAGAGATGTCAGGCAGCACACAACCCACCCCATAACCACCAGCTCCTTAAAAATCTAGACTCTTACCCTTATTCCCTTCCCTAGGGAAACCCAACACCTGCAGTCTCGACGTTCTCCATCATCATTCCATGCTGTTCTTGGTTTCAGAAACATCCCCTGCTGTCTCACCAGCTCTCCTGAGTCCCTCGTGGCCACCTTGGAGTTTTAAGAGGAAGAGGATCACCCTGTTCTGGTTTAAATAAAAGTTGGGCTTGGCTGTTGTGTACTGGCAGCTTGCAGATGGGGATGCAGAAGAACTTGGGCCTTGGTAGCCACCAGCCCTTCAGCAGATGGGTCTCCCTGCGGTGCTGACACATCCAGGAGCGAGAACGGGGATGGGATAAGATACACGAATCCTGGCAGATGGGCTTAGCTCCCATCTCCAAGCACTTGCATGTGGGTGGCTTGAAGGCCAGTACAGCAGCGTGACTGGACATCATCCACCTTATCAAATCTCTTAAGAGGTTTCACTGATGACAACCAGGGCCATGACCAATAGAGTCGCCAAAACTCATGAATTCTAATAGTCTTCAGTCAACTGCTGTTTTTAGGGTAGTACAGAGCCAGGAACGACCTTCTAGACATCAAGCCTGATCTCCACTTCCCACAAATAACCACATCAAGTAATTGTGCCATAAACCTATCAAGAGCTTTGGCAATGGCTTCGCTGGTAGGGGGGCTGGACACGATGGAGGTCAGAGCTCCTGCCTGTTTCCTCTGGATGGTCTTGACCAAAGTCTATTTCCATGCTCAAAGGAGATGATCATAGAATCATAGAATGGTTTGGGTGGGAAGGGACCTTAAATATCATCTCATCCCACCCCCTGCCCTGGGCAGGGACACCTCCCACCACACCAGGTTGCTCCAAGCCCCCTCCAACCTGGCCTTGAACCCCTCCAGGGATGGGGCAGCCACAGCTTCTCTGGGCAACCTGGGCCAGGCTCTCACCACCCTCAACGTGAAACATTTCTCCCTTAGATCTACCCCAAATCTCCCCTCATTTAGTTCAAAACCATCACCCCTTGTCCTGCCACAACAGGCCCCTATTTCACTGCTGTTTTAATTCTTCGTGGATTTAAGCACATCTGCTTTGGGCTTTCAAAACCGTCAGGATATTTACAGTAGTCAGACCAAATCACAAATACAATACAAGCGTTTCTCTCCAAACCCAATTTGGATTACATGATGATTTTAGTAGTTAGACCAACTTTCATTTCACTTTGATAAATAAAAGCCCCAAGAGGTTTCGGTCTGAAAGCACCATGAAAGGCCAAATCTACAGCTGGAACAGATATTTCATAGAACCGGGCTCTTAGGTAAGACTATTTTGATCTGGCACTACGGGTAAATTGATTCCAGGTAGGGTGGTTTTTTTCCCATTTCTGTAGTACAGTGTAATATTTACACCGGTGTGTGACTCTGGGGAGTATTTTGCTGGTTTTGATGACCGGGCTGTAAATAGGTGCTGCTGCATCGCAGCACAAGGGGAAGCCATCTCCATGATGGCAATTACAACATCTGAGCCAGCAAACACCAAACCCCATGTTTCCAAGGCCCCGAATTCATCATATTTCTTTAATAATAACCAGCACTGCATCTGTATTTCCTATGTTTCTTTATCTTACTCCTAGCACGCTTCAGATCAGCTGTAACTGATCTGAAAACAACGAAAACAACAACGAAAAAAGGAAAGCAAAACACACAGCTCAAAGGTTTTACCCTTTGGGGAGCACCACAAATGGTCCCATTTGGCCACCAGCTCAGTGGCCAGCGGGGAGGACACCCGGCCACCTTCCAGCCGACCTACGGAGGACCTAGAGGAAGCTCGGCAAAGATCTCCCTGCGGCTGCTCGCCCTGGGGTGCTTTGTAGGGAAAACTGACTCGACACATGTATTAGTAATAACATGCTCTACGTGCTCTGGGCAATCCTGCTGCAGCAGGGGAGTTGGACTAGATGATCTCTACGGTCCCTTCCAACTCTAAAAAAATTCAGTGAAATTCAGTGACACCCGTGTCACGACGGTGAGGTGGACACCAAAACGCAAACCCCCAGCTCACTGGGGGCACATCACTAACTGGGACCTCGGTGACACAAACGCTGGTGCGTCGTGTCGACAGTGAGGGGGTTGTGTCTTCTCGTGGCTCTTTCATTCGCCCGGAGTCGGGAGTGCAAAAGTGTATTTGTGGGCTGGGGAAATAAAGAACAAATTGGAGAGAGGCCAATAACCCAGAAGAAACTACCGACTTCAAAAAGATAAAAGTTTACAGCACAGTTAGTAAAAGAGTGATTTATGCTCGAAGGGATCGTTTTGTTGTATCGGGCCATACCTAAGCCCTTGTGCTGCATGTAACATGCTTTAACAAGATGTTTCGGGACTCCCTTTGAAAAAAGACAACCCTTATAAAGAGACGAGGTGGAAAAAGGGATCGCTCCTTACAAAGGGAAAGGGCCAAAACGCAGCGATAACGTCTGGGCAACAGATGAGGAAACCAGCCCCAAATTGCTGCCAGCTGGGAGCAACCTTTGCCCACTGAAATGAATTTCATGTGAGGTCAAGAAATCCCAAACTGCCATTTCCTCATTACTATTAATAAGGGCCAGGTGCCGTATAAACCAGCACTGGATCCAGATGTCCTCCACGTGGCTTTGATTACCCTTCGAGGCCGGGATAACGATAGGAGGGAAAGTATTACGGATGCACACACAGAAAACACGTTTAATATTAATTTCCCTGCATTAGCGGCATTATACACCTTCCACCCTAGGGAATGTCTGTGGGGCAGCTTCGGGGACGGCACCCCTGCAAGGTGTGCAGCAGGTAACCCTAGAACCGTAGAACCACCTGGGTTGGAAGGGACCTTCATCCTCCGGGATGAAGTTACGGCATCTGCAGCTGCAACGGGGACTCCTGCCGTATTTCCCGGGACTGCGCAGGAGCGGCAATCCTTTCCGCCAGCCACGGCCAAGACACGGGCAACGGCTCTCGTTTGAATTTCATCAGCATCTCCTTGGCTCATCTTGAATGGCTAAAAAAGTCTCGGTTTTCCCTGTCTCTGAAATGGACGCACTCGATTTAATACAGAGAGAGGTGAAACTGTGTGGGTAGGTGGCTTGGCTAAGATTAAAATGCCATGGAAAAGCTAAGACTAAAATGCTATGGAAAAGCTAAGCACGTCCGCTATTTATGGCACCAAACAGTTGTATTTGGGCCCCAACCCAGTGACAGAGCAGAGAAGACGGAATTAGTAACTGCAGAGAATTTAGCATCAGGCTGGATCGCATCCTGGGGGAGGAGCGTGCGTGCGCCGTCTGCACTTACTTAAAAGCCTATTTACATCCTAGAGCAGGTCCTCGACGACCAAGCGAAGAAAACATTGTTTTAGAAGAGCCAGCACGGCTATGAAATTCAGCAATAAATATTTCACATCCTGGACTCTACAAGGATCATCATTTAACCAACTACAACCCATGCTCGAAGGAAATACGGTAAAATAAATAAATTATTCCAGAGCTCTGGCTCTCAGTCTTGCCAAACTCATCACCAGCGTCACATTTCTCAGGGACTAAACAAACATCAAGTAAAATCAGATCTTGCCAAAAACCAAATGCAAATCCTCGTAGCGCATCTCTCCCGTCGCCTTAACGGTGTCTCCGCAACGGAAACACAACATCTACAGGCTCACGCACATCTGTCCCCAAATGGGGCAACAAACGCTTTGGTGGAAACATCTATGTGACATGAGAAACACCACCAACGCGCCACAGTGAAGGCTCAGGAGCAAGCGAGAAAGGACAGAAATGCCCACGTAGTGGGAGATCATCTTCAACAAAACCCCCCGCTCCAACCTCGCGTGTGGGACCTTTACTGGTGACTGATGAAGTGTTCCCAGAGGATAAGGCCAGTGCTGAGTCCACGGGTCTCAACAATCGCTGACTCTGCAGAGACATCGCTCGTTGGCTTTTATAACTGTCTTTCTGCTCTGCCCTTAAACTATCCTTTCTCGTGCTGCCCCAAAGGGACACGCACCGAACCATGTCCCTGCCCCCTGACCCACGGGAGCTCACCGTGTCTTTTCTGACGAGAAGCTTCAATTAAAGGTTGCCACAAAAAAGTTCATCTGGGGAACGGCATCCAGCCTCTTCCGGTTTGGAACTTCTCAAAGGCCAACGAAGGGGTAGGTACAGGAGCTTCTGGCTTCACCTTTTTTCTAGGAACGCTGTTTTTAGGTCGGACAATTTCAGTGCTCCGATGTGTAGCAGGGGCCCTCAAAAAATGTATGAAGATATTGTGGGAGCAGTGACTACTGGCCCAGGAAAAGGAATCATAGAATCACAGAATGGTTTGGGTGGGAAGGGACCTTAAAGATCATCCAGTCCCACCCCCTGCTCTGGGCAGGGACACCTCCCACCAGACCACGTTGCTCCAAGCCCCCTCCAACCTGGCCTTGAACCCCTCCAGGGACGGGGCAGCCACATGCAGGAGCAGTTCCCATGCTCCTCTACACCCAAGGTGGGATTAGGCTTGGAGACACGGTGTCCCTGCATGCCGGCCACTGCTCTGGCACGACACAGTGACCCTGCTGATGGATGCCTCTGGATTCACGTTGGCTGCATCCTGGTGCTGGGCTCCCAGAAGTGGGTGCCCTGCGATGGTGCCTGTCGTTCTGCGGCAACCAGCTGAGGTCTAACGGGATTATCAGTCCCAGCAGGTCAGACCCAAACCAAAGCCATCGTTTCGGCAGCAGTTCCCCTGATCCCCACACTTATTTGCTGGGGGACACGGTGATGCCTGAGCTGGCTCTGCGCTCCAGGATCTCCCCTTGAGCTGGGACACCACGCAAGGTTACTGCTCGAGGTTCAGAGATTCCTCGTCGCAACAGGTCCTCGGCAGGTGACTAACAGCATGTGAAACTGAAACCTCAGCTGAGCGATAGAAAGGATTGACTCTGTGTAGATAATCCTTTAGACATAAACCGTTGACCGAGTCTGGGACCAGGACTGGATCCAGAGCACCCAGACTCCCCTCTGAGAAGGAGTTCAGAAAACCAGGGGGTCCTTTCTGAACCTCGACTCAAGGGGAGGGTCTCCCCGACAGCTCTGTGTGACCCTGTCCTCTGTGCAGTAAATAAGCCAGTGTCCCTCACCATCGAATCCTGTTAGAACTGTCGCGTTTGCTATCAAACTTTGTTAAATCCCTGCTTTCTACCAATCAATGTATCGCTGCTTCTCTCTACGAGTGAAGGGCATCACTCCATCCAGGACACTGCTCTCAAGAAACACCACGTCATGTATTATATACAGCCTTCACAGGCTTTCCTGCACGCAACCTCCCTCCAGAGCTGTGCCCCCCACTCCCCTGGGCAGGGGGGCTCTGGGGATGGAGTGGGGGTGGGATGGGGATGAGGATGGGATGGGAAAGGGTGGCATGGGATGGGAAGGGGTGGGATGGGGATGGGATGCGATGGGGGTGGGGATGGGGTGATGGGATGGGGATGGGTTGGGATGGGATGGGATGGGATGAGGATGGTATGGGATGACGGGATGAGAAGGGATGGGATGGTGATGGGATGGGGGTGGAGATGAAGATGGGATGGGATGGGATGGTATGGTATGGTATGGTATGGTATGGTATGAACATGGGATGAGAAGGGATGGGATGAGAAGGGGATGATCCTAGCCCTACAGTTTCTACCGTGGCCCAGGAACTGCAGGTGGGCACTGCACCCAGAGCGGTGTGTGACCCAGAGCCATGGCTGTTCCACCCCAGGGAAAAGCCTCTCGGCACCGTCCCTTCCACCGCAGCTGGCCGACGGCACGGCCACGGGGGGCAGGACGTGCCTGCCCAAAGCGAGGACGCTCCTTTCCTGCCGCCGCCGCATTTCAAGCTTATTAACATCAAAAGAGGACGTCAGGAGGAGGGGGGGAATACGCTGAGTACGGGAAGAAGCTCTCGGGGCTGAGGGAGCCCCTCCGAGCGCGTGGCACAGGACCAAGCCTTGGCTTTCCCTGTAACCGCCCACGACAAATCCATAGGGACAGACTCACTGCGCGCGAGCCCTGCGCGTCCTGGTGTAAATGTTCTAACACCGCTTCGTTTCTACTCCACTTTTCACCAATAACGCGCACTAAAACAAACAAACAAACAAAAAATAGTAAGCAAATAAACAGAAACCTCCGACCAGAAGATAAAAACGGAAAGATTTTCCCGCTGGGCAGGCTCTTGAGAGAGGGTCTGTTCCGGAGACAAACCCAACCCCTTCGCAGTACGCCAGAAGGAATAAGAGTATTTTTCCCCCCAAGCCAAGAGCGAGTGTGGCCGTGACGCTGCCGCACAGAGCTCCGTTAGGAACGGCAGCGGCTGGAAAGCTGGAGCTCGGCACACGCGTCTGTCAGCGACGGCAGCACTTGGAAGACGAGAAACCGAACAAACTCCTGCCTGTTTGGGACCGCGCGGTCCAAGGCGTGATTAAGGGCAGAGGAATGCGATTCAGGGAAGGCATGAATGGAGCGGGACTCCGCAGAAACCCTCCCGCCGTACGGCTCTCACCTCCGCACGGGGCAGCGGGAACGTCGGGAAAACCACAGCTTTCCCAACTGCTATTTTGGAAAACACCTCTGGTTGCTACGGTTTGGGATCCAAAACATCTAAGTGCTCCACACGGTTTTAGTTTGTCTTTGGGTTGGACAGGACTTACTCCCTCGTGCCGTTTGTGTCCCTCCAAAGCGGGACGGAAGGACTGGATCCCCTCTGGGCTGACAGCAACAGCCCCCCCAGGCCCCGCCGAGGGTCCAGAGAGGCTCCTGCACCTCTTCGTTGCCCCCCTCCCTCCAGCAGCAGGTTTATGCCAAGCCACCAGACCCAACCAGGTCTGCGTTTACTCAGGAAGGCTCTGGCTGACTTCTGGCATCCACCATCCACCAGACACAGCATCAGAAAGACAAGCAACATGTCACTCTCCTCTGCTGCTGACCCGGCCCTGCTCAGTCCCCCCGGCTCTGAGCCTGGCAGGAGATGGCAAAGGACCCGAGACCGGAGAAACTCACTAATCATAGAACCGTAGAATCATCGAATCATGGAATGGTTTGGCTGGGAGGGGACCTTAAAGCCCCCCCAGTGCCACCCCCTGCCCTGGGCAGGGACACCTCCCACCACAACAGGTTGCTCCAAGCCCCCTCCAACCTGGCCTTGAACCCCTCCAGGGATGGGGCAGCCACAGCTTCTCTGGGCAACCTGGGCCAGGCTCTCACCACCCTCACAGCAAAGAACTTCTTCCCCACATCTCAGCTCCATCTCCCCTCTTTCAGTGTCAAACCCTTCCCCCTCCTCCTAGGGCTCCCCTCCCTCATCCAGAGTCCCTCCCCAGCTTTCCTGGAGCCCCTTGAGGGACTGGAAGGGGCTCCAAGGTCTCCCTGGAGCTTTCTCTTCTCACCGTGCTCCGCTGGTGTGGTGAGAAGGATTTTCTTTCTCTTCAGAAAGAAACCAGTTCTCATCCAGACAGCAGCTCCACACCTCGGACTACATTTCACCTCATTCCTCCCATTGCGATGGGAAGCACCACCACATCATTCAGGGATTTGTCTCTTACCTGACACTCAGCCACCACTGGACGGTGTGATCCATCAGAGCAAAGAGACTTCCAAGAGAGTAATCCTGATGCATTTCCATGGCTATTCCCTGCCAAGCCTTCCTCCTCGTACCCAAAAAGTCATCTGCTAGGGGCAGTGTTGCCACCTAAAGAGGAGGGTAAGGTCTTCTTCACCACCAATACCTGAAGTCAGCACAGACCCAGCCTTCCTTTCTGAAATGTCCACTGACAAACTCCATAGGTAGGGAGGTCCGGTTCCCTACACAACTCCAAATCTTTAACATCTAAACGGCTCTTTCAAGAGCCTTTCTGGGTTTGGTATCCTCCAGGAGGCCCATGAACATGGCTCTTGGAGAGGAGGCACCAACTCAAAGCTTATTCCAAAGCCATGTCTGTCTATATTAGTGAACTGAACCATACTCGGGAGTGTTTCTGGCACTGACACAAGATAATTTACAGCACCTAAGTGTTGGAACCCTGCCGGGCAGGGCTGTGACACATTTCAGCCAGCATGTTCCCCGGCAGTTCCCCGGAACACCATTCCCAGCCCTGTGTGCAGCCACCAGCTCTTGGAGGCCAAGAAAAACCCGTGAGCACTGGGGCTGACATCTTCCTGCCCGTTACCCTCAGCCTCACAGAATTTTTCCGCGTGCATTTACGAGCACAGCCGGAGCCTCCACACTACAATACTTGCCAGCTTCACCAGAGCTGCCAGCGTGGTGGGCAACCAGATTTGGTCCTTTCCTTAAATTTATCCAGAATAGGGCAGTTTTGTCATATTCTACATTACGGTCCCAGGACTGTCCACTCCTACCCTCCAGAAGGTGATTTTTCCCCTACTTCAGAAAAGTTTTTCGGTTATGAGTATAAATGAGTGTCATTCAAGCCAGTTGGGTCATGCACAGCTGACAGACACAACCTACCCGTGCCGAGAGGTTGCTGGTCATCCACAGAGACCTCCGGCACACCCTGCAGATGAATGAGGCCCCACAGTGTTGAGGCATTAGGAGGAATTCTTCATATTTTTGCTAAAATGCATCAGTATGTGATGGTGGGAGTCACCCAGACGTGATCCCCTCTGGAGAGGCGCACAGGACCCTTGGCTGATGCAAGAACTGAAGAGCGCTCTCAGATTCAGGTATCAACACGATGAGACTCTTTCATCTCAGGGCTCTTCAAGGGCAGGAATTCCCCACTTGCAGGTTTCTCCATCTCTTGGGAAGGGACATAGGTACCATCCTGGCTTGCTGTTGGGGCTCAGCTTTGCTACAGCCGTTGGGTAAGAAGGTTCACCTCATTGAAGGACGCCCTTGCACTCCTCAAGCTGGTTGAAAGGTACCATCTATGGACTCTGAATCACCTGAACGACTGGAGGAACATGGGAGCTCCTTGATCTCTCTCCATGGGGTTAAGAAGAGACCCTCCCATGACCTCATGGGGATTGTTGGGTGAGAGCGTGTCCGCTTCCCCCGACTGGTAACACAGCCTCGGAATTCATGAGCCCGCTCTGCTCTGCCGTGTCGTGCAGTTCCCACCATCTTCTGAGAGGAAAAGGTTTCCACGCCAGCGTTTAAGCGCTCCCATGTCAGCCCCTCTGCTGTGAAGCCACTGCTGTGCCTGTTTGGCATTAGAGAAGTTCTCTCACGTTGGGAGTACGAGTGCTTGACGTTCTTCTGGATTTGTTGTATGAATTGTACTACACGCCAAAGACATCATACATGTGATGTACATCTTTGTGAATTCCCTTAACGTTCTTCTGAATACTGAACAGTACCGCTCCGATGGCTGTTCATTTGACTACAAAACAAAGAGGTTTTAATATTTAGCAGATTATTTAAGGCTCTCACCAGCTGCGACACGAAAACAGTCCTGTTGTAAATTAGGATCTACGCTGGCAAAGATCTTTATTAGCTGGGACACAACAGTCTTAGCAGCAGTAGAGAATAGCGTGGTGGACTATGAATACCATGTGCCTTAATGCTCCGTTACTGGAAGAATATCAATAACATCTCTGCCCGAAGCACTGCTCCTCAAGGGTGCAACCAAGACCAGCCCCGTGGATCCCAAGGGACAGTCCTGCAAAGGGAATGACTGTACAGAAACTCTCAAAATCTTGACAGGAGATCGACTCGAAACTTGGACTTTCCTGTAAATACCAGGACCAGAAACAGTGGCTCTCTCCTGATACAAACTCCTTACAGCTTGCCGTGATTTTCTGACCAAGACTGGCCAAGAGACACAGTAGCTTCTAGGCCCCCGAGGACATTTTTGTGACTGGAGTTGGGTCTCTCGGATGCCACTGATTTCCAGCTTTAGCAGTGAAGGGAAATCAGAACTTCCCGATGCGGGTGCTGGTGCGCTGCCAGTCCCGGATCAGTGACTTATTCTGCCTGTTACTCACCTTAATCCTTCATGTAAATTCATGTTGCCACCCCATAACCAACCCATCTCGTCAAGGGTTGAGATGACATCTCTTTACATCACTAAGGGCATTCTCTTCCACAGGATTCAGATGATGCTCCACATTTTCCTTCATAGGTGGTCCTGCTGTGTCTGGACTGGTCCGTAGACCTTTGCAAGGTACTAACCAGATCAGGCTCTTCTCCTCTAACTTCTTCTCCCAAATGCATGCCCGTGGACACAAGGACAGGGCTGGCTGAGCACACAGTACACGTGTTCTCTCTCCTAGCTACTGTAGGGTTTTTATACACATGCAGAGGGAAGATGGGAGTCTGGAGCCACCAAACCCAGTTGAGGTTCTAAAGGACAGTGGAATGTTTGATAATATTTTTAAAGTTCTTCAGTTGGCCGTGTTTCTTCAGCCCACACTCTCACAGACATTCAGCCCTTTATTCAAGTATTTCTGTTATTGGAGCACATGGATGACCATGAAGTCCTGAAGACATTGGGAAGCCAGTCTACGGTCCAAGCAGTTCTTCTGGACTTCAGGCTGGAGATACATCATTATGTCCTTTCCAGAACAGTGCAGGTACCAACACAGTGTGTGATGTGTAGGGTTGTCATCAGCCACGTGAAGTCCAGCTGGAGGCCAGTGTGGTGTGCCTCGAGGTTTGATACTGGAGCCAGCACTGACTAACTTCTCCAGCAACGAGCTAAATGACAGTACAGCATGGACCCTCAACAAGTCTGCAGACAACACAAAAGTGGGAGGAGCGGTTGATACATCAGATGGTTGTGCTGCCATTCAGAGGGACCTTGAAATGCTGGAGAAATGGGAAGAGAGGAACCTCACCAAGTTCAACACAGGGTGCAAAGCCCTGTTCCTGGAAGGGAATAACCTTCTGACTGGCTGGAAAGCAGCTCAGCAGAAAAACACGCTGGGGTCCTGCAGAGAAGTTGAACACGAGCCAGCACTGTACCCTTCCAGCAAAGAAAGTCGACAGCACCCTGGGCTGTGCTGGGAAGAGTGTTGGCAGCAAATGGAGGGAGATGATCCTTCCCCTCAACTCAGCACTGGTGAGGCTGCATCTGGAGTGTTGGGTCCAGCTCTGGACCACCCAGTATGAGAAGAATTTGGAGCAAGCCCATAGAAGAGCCAAAAAGATGATTAAGGAACCAGTGGATCTGCCCTACGGGGAGAGGCTGAAGGAGCTGGGAATGTTTAGCTCAAGAAGAGAAGGCCCAGGTGGACCTTATCAGTGCATACAAATTCCTAACGGAAGGAAGTGCAGAAACGAGAGCCAGACCCTTCTCAGTGGTATCCAGTGACGGGACCAGAGGCAGCGGAATGGAAATACAGGCACAAATGGAAACATAGGAAATTCCATTTAAACATAAACAATAAACTTTCTTATGGTGAGGGCACTGAAGCACTAGAACCAGTCGCCCAGAGAGATTGTGAAGTCTCCATCTTTGGAGATCCTCAGACCCTGATGGGACAAGGTCCTGAGAGGCTTGGAGCATGGGGGGCTGGACTAGAAGACCTCCAGAGATGTCTTTCCACCTCAGCCATTTCACGATTTCTGGGTGTTTCTCAGCCAAGTGGAGCACCGTATCCTGGGATTTCCAGCTTTCTCAGGTGCTTCAAGCTACTTCAGCCCATCAAATGTAAGGAGGTGAAGTTTCAATTCCTACAGCTCAGCAATGCGTCCTTTGGTTGGTCAAAATCTGCCGCCTTGGTTTCAAATCCTTTTTGGCTCATCCATCACAGACTCCAACAGAATGGGACTGGACAGAATGTCAGTGTGTTGATGTTATTTTAGCAGCCAGTTTTGGCTTGCTTGTCCCCCTACTGACACAGTGCTCCAGGGAAAGGAGGGAGGTAAAACTGGGCAAATTTTTCCTCTGATCTCATATTTACACTTCCTCTTTATCCATAATCAATATGAACATCACGGCGCAGGAAAAACAAGCTGAAATAACGCTGCGTTTCCACGCAGATGATTATTCCTAGCAATGACATTGCACATTAGAAGCTGGAGGACAGGGACGGCGGTGTCTTGGTTGTTCCCCTTCCTCCAGGAGATTCCCTGAAGATCGCTGCCTCATGCTGCAATCTGGTCCCTTCACTAAGGCAAGGAACTCCTGCAAGGTGCCACAGCAAACCCAGGGATAAATCTTCACTGGCAGCACCAACTAGAGAAGAACCGGCCTCCAACAGAAGATACGCACTTACCACCATCTTCTTCTTAAACTGATGTCACAACTTCAATAAAAGGCCATCCAGGAGTCACCAACATCCCATTTCAGCACATGTAGCACTGAAGCATTTTCAGCAATAGCAGTTACCCAGAAATATATATTTCCGTACCAAAAATAAGTCACCGGAATTTTCAATTCACTTATCGAGTTTCCAATCCACACATCAAATATCCAATTCAGGTATCTGACAAATAACATGTAACCCCCCCCCAACAGTGGGAAACACAGGATTCACCTTCATTAAAGCTTTGTGTACACAGAAAAGCATGTTCCAAAATGCTGAGGATTTGTTGTGCTGGAGGGAAGACATTGAACATCTGGCTATTTCTGAGAAAAGCAAAAGGGCTCCCTCTGGAGTGGATTCCGGAATCAACACAGGATTCAGGATTTAAGAGGCGGGCAGAGAAAATGAACATCAGCAACAAAGCAAATGCATTCTTGTCTCTGGTTAGTTTACTCATCCTGTTTACAACGAGCACACTGGGACTAATTCAAGGAGACTATATCATGACTGAATGATATGGATCCATGCCCGGAATATTAAGTCATTAATTAGTTTTCATGCATGGACTTGTACGTGGCAAGGAGGCAAAGCGAAGGATTCCTGAAGAGACAAGAAAGCTTTCTTAGCACGTAAAATACGCCAAAGAATCTCCAGCAAAATATATTATGAAGCCAGCTGAGAATCCACATTTTCAAGCCTGGATGATCATGCACAATTCTATAAAAACCTAACGAACACAGCCACTGGTTGTGTACCCACAGCAATAACCTTAATTTCAAAGGGAGAGAGGAATAGCTTTAAGGACACACACAAAAACATGCGCTACTGGAGACTGATGAGGGCTGCCTTCGAATTTACAAGTGAGAACGACCCCACATTCCCAGGGTTTATTTGCATACAAGCCAATTAACAGAAAATTGTAATTTCATGCAGAAAGAAAAGATCACCTACAGACTGAAGTCAACTTACTGCCTGCTTTTGCTCTTCTTCCTACAAACGTTGGCAAAAGAAAAAAGGTGAAGAGAGAAAACAGGACAGATTAATTATTGTACGACAAGCAAACACACACAAAACACACACAACAGACCCAATGGAGGAACAGAACACGGCAAATTGTAGGAACACCTGCAGAGAGGGCGGGAAACGAGGGCGCTGGAGACAAGGGCCGTGGTGGGAAAGCAGAGGTGCCATCTGCTCCCTTCCCAAAAGAAGGTTCTGGTCTAAAATGGCCTTCGGCGTTGGCCAAAGTCACAGTCACAGGGTAGACATCACAGCATGGACATCTTGGGCACGGGACAGGATATCCAAGGGACATCCCCTCCTCTGTGCAGCACCTTCACTGGCTTAACTTCTCCTACCCTGGACTCTCTTGCTGTCCTCAAGGCAAGGAACACCAGACCACCACCCTCTAAAGACTGGAAAGACCATCTGGAGAGTGCAACCACCACACAGCATTCACTTCCCCATGAGCACGAATCTGCCACCACAGAGACCCCAACTGTCATCCCCTGAGAGGCAAAACACCACCTCCTTGGTCCGAGAGAGCCCATGGCCACCGGGCCTGCAGGGACCTCTGCAGATGGGGAGGTCCTCCAAAGGGCTAATTAACGAGCGGATGGCAACCGGGTCTGCAGCGGGACGGGAGAACCTGGGGGGCAAGAGCACCAAAGATGCCGAATAAGGACAAAGATGAAGAGAAAAAATGTCCTTTGTTGCAATGCAAGGTTTGTCAATACGGATCACTGCTAACTGGAAAGACCAAAAAAGGTGAAATATGGATGGATTTATCCTCTTTTGAAGCAGAGCCTCGTACACCGCCCTCCTGCCCGGGCAGCAGGGCCACATTCTGGCTTCAGCTATAGGACCGTTCCTGGGAATGAGCAAGATATCACGTAGTCGAGGGTTTCTTTCCCAGTTCTGAAGTTTTCACAGATTTTGCCCTCACGTATACAGCACCCCTTGAGTCCCGTGGGCTGCTCTGTCTGCAGGCTCGGCAGTGGGGAGGAGCAGGGCAGCAGCACCCTGCCTTAGAAGAAGGGCTGGCAGCAAGGTTTTGATGACTCTCATCACCACAGAAATAGCAATTATGGCTTTGTCAGAGCAACAGCGTGTGTCCCCTCCAACGCTGGCCTTGCACGGACCCTCGGTGCAGAGGGCAGCAGGATCACCCGTAAGCACGTCTGCCCAGAAATTCAGGTCATGGAGATAAAATTCATGGAATGAAAGCTCCTTCTGGCCTTGAAATCCATGGACCCATTTATCCACCTTCCCTCGCTTCTATCCCGTGGGATTCGAATCATAGAATCATGGAAGCAGATGTTTAACCATCAACCAGAACCTGTCCCTCCATTCAGAGTAGCTCCTTCTTGCTGACCATTGTAGAAGATGTTTTCCTCACCGTGTGCTGAGGGCTCTGCAGAGATATCTGGGAACGACCGTGGAGAATTCCACATTTCTGAGCACATACTTTTGGGGTTTTTTCTCCCAAGATTTGGGGTTCTTCCAGGTGCGTATTTTGGCATTGATAAAGCAGATGGAGGCTCAGCATCAGCAGTGCTGCCCTCCCCACACTCCCAGACCTTCCCAGTCATTCCTCCCACCGGCACTGGGACTCACAGGACCAGATGGTGAGAAAAGTCAGGGGAAAGATCTTAAACGATCTCCACTCTACAAAAAGAAGTTGTTAGTTTGAAAAATGAGGCTTTAGCATTAATTGCAGATGTGAAAAAACCCTCTCAGGAGGTGTGGAGCTTTGCTAGAAGGACCGAGCAGTTATTAGATAAACCATCACATCGGCCAGCGAGGAAATTACCGTTGAGGAAATGGAAACAGTGAAATGGGATATGTCTGCTGAGTATCCGTGTAGCTGGAAGCAAAAGCCCTGCAAGAAGGCACCAGTCATCACTGAGGACTACTTATTAGAGAGAGCTAATGGCCCGAGGTGTGTCTCAGAAGACTTCGGGGAAAAAGGGAAAGCTGAGCCAAGGGCCTGGATGGGAAAAGAAGATAAAAACTACTGGAAAAGAGTCACTGATGACAATACTGACAGGTGGTGGCCTCCGATCAGCCCAGGCTGCATCTCACATGCAAGGGGTTTCATCTGGTTAACGACAGACTGGCTGGAGTAGCCAGGAGGACAGAAGGAGAGTGGCCAGTGGAAGCCCTACGGTGGCCATTGCAGCAGCTCTGCAGGCTCAGACTACACTACTAAACAAACTTGTGCAAGGGCCTGTTCTCTGGCATGATCTGCACATGTCCATGCTGTTAAAATCCCTTCTCACCCTGATCAGGGTGCCCAGGAATGGGTCTGGGCACCTGACAGCCTCTGGGTGGTGGCTGGAGATGGTCTGGGCCAGCGCCAGTAGCTCTGATCCAAGGGCACGTTGGTGACCACACCAACAGCAGAGCTCATAGGTGAGCCCATGTCCAAGGAATGGTGTCTGGCACTAACAAGGTCACCGTGACAGGTACAGTCGGGGTCTCGAATGGGACCACCCAGTAGAAGACACCAATGACAGCACTTGGTGAAGGGCTGAACGGCCAAAAGGGGTCCTACAGGAGAGATGGGGAGAGACTCTTTATCAGGGAGGGGAGCCCTAGGAGGAAGGGGAAGGGTTTGACACTGAAAGAGGGGAGATTGAGATGAGATGTGGGGAAGAAGTTCTTTGCTGTGAGGGTGGTGAGAGCCTGGCCCAGGTTGCCCCGAGAAGCTGTGGTTGCCCCATCCCTGGAGGCGTTCAAGGCCAGGTTGGAGGGGGCTTGGAGCAACTTGGTCTGGTGGGAGGTGTCCCTGCCCAGGGCAGGGGGTGGGACGAGATGGACTTTAAGGTCCATTCCAGCCCAAACCATTCTATGGTTCTATGATTCTCCTTGGGGGCAGACCCCCAACAAATTCCTGTAAGGGAACCTCCTAACAGGAGCGTCAACACATGTTGCCATAAGATCTGGAAGGAGGCTCAATGCAAAAATGAACCTTAACTCTAAATTCCAATGGTGGGGTTAGGTCACCATGTGGGCTAATAAACATCAGAGCAGGATGCTAATCATGGGGGTTGGATCACCTCCCAGTTGAGAGCCCTTCTCTGCTCTGAGGCCAACTGTCACAGCACGGGAAAATGGGATGAACCTCCCGAGAACAGCCATGTCCTTCCAGACGCAGGCTTCCCTCTCTCTCCTCTTTTTACCCAGGGAGCGGAGGCACCAAACTTTCAGATAACTGAAGTGAGGTAAAGCTGAATCCAGCTCTAAATGGTGAAGTGAAGGCAGCATTAAAAATGTAAAAAATACCGCATAAGAAAATGGAAAAAACCATAAAAGCTTAACAGCTGATGTAAATTATAAATGAAAATTTTTGAAGTGCACCAAATGACGAGAGGAGCTAAAACGTTGTGGGAAAAATTGGTGTCTGGCAGGGCTAAAAACCACCAAAAAGGAGACTCTGAAATGAAGACAAACATCAGAAACAAAACAAAGCCTTGGGGTGACGTACGCTGCCTCTTGAAGGTCACGGTGAAATTCTTACTGTGGGAAGAGGAATTAGTATTTCTGTTCTGTGTTTGACTAATAGTACTTTCCCCTGGTAGTTTCTGCCAGCAAACAGTGAAGGACTTTCCACTAATAACGAGAAAAGGTGTTAAAAAGTATCTACTAGAAATAATATTTTTAGAGCAGCGGGCCTGGGCAGCCCGCAGCTGGGATTCTGAAAATAATTCCACGAGGAGTTATCTGCTCCGGTGATGGCAATTTTTAATAGATCTTGGAATATCCAGGACTGGAAGGCGCTGTGTTGCGCTAATATTCAAAAAGGGAAGTAAAACAACTTAAACGAGCATAAACATCCTACCCTGCCATTAATTTATGCAAAGGAAGAGAAATGCTGATACGAGACTCAACTAATAAGTGATACACGGAGCATTATGACTTCATGGAAAAGAGGTCTCGCCAAATAAATCTGATTTTGCCATTTGTATGTATTACACGTTTGGCTTCTAAAGGAACTGCACAGATGTAATGTATTTTCATATTTGCAGCTCCTTTAGAGGCCAAACTTGTAACACGTTGTCGTTAACCAGTTAGCGCTGTACAAAACAAATAACGCCCTTGACACGGGGTAAGATCTGGGTAACTGAGAGCTTTCAGAGAGCACTCACTGGTGCAGAAAGGCAGAAACAGGAAAATAGCAATGAAGAGTAACGAAACCCCTCCCGTAACTCTCTGCAGAGCGCTGATTCACACAAGAATTCAACGTAGTTTGGTTTTTTTCCCAACTAAAGAAATTATATTAAAAATCCGGAGAAGGCAGAGAAATCAAGTGCAACGATGACTGCAGCACAGTGCTGTGGGAAGCGCGGAACAGCCCTACCTGTTTCACTGATTTAAAAGAGAAGATTCAGAGGCGCCTTCGCTGAGATGAGTAAGTATCTGCGTAGGAAAAAACCAGGGGTGCTAAAGTATTCCTTAATTTAATGGAGGGAGAACCGCATGTACCGGAGCCAATGGGTGTAAACTGAAGCTAAATACATTAAAACTGAAAATGAGGCATAAATTTTTAACTGTGGAAGCAAATTGGCATTGGCAGTGCATTCTCCATTTTCGATTTCCTCAGCCCCAGAACAGATGTCTCTCTGGAAGAAGCTTTAATCAAGAAGAAGCTGCCAGGCTCCATGGAAAGCAGGGAAGGGGAAAGGCAAGGAACCATGTTATGCCACAAACCATAGAAAGAACTGCAGTCCTGGCCTCGGGGGCAGGTCAGGTTGGAGGGGACCTCGGGTGGCCCCGTGTCCACCCTCCTGCTCAGCCCAGGGCCAGTCTCAGCCCAGGTTGCTCAGAGCCTCCAAGGATGGAGAAGGAACAGCCTCCCTGGGCCCCCGCTCCTCTGCTGGAGCATCCTCAGGGGGAAGAACTTTCTCCTTGTATCCAAGCCTATGTGCCCATGTAGTTTTTAAACAATTTTGGGAACCAAGGGAGTTAATGAAAAGATACTAGAGTCATATGGCAGAGGATTGGAACTAGATGATCTTTAAGGTCCCTTCCAACCCAAACCATTCTGTGATTCTATGATTCTATAAATGAAAAGTCTAGTAAGAGCCAGCTCCTAAATGAACCGTCTGTATAACACAGTCCAGAAGACGTCATTACGGTTTCTGTCAAGCTCATAATTGAACCGTGTGACTCAACCTGGAGAGTGGGTCCTAAAAACATCAGCTCATCACATGTGAGTCAGCTATAGCTCCCTTCCCTGTTCCAAAATCCTCTCTCCTCCCTCCCGTGTCTACCCAGTTGCAGCATCTGCCATTCGTGTTCACGTTCTCTTCCCTCTGCAGCACCCTCCACAATCTCCTCATTGGGGTGTTACTGACACTAATGTCTTCTGCTGCTCCACAGAATGGTCCACGTGTCCAGCCGGCCAGGTGGGAGGGACCAAACATCATTTGGGCAGTTGGGAGAGAAGAGGGCGATGGCCAAGGAGGCAGTTGGGTGGGCCAAGCTCCACGGGTCACTCTGGTGCAGGAGCAGGGCATCTGAGAAGGGTAGTCCACCCGGCCTTTGAGGCATCCCAGGTGGAAAAGCAGAAAGCCAAGCCAGCTGACAGAACAGCCCTTCAACCAAACGAGATGATGGCGTTTACGTCACGTAATTGGGAGAATTCATTTGTGAAGGTTTACGAGAGCTTTGGAATGAACAGGTTCTCCAGGAAACTCCCATCAGAGCTTGTCTCCGGCTTAGAGCAGATGTCCAAACTCATTCTGGTCCTCAAACATGTGCAAGAAAAATGCTCAGGCCATGGTCACCCGAACCACAAACTGTTTCTGATGCAACGACTTTTTATACTTTCCTAAATCTGTAATTCACTTTTGGATGCCCATTTTCAGCAATATCGCACTTCAGCTTACAAAGATTTAGGGTCTGAAGAAATCAAGGTGAATTTAGCAAGCGACTGGCTTCAAATTTTTAGAACACAGACATTAACAGGAAAAAAAAATAGAGTGTGCAGAACCACTGACTTAAAAAAACCAACTTCCCAAACATTAATACTAAGGATGTGCTCGTCTGCACAGGGAAACTGAACCAAGCAGCCCCTCTGTGTGCATTTGACCACGGCCTCTTGCATCCACACTCCTCTTCCAGAAGAGTCTTACTCTTCAAGTTAGACCAATATTTTGCCGTTCACTTTCTAGAGAGGCTTTTGTCCAATTTAGAGAACGGAAAGAATAAAGGCACAACAGTATTTCAGACACAGTCATCCACCATGAGCTCAACTCTAGCAGGACTCTACAAAAAATAATAACGGACCCTCATCAGAAATCCAACCATCTGGTACGGACCAGAGCCAACGCCATCACACTCTAAAGCACAAAACCTCCCCGGATGCCGCAGGGACAGTGTCGTGTCCCTTGGGGACACGCAGCACCACGGCCCTGGGCAGTCCTGGTCCGTATCGCAGTGACGACAGTTCCCACTTTATTCTCCAGTTCAAGTAGGAAAAACTGAATTACTACCCGGAGCAGCCTGCAGCTCATCGCCAAATCTAGTGCTTCTTTCAAGCCTGCCAAATCTTATGGCTTTTGATATTTCAACCAAAGCAGCAGCAGAGGAACCTGAAAGCCCGTCACCCACCCGCAGCGACGCGCAGAGCCAGCACAGGAATGGCTTTTTGCAAATTCCTTCTGTTCCTCCTGAAGAATTTACAACGGTAGGGCACAAAGCGGGGCTCTGGGGGCAGCGGGAGGGAATTCCCGACTCGGGGAAGAGGAGGATGCGCCGCGTTTCCCACGGGAGATGCCTCACCTTGAGCAGCTTCATCAGCCCTTCCAGCTGCACCATCAGCTCCCTCCGGCTCTCCTGCAGCGCAGACATCCTCTGCTCCAGCTCATCCTTCCTCTGCCTGCTCCAGTGACACGGAAGAAAGAGTCAGAAAATAACACTTTGGGGTACTTCAAAACCACTTCAGGAAATTCACCCAGATATAACCGTGCCTTTGGTGTCCATCACTCCCCCCTGGCTTCCAATGTAAAAAAAAATAGAGCAAAGCACAGTACAATGACCAGGAAAGCTAAATATAACAGTCAGGCTTTTCACTAAAAATCCAGGAATCTGCACTCAGTAGTAGGAAGCCCTTTTAGAGAGCGCTGCATTTTGAGCAAAAAAGGCTGCTTTTTTCTTCCTTTTAAGAACTCTCTTCGTGTCAGACCCAGGCGTCCCGCAGAGCTCTCAGACAAGCAGGAATGAGCTACAGGAGGGGAAAAAAAAGAGGAGAAAAGGCCGCAGGTGTTTGGAAGGAGCAGCCATCACCTCTCTGGACGGAGCCTTGGCACAGCCATTTCTGTCCCCAACGCGACGGACCATCTTTGACATATTCCCTGTGCCACAACCCAGGTCACGGGAACGGGAGATAACTGACCTTCCTTTTCCCTGGTGTCAGAAAACCACTGTATTTCTACAGATGCCTACTTAAAAGACATGACTGTTTGGTTTTATCTTGTATTTAAAAAAAAAAATAAAGAAGCGAGCAATATAAAAAGAAATTCAAAGATGAACGCCAGTGTGTCAGAAGTCCAGTATCTTGTATGATTTAAGAAATGCTGGGCCCCGCTTCAAGAGAAAAACAAAGAGGCAAAAAACAAAGGGGGTGATGGCCCTGGGCACCGAATTTGCCCGAGTTTTGGGGGTGTCTTTTACCGTAGCAGCCGGAGCTCAGCCAGTAACGTGGGGTTCTGCTGGGCTTTCTCGGGGGTGGGCTGGGAGGCTTGTTCGTGTTCCAGCCTGAGACGCTGGATTTCTTGCAGTATCTCTCTGTAGAAACAACAGAGGGAGGATTAAAGAGGAAAAAGCTCAGCCCCGGTTTAAACGCCCTTCTAGCCCTTTGAGCGCTCTTTTTTGGCCTAAATGCAGCAATTCCGTTTGACTGGGACCGGCACAGACCCAAACCTGCGACAGGGAAGGCAGCGCAGTCCTGGGAATTGCTGTAACGCACACAGAAAATGTATTACTTGATAATAAAAAGTATGAAATCACTCATGTGCCATACGCTGGCGATGCTTCTCCAAAACCTGCCGTGTGGGATGGGCTGGGGGACTGCTCCAAGAAGGAAAAAGCCCCATTTCCAGCGGGATGGGTATGGCACGTGCTGCGGGAAGGGCTCGGACGTGGCACCACCGGCACCCCCAGCCGTGCCAGCAGCCGTTACCGTCCCACTGCCCCGGCCAGGGCTCCTGGCAGGACCAGGGGGAAGAGCAGCTCGTAGTCCTCGAGGTCTCACCAAGGGAAGGGCATCAGCCAGCTTTGGGTAGCCGGAGGTGAGGGAAGGCAGCACCCACAGCCAAGGACTCGCTTATTAAAATGGAAATGAAATCCTCCCGAGAGCGAAGATTATAATCTCTAATTTCTATCTCTAACCCTCTCCTGCTCTTCTCCAAAACTGCTGAGCTGCTCCCCTTGCAGGGTTCCGTACCAGCACTGACTGAGATCTCCCTTATCTGTGATCTCCAGGAATGATTTCAAGCACCTCGGCAGCGAAGTGAAGGGTGCCAGGACGGAGCTGCTCTCCAGGAACCGGTTCTCCTCCAAACCCACCCAAAGCAGGGTTCGTGCCCGCTCTGCTGAGGGCACCTTGGCTGGGGCCGTACAGGCAGCGAGCTCAGACATGCTGCGGAGCGTGGCTACCAGGAGAGCACATCACCGGGCTACCGGGGAGGCTCTGTGGGCAACCCACAGCCCACCGGTGCCGTACGGCTGCTCAACGGCTGGGTCCAGAGAAAACACAAACTCGAGATGTGGGCGCTGAGAAGCGGTAAGTGCAAATGCAACACCGTGATAAAAACAGCTCGATCTCTTAACAGCCCCTCCGTGGCAAGAAAAATCATTGAATCACAGAGTGGTTTGGGTGGGAAGGGACCTCAAAGCCCCCCCAGTGCCACCCCCTGCCCTGGGCAGGGACACCTCCCACCACACCAGGTTGCTCCAAGCCCCCTCCAACCTGGCCTTGAACCCCTCCAGGGATGGGGCAGCCACAGCTTCTCTGGGCAACCTGGGCCAGGCTCTCACCACCCTCACAGCAAAGAAGTTCTTCCCCACATCTCATCTCCATCTCCCCTCTTTCAGTTTCAAACCCTTCCCCCTCCTCCTAGGGCTCCCCTCCCTCATCCAGAGTCCCTCCCCAGCTTTCCTGGAGCCCCTTGAGGGACTGGAAGGGGCTCCAAGGTCTCCGCGGAGCCTTCTCTTCTCCAGGCTGAACCCCCCCAACTCTCTCAGCCTGTCCTCCCAGCAGAGGGGCTCCAGCCCTCCCAGCATCTCCGTGGCCTCCTCTGGCCCCGCTCCAACAGCTCCATGTCTCTCCTGTGCTGAGGCCCCAGAGCTGGAGGCAGCACTGGGGGGGGTCTCCCCAGAGCGGAGCAGAGGGGCAGAATCCCCCCCCTCTCCCTGCTGGCCACGCTGCTGGGGATGCAGCCCAGGGTGCGGGGGGCTTGCTGGGCTGCCAGTGCATGTTGCCGGCCCATGGCCAGAAGAAGGAAACCATCTCCCCTACAGCCCATCTCCTATTTCTTCCAGCCCTCCCAGCTTCTTCAGACTTTTTTGTTTTCCAGCAAAAACAACCCTCATCCTTCTCAAGCTGAATTTACACCCCCCTCACCCCCAGTTCCCTAACCCGCTCGCTCCACTGCTTCCCAGCTGATTTATTTTCCTGCTGCGAGAAGTTTGCTGGGGCTGCAGAGAGCGAGGCAGCTCCCAGGGCTCAGCGCCAGCAGAGACCATGTTAAGAAGATCAGCGAAGAAGATCAACCCGCTCCCTGGGGAAGGAGGGCACCGCAGCTGCACCCACACCCAGCTAATTGGGTAAGGAGCCAGCTACATCTCTCTACAAAAGATGTAGGAAAACAAGCTGGTTAATAGAATACAAAAGGTTAAAAACAACAGAGCGCAAAGACTAAAGGTTCTTCTCCCCTCAAATGTTGTTCCGAAAACAAGAGTGATCAAAGCTGGCTTTTTACCTGTTTTTGTTTTCCAGCTCCGCTATCAGCTGCCTTTGTTGTTTATTGGCGTCAAAGCTGAACCCCAGGTCTGTTGGTGGGCGAGGCTGGTGGGTGAGGAACAGAGAGAAATTAGGCAAAATATTCATTACCCGTTACCGCAGATGACAGGGTTTGGATCCGGCCCCGTATTTCCCGGGTGCCGGGGTGCGATACCTACAGTCCGGGCTGAAAAACCCTGAAAACGGGTGTGCCGAGACAGGGGCACATCGAGACCTGGTTTTACAGCTGGATCTCAGGGTGGTCCTCACCGACCCTCTGCAGAATTTTATTGGGCTTTTTTTTCTTTTTTAAAGACCTTCAGAAAAAAAACCCCGTACCCATCTGTTCCTAAAGCACCGACAGCCTTCCCTGGGAAGAGACGCAGTTATACCTTTATCACAAAGTCTTCTAGTGAAGCCCCGACCTCCCCCTGCACCAGCTGGTGAAGAAAAGTTAGAATAACTTCGAGTTTATGAAGAGGATTATTCACAGATATTAAATTTAAGCACGGTCACCGCCTCGGGGAAATCTAATTCTTCTCAACCCCTCAAATGCATCAACTGAAGGGAGGTTGCTGAATAAATGCGTTTTCCCGGTGAGTCCTGACCCTTGTGATCCCTGTGTCGGGCACACTTTTCACCAGCAGCCATCACCCTGCGTGAGGGTGGAGCTGGACAAGAAGAAGGACTTTTCGACGCACTGACTTGTAACACAAGTCACCAAACGGCAGGAAGACCAAAGCTTAAGTTTTTTGAGCTGAGGACTAACATTTAAAAAGTTAAAATATTTAAAAAAAGTGTAAAAGCTAAGTGAACTCTCCAACACGGCTGGAGGGAGGATCACCATGGTCTTCTGCTTTCCAGGTGCTCAGCAGTTAATGCTGAAGCCTCCACAGTTCTGAGAAGATCATCCAAACCACGAAGCCCGTCCTCTCTCAGTAAGAAAATTCGTAAGATGATGATCATGAAATCTACTTAAAATCCTAAATATCACATAGGATCAGTAAAACCTTCTAGCATTGCAAGTTCATTTTCCTGCGGATGGACCATTAAACTTGAGACAGCCCCATGCTAGAGCTTCAAGTCAGACTGGTATTTGTAACAGGGAGCACTCACCTACGGTAGACTTTCTTTCTCAGTGACAGGAGAGGATTTAATGACAGTTTAATCAAGCCCCAAAAACGCCAATTTTGCAAGCAGTTGCACTCCTCCATCACCCTGATTTGGGAGAAACTGTCAAAGAAGAGTAAAGCTTTTGTGTCTCATGGGCATCAGATTCCAGGTTACTTGGTGGAAGAACCTTGTGGTGTCACAGAGAGTCTGGACCAGTGCTTCACCTGCCCATCACTGTGGTATCACAGTCGTCTTTGTGATCCACAGACAAAGAAGAAGAGGAAACAAGTAACGCAAATGGTTCCTATAACTGGTATATCCAGGACAAGAAGAAATGATCCAAGAACCCAGCTGCAGATACATCCTGCAACGATGTACAACAGGAAATCTGGTTTACTTGCTCTTTCTTTATTTAAAAAAATAGTTATTAAATAATGCCTAATGCCTAAAAGAAAAGTTACATGAAGGGAACATTACAAATATTATTTAGGTTGTAGGTACAGTAGCTTTAATTAGATGAGATGATGATAGGTTTTAGCAGTGCTTAACATTAAGGGAAGAAGAGCAACCACACACTGTTTTCAAAAAAGAGCAACGTGGGCAAGAACCTAATTATTGTAACTCATCCACATAACTCAACCTAATTATCCACTCATCCATAATTGAGTTTTATCTCGTGTTTATGAGGTGCTCGTGCTTTTCCTGGCAGCAAGGCTGCACCGGTCAGCAGAGTCCTGCCAAGAGCCCACTGTCCCTGAGGACCTCTGCTGCCCGCTGTGGTGGGTCGCTCTTCATCGGGAATCATCGGGAAGCAGCAGGAACATCTGGGGCTCACAGGCTACATACCGACCCGTGCTTGGACAAACCAACCTGCCCGGGTCTGTCGGCAGGAATCTGGGGGGACCTGGGGGTGTGCCAACAGCAGAAAACGGGGAAAAAAGGTGAGGTAGAGCAGGTGGGAGAGGAGATGATGGAGGAATTGGCTTGGAGAAAGGGAGGTGTGTGGGACACTGGTAACAGAGGCCCTAGGGTTGCTGTATATATATGGCTGTATATACATACATTCACCTAAAATACACGTAATCACCCCTTCTCTTAAAAGCACGCAGTCCCTTACACGCAGAATTACCTCTACTCAAGTAACGGGGCAGCGCTGATGGGGATCCGCTAGGTACGTGGCAGGGAGTTTGTGAGGGACAGTAGGAAAGGGCTCTGGGGACACAGGAGATCACTTTCAGGCTCCACTTTTATCCAAAAGATGGTGCTTGATAGGAAATACCAAATTTTCTTCTTTTACCTCAGACCGATAATCTGAACAGATCAGCAGAAGGAGACAAACAGATGAAGCTGCGATGTTGAAAGTTGTGATTTACACCAAGTTTGGCTGGCTTTCCCTTAATTTCTTCCCGTTATTCATCTAGTCACCTTCTCCCTCGTTTGCTCTCTCGTTAACTGGGCTGGGGGGCCAGCCAACAGCTATTCTAGTGCCCAGCACTCCCCTGTGCCCAAGCCACGGGGCCAAGCACAGCCCTGAGTGACGCAAACTGAATAAAAGGCGTTTTGTCTCCTGGAAGCAAAGGAGAGCAGCCACGACAGAGCTCGTTCGAGCGGCCACAGACCACGCCGGGGTCTCGCAATGTGTAATTGCACCCATCGCCCCGCTCCACGCAGCGACTGGCATGGATGGAGAGGACAAACCATCCATTCTCCTTTCTTCTCCTCCCTCCCCACTTATTTTTCTTCCTCAAGAAGAAACTTCATCAAGAAGAGGCCAGGGAGCTCTACAGAGAGACTTGGATAGGCTGGATCGATGGGCCGACGTTAATGGTATGAGGTTCAACAAGGCCAAGTGCCAGGTCCTGCACATGGGCCACACCAACCCCATGCATTGCTCCAGGCTTAGGGAAGTGTGGCTGGAAAGCTGCCTGGCGGAAAAGGACTTGGGGGTTCTAATGGACAAGCGGCTGAACGTGAGCCGGCAGTGTGCCCAGGTGGCCACGAAAGCCAACGGCATCCTGGCTTGTATTAGAAACAGCGTGAGCAGCAGAAGTAGGGAGGCGATTGTGCCCCTGTACTCGGCACTGGTGAGGCCACACCTGGAGTATTGTGTCCAGTTTTGGGCACCTCAATCCAAGAGAGAGATCGAGGTGCTGGAGCGAGTGCAGAGGAGGGCAACGAAGCTGGTGAAGGGCCTGGAGAATAAATCATACGAAGAACGATTGAGGGAGCTGGGACTGTTTAGTTTGAGGAAGAGGAGGCTGAGGGGTGACCTCATCACTCTCTACAACTACTTGAAAGGACACTGTAGAGAGGTTGGTGCTGGTCTCTTCTCACAAGCAAATAGCGATAGAACAAGAGGGAATGGCTTCAAGCTGCAACAGGGTGGGTTTAGACCAGACATTAGGAAGAAATTCTTCACAGAAAGAGTGGTCAGACACTGGAAGAGGCTGCCCAGGGAGGTGGTTGAGTCACCATCCCTGAATATGTTTAAGAGTCGCTTAGATGTGGTGTTGGGGGATATGGTGTAGGGGAGAACTCTGTAGAGTAGGGTAGATGGTTGGACTCAATGATCCCAAGGGTCTTTTCCAACCTGGATGATTCTATGATTCTATGAAACCGTCTTGGATTTCAAGAATTAACTCTGAGAACTGCTTCAAGTTATTCAGTCCCAGTCAGACTCCCAGCACAGGCATTTCCCCCAAGAATGTCAATGGAATGTCTTTGCCTTGATATGGCAAGTGGCAGTCACTGCAGGCACAAGCCTGCAGAAGGCAGCCCTAGCGCTTTATCTAGTTTGAGAAAAAGCAGAAACTGATGGGCTGAGTCAGACCCTTTGCCACAGCACCCAACGTACGACTTCCAGCAGCGACCACTGCCAACTACTTCAAAGACACTTAGGAGGAGGTGAGAGCCCACCTTGCTGGAAAGGACTCGGTGGGATTTATACGACAAATACGAAATGAAAGGGTGACACTGACATTAAGATGCTTCTCCAGCCACAGTGACATGTCACGGAAGAGAATTACAGCGTCATGGAATGGGTCAGTGGTGGGTTTGTCAGTGGTGGGTTGATGGTTGGACTCAATGGAAAGGTCCTTTCCAACCCAGACAATTCTATGATTCCATGATTCTGTGACTCCCTGATTCTAAGCCGAGCTGCTCCTGGGCAGCATCCTCGGTGGAAAGGCTGGGAAAGGGCAGGTGAGATTCCTGGGAAGCACTGAGGAGCATCGCTCCGGCAAACGCTGCCCTGCAGAGACGGGCACCTCCCCACCCAGCTGGAACGCAATTATTCTATGGAACTGCAGCACATCCTTAATTGCCATGATCTCCTGTAGCTTTTCTGTTAAAGCAGTGCTTATTTTTACCAATTTAGCATTGGTTGGATGTTTCCTTTAGTCCCTTTTATTATAAGAGACTGGAAATGTAACGGATACCTTCCTTTCTCTCTCAGGCTCCTTCCCTCTGGAATAAACATATTCCGTAACGTTTGGTCCATGATTTGTTTTCCTTGGGTATCTACATATTTATCTCTTCTCTAGACTAAGCAGGACTAATCTGCTTATTCTCTCCTCTCCTCTGACCTCATTTCTCATAATTTGTGTTGTCGTTTCCCCGGCTCTTCCCCTGCCGCCGGAGAAGGCAGCCTTTCTGCTGGAAACGAGGAGGAGGAGGGTCCTGCTCTCTCGCATCAGCCCAATAAGCAACAACAACAAAAATGGCAATTTCAGGCAGCTGTTGGCGTTACGCTGCTAATTAGGCTGTGGGTAAAGGGGGTGAACGTGGACTTACGGCGTTTCCAGCTTCGGCGGCCAGCCGGGCGGCGTACCTGGCAATCAGCCGGTGCTCCTCGTCCAGGCGGCCGGGGCTGTCCAGGACGCTGTGGGGAGAAGCCAGAAGAGCCCGTCAGAACCCGCCACCCCCAGGCATCCCTCACGCCCGGAGAGAAAAGGGTGTATTACTGCAAAGAGACGGCTGGGGGAAATAGAAGAGGCGCAGTGGAAATAATCTAGAGCATCCCCCTTTTCATCCCGCTCCCAGAGGGGACGCTGCTCTCACGGCTCTGCTCAGCGGCGCTTCCCCCGGGAGTCACAAACTCTGGTCTTAAATGATTAATCTGTTTTCCACAATTCCTATACACATATCATTGGGAAAAAAAAAAAATATGTTTCGAGGAGCTTTTCTGCAAACGTTTTTGGCTCACTCAAGGTAAATTCAAGAGGGGTGAAAATGTTGAATATGTGTTGAGTATGTTGAAAAGCCTTCTCCTCCGGAGATGGAGGGTGACCAGTGTCAAAGTCAGGATGGTTTCCAGGAGGAAGAGCTGGGGAAGCCATGCTGACCCAAGAGGAACGGGCTCTGTCACTGAATGATGTGGGTGACAATGCAAAGAGCTCTTTGTAAGGCAGCTGCCACCCCCCAGCCCCAGGGGACACGGTGACATGAGCCCCGGCCCCATGGGCAGAGGGTGCCACAGCTCCGGCCACCCCCATGGCCCCACACAGGCTGTGGCCATCTCGGAAACACTGCGGAAAGAGGTACTGCAAAAAATTTCCAATAATTATCAGCAACAGGGACAGCACCGCGAAGTGACAGCAGCAAGAGACATTGAATATTGAAACAGGAAAAGCAGAGGCAGCAGAAGTGAGAGATGCCCTGGATTGGGAAGGGAAAGGCAGCCCTGGGTCCTCCTCCCACGGGACACCAGCATCGTCCCTCCGCGCCTGCTCAGCGTTAACGGGGTTCATCCAGCCTGGCACCCAGTGAGCGCCCCGCGCGCTGAATCGCCTTCCAGCCTTCACAAATAATTGCCTTTTTAAGTCTAAGCACACGGGGGGACAAACGAAAACTTTCAAGTTGCGTTGACCGAAACCAGCCAACGCTAAGGTCTGTGGTCAGCTCGGTTTCGGTGGCGGAGTGGCCTGGCCACAGAGAGTCAGTGGTGGCAACCAAATGAATGAGCAACTCGTTAAGTCAACATCCAACCGAAGTACTCAATAGTCGCTTCTTGTCCTAGGGCCGCACGGCGGTGTCTCACCACGGCCTCCCTTTGAAAGGGAAGCCACCGAGATAGAGATAAAACCCAAAGCGTTATTGACCCAGACCCACCAGGGCTCAGGTGGGAACCAGCAGCGTGTCTCCGACGCTGGCCGCGATGGGTCTCGTGGGCTTCACAAGCACCACGTTGGCAGCCACAGATAAGGCAGAGCCAGGTGGGTACGTGCTTGTGGGGACATCCAGGGTCGGGATCGCACCCCAGAGCACAGCACAGAGACACAACCAACTGCCCGGCAAAGGCTGCTCTCAGTCCACGTTGCTGCTGCACAAGGTGATTTACAGCTCTTTGAGCTTAATTTCACAGATTCATGCTTACCTTCTTCAAAGAACCAAGTTCTGTATTGCACACATTACGCTTATTTAAAAATGTAGATTTAATTTCTTTTTTGTAACGCCGAATTTACCAACTCGATCTCTTTGGAGACTCTGAAAGTCTGGCAGACGATGTGTCTGAGACGGCTGAGAGACACCGGGCTGAATTTAACAGCCGTACGACTACAGTTCACACGGATGGGGCGACCATGAGTATGAACCGCGCTCTCGTGGCTCCGCGCTTGGGCTGCTGGATAATAACCTGAAGATGTTCAGCTCCACGGGGCAAAGGAAGGAGCGGGCGAAAGGTGAGATACAACAGTGGGAAAGCAGATTTAAGAGCAGAAAAAACAGAGTATTTACACCAGGGTGGAAGAACTTCTCACCCGCCCCTTCATGCTAACTCATTTCCTTATTGTTATTTTTGAAGGAGAATAATCTTTCCCTTCCACTTTTCGAATCTGATACTGTTTTTGTTCAGTTTCCTCTGCAATTTTGTCTGTTCAAGTATTTTCCTGCTTTCAAGGAAGACAGACCGTTCCATCCCTCCTATCCTTCCCATAATCTGCTCTCTCCTAAAGCCTCCCCCAGCTCCCAGAACTATTATCTTCTCTCATCTGCGTGAATTAGGAAATAGCTATTGACAATTTCTCACTTTCTTGAAGAAAACCTGTAATTTAAAAAAAAAAAATAAAAAAATCCTTTTGTGTTTGTTTTTAGAAGTATTTTACATAGGGAGAGGAAGTGGAGTTCAAGCACATCTCCTGGCCCTCCTGCGGATTCTTTTAACACAAACCAGTTTGAACAGACAAATCACTACTGCAGCCCACAGCTCTGCGGGGCCAAGGGAGAGGGCACCAGACACAGCCTGCGGGACCCCACGCAGCTCTTCACGTGGCTTCATGAAGGAAAACTCACTTCTTTGTAGTTTTAATTTCTGTGGAGACATCGCACAGATCCCTACCCTGAAACACCTCTCAATGGGAGTCCCGTGGAGCTCCCCGTCCTTCCCCGTGACCCTTCCCCTGCCCCAGGGAGTCCCACCGGTGCCCAGCACGGCAGCCACCACACAAACTGGAGGACAAGAGCTGGAGAAGAACAGGAAAGGCAGCAAAGGGGAGGAATCAGCCTGGCTTCAGCACAGAGTTCAGGAGAGAGCAGGGAACGGGAGTGAGAGGTCAGAGATTTCCACAGCAGCAGGATTTTGGAAAGGTAATAGAGATTTCTTAAAAACACCACGTCAGGGTGTTGGGTCTATTCTGACCATGTTTAAGTGACCGATGTCATCTACCTGGACTTGTGTGAGTCATTCGACACTGTCCCACACAACATCCTGGCCTCTACATTGGAGAGACATGGAGTTGATGGATGGACCGCTCGGCTCCATGTCTAGATGGGGACCAGCGAGGAGTGGTGTTCCTCAGGGGTGGGTACTGGGACCAGTGCTGTTCAACGTCTTTGCGGGTGACACAGACAGTAGGATCGAGGGCACCCCCAGTGAGTTTGCTGATGACACCAAGCTGTGGAGTGGTGACATGCCTGAGGGACAGGATGCCATCCAGAGGGACCTGGACAGGCTGGAGAAGTGGGTCTGTGTGACCCTCATGAGGGTCCTGCCCCTGGGTGGGGGCAACCCCCAGTCCCAGCCCAGGCTGGGGACGGAGGGATGGAGAACAGCCCTGCCCAGAAGGGCTTGGGGGGGCTGGGGGGAAAAGCTGGGGGGGCCCTAGGCTGCATCCCCAGCAGCGTGGCCAGCAGGGAGAGGGGGGGGATTCTGCCCCTCTGCTCCGCTCTGGGGAGACCCCCCCCAGTGCTGCCTCCAGCTCTGGGGCCTCAGCACAGGAGAGACATGGACCTGTTGAGCGGGGCCAGAGGAGGCCACGGAGATGCTGGGGGGGCTGGAGCCCCTCTGCTGGGAGGACAGGCTGAGAGAGTTGGGGGGTTCAGCCTGGAGAAGAGAAGGCTCCGGGGAGACCTTGGAGCCCCTTCCAGTCCCTCAAGGGGCTCCAGGAAAGCTGGGGAGGGACTCCGGATGAGGGAGGGGAGCCCTAGGAGGAGGGGGAAGGGTTTGACACTGAAAGAGGGGAGATGGAGATGAGATGTGGGGAAGAAGTTCTTTGCTGTGAGGGTGGTGAGAGCCTGGCCCAGGTTGCCCAGAGAAGCTGTGGCTGCCCCATCCCTGGAGGGGTTCAAGGCCAGGTTGGAGGGGGCTTGGAGCAACCTGGTCTGGTGGGAGGTGTCCCTGCCCAGGGCAGGGGGTGGCACTGGGGGGGCTTTGAGGTCCCTTCCCACCCAAGCCATCCTGTGATTCTATGAATAGGACAGAACACAATAGAGTATTTCAGTTGGAAAGGACCTACAACAAGATCTAAAGATGTGACAATGGAGCAGACATTTCCTCAGCCTCTCGTGCTGACTTGGAAGATGTTCCCATGCACAGTGAAACTGGGATTTAAATTATTCTCTTCGCGTTTGGCTCCTTCTGGGAGTACACCGTTACTCTGGTAACGGCACCAAGTGATTTTTTAAAATTTAAAGACCTGAAAGAGTGAGAACCTCTCCCCCAGCCAGTTGTAACATGGCAGCTATGAGCTACACACGGTATTTCAGTGTCGTACCCTCCTCAAGCTGCACTCCTTTCTATCTCCAAACCCTATGATTACAGTCACTGAGTAAAGGTGAGAGTCTGAAATTCCTTGGTTTTTTATTGTCTGGTGGACAATGTTATGGGCTTTCAGTTCACACCAGGTGACAGCAGGCAACGGTGATTCACTGCCAAGAAAAAAACTGACTTTCCCCAGAGATCCAGCCAGCCGGAACGCACCTCATCCATGCAGCAGCGGAATACAAATTTCTACGTGACAGAGGGATGAAACAGGACTCTAAAAATATTATCCAGAGGATGACACATGGATAGAGCGAGGACTTTACGTATAGCCTTCGGATCACTAAACATCCTTCTCCTTCCCAGCACAGCTCTGGCTCCGTAAAGCATAATTTAATTAGGTCCAAAAGCAGAATTCAGAAAGCCTCCTGGCTACGTCCTGTGGTGAAACGGGAGAGCCACGTTTGGGGGCTTTAGGGTAAAACTTCTCTATAGACACAGACGTGAAATATAAATGAGCACGAATACTGAAGCTGAGATAAAAGAAATTAATTCTTCAAAGCGTTAGCGTGGTTTGGAAAGGCACAGGCAGAAACAGTCCTATTAAGGAGGTTGTGTTGATGGGACCGAGAGGTTGCCTGTTTAGCCCAGGTGACAAAGGTGGTGACAGGAGGGGACATCTGTCTGTGACCGCGTTTGGGGTGGGGAGGTAAAAGCACTGAGAAGAAACAAGAACAGTTGGAGTTATAGGACAACGTTGGCAGAAGAACTAATGGGCACGAGCTGGCTGGGAGAAAAAATCAGGTGGAAATTATTTTCCTACTGGTGAAAGATGAGAATGGTCACAGAGAGAAAAATTATCATCTGACTCATTTGGGACAATGTTAATTGGATCACGTGAGGGACTGTGTAACACAGTGGCTGTAACAGGGTGGGAACGGACACAAATCCATCCCTTCCTACCTGGTGTGTGTGTGTGGATGTATTTTGTGTTTTCAGAAGATTTTGGAGAATAGCGATGCATTTCCCTCCCTTTGCCAGCAGAGGCCAAATCACAGAATGGTTGGGGTTGGAAGGGACCTCTGGAGATCATCTCCTCCAACCCCCTGCCAGAGCAGGGTCACCCAGAGCAGGTCCCACAGGAACGTGTCCAGGCGGGGTTTGAATGTCTCCAGAGAAGGAGACTCCACCACCTCTCTGGGCAGCCTCTTCCAGGGCTCTGCCACCCTCACAGGAAAGAAGTTCCTCCTCATGTTTAGATGGAACTTCTTATGTTCCAGTTTGTGCCCGTTCCCCCTTGTCCTGTCACTGGGCACCACTGGAAAAAGACTGGCCCCATCCTCCTGACACCCACCCTTTAAGTTGATCACCCTATAGGCGTTGATCAGATCCCCCCTCAGCCTTCTCTTCTCCAGACTAAAAAGACCCGAGTCCCTCAGCCTTTCCTTGTAAGAGAGATGTTTCTAGGCCCCTCACCATCCACCATCCCCGCAGCCTCCGCTGGACTCTCTCCACCAGTTCCCTGTCTTTCGTGAACCAGGGGGGTCCAGAACTGTTCCCAGTGCTCCAAATACCTTTGGCTGGAAGGTCCCTCCCCAGGGAAGGTCCCCTAACACTAACCGTGGGCCGCTCTGCAGCCGGCTCACCAAGGCTGCGATCAGGGCGTGCTCGTCCGCTAGCCGGCCGGCGGCATCCGGGGGGCACGGCGACCTGCCAGCCGCGGGGGGAAGAGAGAGCAAACAGAACAACGGGGTGAATACAGAGCAAATAATCCATGGGCGTCAACGAAACAAAGGGTTAAGAAAAATAAATCAAAACAAACAGATGAACAATTAAAAAACATGAATATGTTCCCGCAAGTCGCGTGAGAAGCATACCTTCTGCGGTTAAAAGTTTAAAACACAGATTGGAGGGACGTTTTGGGGTCTAAATGAGCAATGACCACAGCGGTGGAGCGTCCCTGAGCCCACCGTCACACCGGGACAGACCCCGGCCCGGCTCCGACGTTCCCAGCAGGACGGGCATCCTCAGGGAGCTCACCTGGGACCGCAGCCCCCCAGCCCGAGCAGAACTTACCCTTCTGCCTCCAAACAGCTCCAAAACCACCCCAAACCACACCGGGTTGCAGTTTTGTTGCTGCGTCTAAAATCAGAACCGAAAGCGCCCAGCCTCTCTCATAGTAATAAACGAGAACACGAGGAAAGTGATAAAAACTTAAAATATCGGTGGTTGCTATCAGCAGAACCACCCCCTAGCAGGGGTTCGTTAAATGAATGATGGTGTATTTCTTTTGTGTTCTCAGGACTCATAAAAATAAAGCCACTCCGGTTGTGAATATTCCTATGAGCAGAGATTGAACGCAAGAAATAATGTGTCAGCAGTAACTCCCCAGAAATCACTACTCGTCTGTACGGCCCGACTAAAACCTGCTGGTTTCTGCCAGGCTTGTGACGGCAGCATCTCAGAAACCCTGACAGAATAGGGGAAAAGGCTTCTTTTTTGACCCCAGGCGCCGCACACAAAGGCAGCAACACCTTCTCCTCCAGCCCGAAGGAGGGACACAGGCCTCGGCCGCGCCAGGGAGCCTCCGGGGCCAGGTGAGGTTCTGCCTGCAGGACTTTGCCTAAAAGACGGCTCTGGAGCGTGTATCACTATTATTTCAGCACAATCCGCAACTCTTCCGAGTGTACGAGAAATTCCTTTTTTCATTTCTACGTCAGCTCTTCAAGCCGCTCTTTCGATTTACAAACCGCAGTTAATTCCTTCTCCACGCGCGTCCAGGAAGGGTTTGTCTCAGAAGCTTTTACAAACACGGCATTTATTGCTCTCAGCATCGGCGCAGCCGTGCTACGGAAACAGAATGCACATTTTTCAGACATACAAACTCTTTTCCTCTCTGTGATGTGCAGCAACATGTCAGAGAGCTCTGCCAGGAGCAGAATGAGACCTTATAAAAAAAAAAAAAAAAAAAAAAAAAAAGCAGTAAAAATGGAATTACCCGCGTCAACCCCCGCAGGCAACGAGCAACCTTTGGAATAAAGGGTTGGAATAAGAAAGAGACTTAACGTTAACCACTGCTTGGAAGAGTCTGTAAGCGCTTGGAGAAGCCCCAGTACCGGCGAGTGCTGAAAAGCTTCATTTTGGCTGTGCTCTGCAGCGGGCACATTGCTGCAACCACAGCAATTCAGATTCCAAGACCTTTTCCATTATAACTCATTACTCGGGCTCCTTTGAGAAGGAAAAAGCCCGACAGAAATGACCACGTTTTTAACTCAAAATGGGAATAGCGCTAACAGGGATCAGCATTCCTGCTTTGGGAGGAAAAATAAGACTTGGAGTAAATTAACGTGCATCTGAACCCCATTCCCAGCACGTATTAGATTCTCCCTTCGCATTTGTGAGCCTGCCGGGAGGTCCCCCAGCCCCCCTGGGGACGTTGCTCAGCAGCCTCCAACCCTCCGAAAAGCAGGGAATGCAGAATTAAGGTGCCCGTCCCAGGATGGCACCGAGACAATCATGGAATGGTTTGGGTTGGAAGGAACCTCAAAGCCCCCCCAGTGCCACCCCCTGCCCTGGGCAGGGACACCTCCCACCAGACCAGCTTGCTCCAAGCCCCCTCCAACCTGGCCTTGAACCCCTCCAGGGGTGGGGCAGCCACAGCTTCTCTGGGCAACCTGGGCCAGGCTCTCACCACCCTCAGAGAAGCAGCAGCAGCAAAGGCTCTGGGGAATTAGGGAGGATTAGGGGCTGAATGCCGATTGACAAAATTCCCACAAAAAGGAGAAGATAGCCTGACGGGGGTTGTAGTAACCCATCTCAGACAACGATTTGGTTGCGGTGGCTCCCACCTGACGTGCCGTCTTGGCTTTTGGGCAGCAGATGCAGAGGTGGCTGGAGACACATCCATGAGCTTTAAGGTCCCTTCCAACCCAAACCATTCTGCCAGTCTATGACTATTCATGCATCTTATTTTATTTTCTGTCGCTCAAAGCTGTCTATATTAGTTTCACCTGATTGATCCACAGGACCACCCTGAACGGGTGGCTTGTCCTCCGGAGAACCTCCAGTACCTCCCTTGCGACGCGTCAGCGTGACATTTGCGTATGCCTGTTCCCTGTTTCATCGTGTGAGCTGCCACGACACAAACCCAGTAACGCTGAACCGGGAACAGACCCCGTGGGATCCCACCTCACACGTGCTCCCTCTTTGGTAGGAAAATATTGATATTTTCTTTCTCCCACTGCCGTTTTTCAGCTGGTGTTGCGCCCACGCAACGGCAGCTCCAACCAGTCCGCATTTACCTGGTTTATTTGCGAAAATACCACATGGGATACAGTGTCAAAAGCTTTGTGAGTCAATCTGTGCTAAATTAGTGCTTCCCCCTCCTTCCCGAGGCCGCCCACCCCATTTCCAGTCTTTGACACAGATAAGGCAGCTGTTTATACTCCCTGCCCCTCTACGTGGGCACGGACCCACTGTTTTATAACGCGCTCAGGAATCTGACTGTGACTTCCAGAGACCTATTTCAGCAAAAATATTCACGACAAAGAGATACTTTTACCCCTTTTCTAGAAAGCAAGTCCATTTTGGTATTACGTGGGTCTATACAAGGTATGATGGTGCACATGGCAGCCCACCCAGGCTCCTGCCGCCCAACTCCCTTCCCCAAAACCTCCTTGAGCTCAAACTGTGGCTAAAATGGATCTAAGGATCTCTAGAGGTCACACAGGTCTGAGCAGCAGAATAGCAGAAAGCGAATTTATTCCACCTGGGTCAAAAAAACCCAGCAGAGTGGGCAATAACGGTGGTTTCAGTCACTTTGGGGTGGGATTGGCGACTGGACGGCCGGGAGGAAACGTCAGAGAGATGAATGTGGCCATGTGAACGAAGGAGAAAAAATGCAAATTGGAAATGGTCAGAAGATAAATGAAGCCAGCCAAGGAAATAAACACCACTCCGGGTTACAGAACTTAAAAAAACCAAAGGACAGCATCGATGTGAAACGCGCCAATGCAGAGCTGAGGGCAGAGGAGTCTCTGGAGCTCTGGTGAAGAAGCTGGGAACTCCCTGGTCAGGCAAACACACAGCCCCAGGGAGGGACAGAGCTGGGGGGCAATCGGTGGTACCGGAGATGGCAGAGCTCAACAGGGACAAACAAAACCAAAGGCAGGAGGAGAAGGAGGGACGAAGAAGAGCAGATAATCAGTGACGTTAGGAGGAGACGACTGAAAATAAATCCAAGTTAGAGTTAGTGGAAATAAGACCTCTCAGAGAGGAAAAAGGAAGGGGTTTGAATATTGTCCAGGCAGGTGACATCGCATCCCTTTCTGCTTCAGTTCTTAAGTTGCAAATAATTTTCTTTTTAGGCTGTAAGAACGTGTTTCACCTGACCAAATGCACTGTCTGTAGCCTCCAGGCTCCTGAGAAACCAGAAAAAAGGAATGGAATATTTTGTTGTGTTACAGGGTAGGTCGTTGAAAAGGACTTCTACTTGACAGACCTTTCTCAGTCCACGGGAGAAACTTTTGCCCCCCCAGACACATATTACGGGAGGTTTCTCGACAGGAGCGAGGTGACTGCCCTGCCTTCCCGGGAGAGAAAAGGGGCATCGCTGGGCTGCTCCCCTCTCACAGGGGACATCTAAGTCGGGGACACCTAAGTCGGGGACATCTGAACCGGGGATATCTGAACCAGGTCCATCCACTCCAGAAGAGTTTATTTGCCCAGCTCAGGAGGAAAAGTCTCTGCTGTGGACGACCGAGCAGCTGAGATGATTGTCCCTCTCACACGTCTGTAGGACCCATAATGGGTTTTTGGGAAAAACAGAATGCTCCATCCATGTTTTCCCACAGTATATACATGAGCAAGACTGAAATATAACACATTTAAATTCCAATGTGGATCTGCAACGTAAAAGATGCTGCACGACCTACGGACTGACCACGAGAAAACAAATGATTTAAAATATTTAAAGAGGGAAACACACGCCATTAACCCAACGGAGGACGGGTTCTCTTTGGGAACAGAATTACCGACAGAAGAATTGCGCACATTGACCAGAAAAAAAATCTACTCCTCCGGTAATTTAGAATAAATTAGCTAACGCAAGTAACATCTAATGGGCTTAGCCTTGTCTTGCAGAAGAGACATAATCATCCCCATTTATTTAGAAAGGCTCCTTGGCTGTAAAGATCAGAGAAATGCTGTGTTTTGCTGTCTCACAGGTAAGAAATATAGGCAAGGCTGCATTAACTTTTCCCCTTTGTAAACATCTCGATAAATGTAGGGAACATCTGTCCCCCCCATCCCATAATACACTATGGAATGTAAATGTGCCATTGAATCAATCAGCTTTTTTTGTTTGGAAACTTACATTTTGCAAGATGAAAAATATCAAAATGGTGATGTTACATACCTAAACGTGAAAAAGCTCCACAGCTGAGCGTGGCCACAGCTCCGCTCCCGCTCCCCCAACTGCCAGAAAAACCTTCCCCTGACCCCATTCTGTCCACAGCACTTCAGAGCCGACAGAAATCCCTGCCTCCTGCAAAATATAGTTATGGAAATGGTGGGATCTGGAGAGTTCATTGCCCCTCTGGGTATTTTCCCAGTGAAAGCAGAGGACGAGGAGCCTGGAAACGCCAGAGGTTCCTCTGAGGGACGTGCCGGAACTGAGGAGGAGCGTTGATGAGGGCTCCTTTGGGCGGTTTGTTTTTCACTTTTTAGTTCACAAAAAAAGCCAGCTCAGGCATTAAAATCCTGTTCTTTCAGCTCAGTCTTATTCCAAACAAACCAGTTGTCAAAGCAGGGGTTATTTTCATGTTTTTAAGAGCAGGGAATCACAAAAAGAGGTTTCAATCGTGCCCGGACACTGAATGGTGGCGTTCACTGTGTCCTGGAGAGCGAGAAGCTCCACGGAGCAACTGCCCCCATCCCATCCTTTGGCACCTCTTGTGCAACGAATGGATGCAACCTCCACGGGAACCACAGGATCGTCGAAACAGAATGATTTGGGTGGGAAGGGATCTTAAAGACCATCCTGTCCCACCCCCTGCCATGGGCAGGGACACCTCCCACCACACCAGCTTGCTCCAAGCCCCCTCCAACCTGGCCTTGAACCCCTCCAGGGATGGGGCAGCCACAGCTTCTCTGGGCAACCTGGGCCAGGCTCTCACCACCCTCACAGCAAAGAACTTCTTCCCCACATCTCAGCTCCATCTCCCCTCTGTCAGTGTCAAACCCTTCCCCCTCCTCCTATGGCTACATGCCCTTGTAAGAAGACCACCGATGTTCTGGGTTAGCTCTGTCTGTCCAGACAGCAATAGAATCACAGAATCATAGAATTGTCTGCGTTGGAAGGGACCTTTAAGATCATCTGGTCCAACCATCAACCTAACTCTGATAAAAACCATCACTAACCCATGTCTCTAAGCACTATGTCAACCCGGCTTTTGAATATCTCCAGGGATGGTGCCTCAACCCCTTCCCTGGGCAGCCCATTCCAAGGCTTAACAACCCTTTCAGTGTAAAAATTTTTCCCAATATCTACATCTCCAGGAAACCCGGGAACAGGGAACTAACTTCCTGATAGTATGTGGATGCAATTAAATACATACATTAAAAAGCGGTTATCTTTTTCCAACAAAACCATGTTCAGGTATCCCTTTACTATTCCTTCCAAACAGCAAAACAAAAGCCCCTTACTCTTGGACTAGTCTGCCGGCGGAAGATGGGATATGGTAGCGCGAAGGAAGGAAGTTTAATGAAGGTATATAAAATTGTAAAATGCTCTTCGGAATGGGAAGGATTTAGGCAGGACACTGCCTTTTGCTCATACTATAACATCACTCTCACAGAAGTGAAATATATTCCCAGGAAACGCTACTCTGCTTTGCTGGTGCCCTTTCATTATTTTTCAGCCCTGAGGACACCCAAAGGCGGGGGGAGCCCTCTCCTTCCTCTGGGCAGGGTGAATTGTGTGTCCGCAGACAGGAAAACACGGAACTTCCCACATTTTCACCCGCCATTCATTCCAGGTATATAAAATATAAAACGCAGTCCATTTTAGGAACAAAATTCGGCTTCCAAAAATCTAACAAATTCGGCTTTTCTGCTGGAAAGCGGCCAGTTTGAGCAGCCTGGGGAGGGTAAGCTGCGGATGGGAGCCCCCCCAGCTCACCGAGGCCACCCCAGGGACCCGGCCGTCCCTCTCTCCCGCTGCCAAGACGCGCCAGAGCCTCCGGCCAGGGAAAGGGGGCCCTTAATTTCAGTCAGCGACGGTCTTTTACACCACGGGTTACCCTACAGCAACAGTAACTGCAATAAATCTTGGGGAAAACGCTGTCATCAGACATATGTGAACTGACAAAAGAGAAATATAGGACATTTTCAAAGGGGGAAACCCCCGTTTCTCCTCCTTCCTTCACCCTGTTATTAACTCCCGACACCTGTACGTTTTCCAGGTTTAAAGAATCAGAGGATACCAAGGCAACCCAGACATGTGGTTCTGCGCCCCGACAAAGTCGATGATGGATGAACCATCAACCTTCAGCCTATTCAGCACTAAAAGCCTCAAAATACTCGGCAATATTACACCGTACAGGGGTGGGCGGGTGCTGTGACAGACACAGACCCTCTTTCAAGCTGAGGCAAGAGCCAGGTATTTCAGCTTTCCTGCTCGACGCTAAATCCACAGAGCTAGTAATGTGATTTTTTTTAGTAATTTTAATAATTTAGTAATACGATTTCCCACTGTAACCAGCCAGTTTGAGGGGGTACAGTCACGTAACCCTAAAGCAGAGGTCACGCAGAAGTCACTGGACCTTGAAATGCCCTTTCCAATTTCCAAATTCAACTCACACCCAGATGCCTCCAGTGTTCCTGGGCGGCTCAGAGTCCTCTGGCAGCCCGGCTGTGTTTGGGGGAGACCCAGCGCTAACGCGATAGACTCGTTAGGTAAAACCTCTCCAGCAGAACAGAACAACCTTTGTGAGCAGGAGAGCCTGAGATACAACACAACCTGGAAGCGAGGGGCTACTGAAAAGGAAACCCAAACATATCTCTTCAGCTATTCCTTCAGCCGCACTCGTGGAATGACATCGACTCCAATAAAAGAAAATCACTCGGAACTGAAGGGGCGGCATCACAAGGCGCGCGTACCTCTTTGTCGGGGTGGGTGCTCCAGAGGACATGTGGGTCACCATGGTGTCGTTCATGTTAGTCAGAGGCCGGGGAGGACTGAAACAGAAATATTTATTCCAGTTAGTGATTTAAAAAATAAAAACCACAAAAAGGAACCCGACTCCCCACCCCCCCGCCCCGGGAAGAGGCCGTCGCTGTGCTCTGTCACTGCACCAGGGCCAGCAGCAGAACCTGCTTTGCCCAAAGATGCTCAAAGAGCTCGATCTGCTCCAGCCCAATCGCTTTTCACAATCCACGTGTTACACTAAAAGGAAGATAAAATGAATATTTGTCATTAAATCTCTGACCTTTGGCGTGGCCCAGCAGTTCCAGCAGGTGAAGGAACCACTCAGCGTTTGAAATGTTTAAGGAAATTAAGCAAAGATCTATCATGACAAGCCATTTATACAGCAGCCACACGCACCATCTGCTTGGGTTTTGTTTCACTAAGTTAAAGGTAGTTGGACAAAAACAAACCGGTGGAGCCCCGTGTTCCTCACTGCCCGATAAAGCACAGCCGAGGGCCGGCGCTCCACCTAACGGACTTCAAGTAACAAATCCTACATGAGGACGCGTTTCCCATCACCCACAGAAACTCACCCGAGGGGGGTTGCTATTCTGAGTGAAGGGTAATTCTTTATTTCACGACAACATTGCTTTTATACGACCCCTCTCATAAGAAAGTGGATGCAATTCACCACTTGCAATCTGGTTTCAGCATCATTACGAGACACTTCCCCAAGTTCATCCCAGTTCTGTAAATACCAGTGTCCTCCATTTTCCAGCTAAATCCTTGCTAACGCTGATAAAGGCAAAGAGAAACATTAAATACAAACACCTGGGTAAAAGATTTCTAATAGCACAATTCTGTCTTCTTTATTACGCCTGATAAAGCCTTTCCCAGCGCAGAGAATTTCTTGAGGCCGTTTATACGTTTTTAGGGAATGCCTTTTCAAAAAGCTGTAACTCTGTCGGGATAACACTATATATTTTCTTGTATAACCAGGAAAAAATGGTATTGTTGGTGAGAGCAGGAGGACGCTGGAGGCACCTCCACAGTGATGCTGCAGTAACGAGAGCTGTCTGAGGAACCTGGGACTTTTGGGGCAGGTCGAGCTCATTGTACCAAACCCTCTAGTTTAGAGGGAAGGTAACTGAACCCCCTCCCCAGGGGACAGGCGGCATCTGCTACAGCCCAGCAACGCAACGGAAAAAACCACAAATGCTCTTGAATCAGCTGCTGAGGAGAGGGTTTTATGATTTGACATTTTTCTCACCCAAAAACGGGTTTTCTCACCAAAAAACGTAACTAACCGGACACCCAAGGCAGGAGAAAGCCCCAAACTCTCTGGCAGAGCCACCCAGAAGATGCACCCAGAGCAGTTACCCCTCTCCCAGCCTCGGCTGTAGCCCAGGATTAAAACAACTTCGATGTCCATCAAGAAGAGCTCACAACTTTCTGTCAAAACTTCTGTTTTGTCAGGTTTAACTGTTCAGGTTTGACTCATCTGGCCCTGACGGCGTGTCCGATCAGCCCGGGTGCCCTCGGGAAGAAAAGCACCTAAAACCAAGCAGTGAAATAAGAGAAATCTTTCAGGTCCCCGGGAGCCAGGGCAGATGTGGCAGCCCCAGAAGCGGAGAAACCAAACTCCTTAAATCCTCTCTTTTTCCCCTGCTGTTTACGAGAAGCGAGACCAGCCTGTGCCGGGGAGCACAAATCAAGATACCCACAATCTGCGGTGATGGGAGGAGGGGGAAGGGTTTGACACTGACAGAGGGGAGATGGAGATGAGATGTGGGGAAGAAGTTCTTTGCTGTGAGGGTGGTGAGAGCCTGGCCCAGGTTGCCCAGAGAAGCTGTGGCTGCCCCATCCCTGGAGGGGTTCAAGGCCAGGTTGGAGGGGGCTTGGAGCAACCTGCTCTGGTGGGAGGTGTCCCTGGATGGAACTGGGTGGACTTTAAGGTGCCTTCCCACCCAAAGCATTCCATGATTCTATTTACTCTTATTAACTACTGTCTCCTACCAGCAGTAAAACCCGAGACCCAGCAGTGACCAAAGCTGCTCTCACATCCAGTCTCACTAACCTTGTCTAAATACGAGACTAATCTGGTCTAAAAATGAGACACAAGAAATAGATTAGTCGCTATTTTGTGTCAACGCTTTCCCTAAGCGGGAAAATCAATCAGTGCACATTCTGAAGAAAAGCACAATTAAGCCTAGGTCTAATTACTTCCTTGTCTTCCTTCAGACTTGGTTGGTGAAGGCCCCAAAACAAAACCAGGACAATTCCGAGACCTCAGAAGTCCAAAAAAAAAATTCAATTAAAAAAAAAAAAAGAAAAAAAAAAAAAGGTAGTCAGTCTTGAGAGTTTTTGCTGTGCTGGCCAACCACCCTGCGCAGGGACCGCTACAAAAAAGCGACAGTAAACAAAATTTCCCAACCTGCCTTCTGCTCCAGCAGCTCTCCCACCTCGGGCTGCTGGCGTGCAGCAAAGCACCTCGTTTATGTGCTTCCATCAGAGCACGGCGACGCGGAAAACACAGAGCTCAGGAAAAGCATTCCATAGGTGAGGGTTAGGGGCTGTCACAGCTGCCAATACAGGAAAGAAAAAAAAAAGAGAAGGAAAAGAAGGGGGAAAGAAAAGGGGAAAAAAAGGGAAAAAGAAAAAAAAAGGGAAAAAGAAAAAAGGGAAAAAGAAAAAAAAAGGGAAAAAGAAAAAAAAGGGAAAAAGAAAAAAGGGAAAAAGAAAAAAAGGGAAAAAGAAAAAGGGAAAAAGAAAAAAAGGGAAAAAGAAAAAAAGGGAAAAAGAAAAAAAGGGAAAAAGAAAAAAAAGGGGAAAAAGAAAAAAAAGGGGAAAAAGAAAAAGGCAAAGTGTGCTCCGTCAGTCCCATCTGGGATGGATGGGGTTGATGGGTCTGAAGGCAGAGTGGCACTTGAAATCCCCCACTGGGAAAATTCTCAGGAGGGAGAGCTGAAGCGGGTCTGGAGGGTGCTGATGGCATCTCCTGCATTTCTGCCCTGTTTTGGCTCTAAGAACCAGTGTGTGTATCACAGGTAACAATTGTTCAGGTGCATTCATTAGCACTGAAATAAATGCCAGTATTTCTTTAATTCTCATATAATAACGCCTGGAATTAAGCTATTTTTAAATTAGGGATGGAATTAACGGGGATATCTGCATGATAACCATCACTCTTGTTATTTTCTCTAAAATGGTAGCTCTTGCGTTCCCATCGCCACAAACCCAACAGCTCTGGATTTCCTGCCTTTAAAGCTGAGTTTTGCTCCGTCAACTGAGAATTTCTAAACTGGTACCATTTTATAACAGATATTATTAGTTTTTTTTGGCATTGCTTCGGAACCCCACGGGCAGTCCAGGGTGTGTTTCTTTGTGCAAAGAGAATTACAGAGAATTACAACCAAAGACTGGACCGACACATGAAGGTGGGCACAAACCAAAGGATATATTGATATATTAGATATATAAAAACTGAAAAATCCTGCTGACGTTACATCCCACTGCGCTCCAGAGTGGCTGATCAGAGTCTCTGATGGCAATTGTCATTATTACTACTACTACTACTACTATTATTATTTTATTTTATTTTTACAGGCATGCTGATGGAATTTTAAGGGGAGATTTAAAGGAAAACAGATGGTTTTGTGGACGTTTGTAGGTAAAGGCCGACACAAAGCCTTTCTATGTGCCGGGCTGGCATCACAGTCCAGACCTGGATACCACAAGGGACACTTGCTTGAAGTTAAACAGAGGGACTGTAACCAACCAAATCCATAGGGAACACTAATCTATTAACTGAAAAACCCCACCGTGAACCATAAATAATGGCTGGCAAAACACAGTTGCATAAACCTGTAGAAATGGAACCGGCCCACGGCAGCCCTTTCGCTCTTCTCAGACGTGGGGTCAAGTGGAAAAAGCAATAAAGGGAGATCGATCCCTTTGTCTGGGAAGTTGATTATTTCTCGTACGGCAGTTCGGGGAGGACAAGGCACTGGGATTCATTAGAATTGTTCGTCCCTGACAACACAGGCGCTATTAGTGCTTTTTGCTTAGCACTGCCCTCCAGCTGGGGAAGACATTGACTAAAAAGCGCGATCTGATCGAACGTCACTCTCGATTTTTACTGCACGGCGTTTCCGCAGCAGGGAGGAAATGCCCGAGCAGCTCCCTGGATCTCCGGGGGGAGACTCCCACCAACAGCCATGTAAAAACTGATCTCCTTCTATTATCGTATGGTATCGGGAGGGACTCAAAGCAAGAGAAGCGTGACCTGCTTTTGGCACATCCCATTCCATAACCGCATCAATACATTTGGATACCAGCACAATAATGCTCCCTGCTCCGCCTCGGCTTTGGTTCTCGGGAGAGACCACAAAGATTCCTCCAAAGAACAGTCAGGATTGAAGTCACCCATGGTAAGGAGCATCCCTGTTGGGGAGCAGGGCCACCCAGTTCCCCCAGAGAGACAAATGCTGTGATGGTTTGAGGTGACAGAAGCAAGGCTGTGTCCCCAAAATATATCCTCTCTTCCCTGTTCCAACAGCTGATTTAATAAGAGAGATTAGAATCATACAACCATAGAATGGTTTGGGTGGGAAGGGACCTTAAAGCCCCCCCAGTGCCACCCCCTGCCCTGGGCAGGGACACCTCCCACCACAACAGGTTGCTCCAAGCCCCCTCCAACCTGGCCTTGAACCCCTCCAGGGATGGGGCAGCCACAGCTTCTCTGGGCAACCTGGGCCAGGCTCTCACCACCCTCACAGCAAAGAACTTCTTCCCCACATCTCATCTCCATCTCCCCTCTTTCAGTGTCAAACCCTTCCCCCTCCTCCTAGGGCTCCCCTCCCTCATCCAGAGTCCCTCCCCAGCTTTCCTGGAGCCCCTTGAGGGACTGGAAGGGGCTCCAAGGTCTCCCCGGAGCCTTCTCCTTGCTGCTTTTTAGAAAGAGAGCTGCCTGCTGGTACACAGTTAGGTAACTCCGTATGCAAGGTTTTGATTATTTAAACTTAAGGCTGCAAAACCACATTTTGCTCAATACTACACTTGCAAAAACATGACGTATCACAGAAACGGTGAATCAAATCACGACGCTTTGCTCTCCTGGGCTAACTCACACCGCTCGTACCGACGTTGGCTCGGGGAACGCCGCCGGGGTTTGGGTGGAAGCAGAGACCAGCTCCCGCGCTCTCACGAGGCAACAACTGCATCCACATCCCAGACCACGGCGCCGGGGAGGCGATGCCGGTTTATCACACCAACCATATCATACCAACCCCACCATTTGGCTCAGGCCAAATTCCATTAATCCCGGACTATTACCTGCTGCCATCACAACCTCCTTCTCCCACGGCACCCTGAATACTGTGGCTACGAGCCCGCTGTGGTACAGGACATCCAGGAGTGTGTGCATGTGAAACCATTATTTCTCCCAAGAATATTGCCCAAAAAACCTCAGCCCGCAGATACGGACAGAGCCCATTCTCCTGCCCTTGTCTCTCTCCCTTATTTTGCCACCTCAGTGCTATCACTGATGGGAACGCACATCACTTTTCTGCCAGTGTCACCAGCCCAAGCCATGCTAGGACTTGTCCTATGCTCATTTTCCATGGGATCCTCTGCAGCTACTTGTTAAAACTCTTGGCTGAGGAACTTCAGGACCAGCGCTCCTTCCTCCTACCTGCTTCACACACCAAACATCACGGACAACTCACTAATTGTCATTATTCTGACTTAATGATGGTCCTGCTGCTGCAGAAGGACCAAGAAAAGACTCAGCGATGTGACCAACAGCGTTTCAGCAGCAATTTCTGGTCGCCGGCAAGCAGGGATGGCTCCTGAAGGGGAGTTCACAGGGTGGAGACACTCATTACAGCCGCAGTTAATTAGGGTTTGTGCAGGAGGACCAGTAGTTCTACACCAGGACACCTAGAAAGGACTGTCTCATGGAAGAACCCCATCGTGACACCAACCTGGAGGAGACAATGGTGATTCTGGTACCTTCACAAGAAGAGAGTGTTTTACAGAGATGTACGAAGTGATTATCTTGTTCCTTCGTTATCTGGATGCTAATAAGGATGAGGCAGCTTCACTTCTACAATACATCACTTCTACAGCAGGTTATTGCCACCAGGAGCTGGGTGCTGCTGCCTTGTGGCACATCACTCTGGTGACTGCCCCCCAGCTGATGCTGGGACAGCGCTGATTTATGAGAAACGATAACCTTTTTACAGCTGATAACTAGTACTCTTAACAAACCCGATAACGTGCTTCCGACACCCAGACTCGCTGGTTTGTTTGCCAGAAGGAGCACGAGCACGTTGCATTCAGGAAGGCTGTCGTTCCCTCCTCACGCGTGGACTGGCGGGTTCGTCACCACCAGTAAAGGTGTTTACGACGCTCGACGCTGGGCTGATACGTCACTTATTTCACCAGGACAACACGGACATTATTCACACCGACGATGATCAGTGCGCTGCCTGGCCTTCCTGTTATTATTCCACCAGCTCTTGTTTACCCTCAAGATGACAAGATACAGGATCTATTGCTACTGTTTGGTTTTCAAGCCTCCTTTCTGGCCAATTTTACTCTGTAATAATCCAAAAGCCAGAGGAGGACTCATTCTTCCAGGCGAGTGCATGAAGGAGATCGGCTCTTTGTTTTGCCAGTTGACCAAAGACCCTGCCAAGCAGCGGCAGAGGGAGACAGACATCGAGACAAACACCTGAAATGCCTTTGCCTGAGCATCTCACCATTTATATGGAATTTCTCCTGTTCAAAAACAACTCCACAACTCTGCTCCCTCCGGCAAAGCGGTCGTTGGATCTAAATGACCAAAAGGAAGGGTGGAGTTGGGGGGAGAAGGTTCAAGGGAGCGAGGACACAGTGAGCCTCCTCCCTCGTTGGAAGAGGATAAAGCCATTTCACTGTACGCAAAATGCTCTAGAAGGATGATACGGAAAACACAACCGAAAGCTTTCCCCCTTGCATTGCAAATTCTCCAAAAATAATAATTAAAATGGGAGATACCATTTACCGAGTTAAAGATCTAGAGCCCATCCCAGCAGGTCTCACTTCCAAACTGTTCCTACGGTTCATGTCCCACATAAATCCTCCAGAACGCAGTTTGCTGGCCTGATCCAGGGCCAGTCTGGCCCCACGTCTATCAGTAGATGAAATGGTGCCAGAGACGTTTCCAACATCCCGGAACGGGACCAGCCACAGGTTTAAATTGTCAGCAGACCCTGGTGCAGTTTTGGCCTGAATCAAACAGCTCTCTCCTGAACAATTCCTAGGAGTCAGCAGGAGCCAGGAATGGCTCTCAGTGAGCAGTTAGGACTCTTTAGAAGGTAAGGAAGGCTGATAGCATGGATGGGACAGGTCAGAGCCACTGGCTTCACCGGCAAAGACTGGGCACGCTCAAATTAACAGGATACGCAGTGCTGGGACTTAATCAAGGGCTTATTCCCCTGGCTTTGCATCTTCAGATTCTCTCTGGTGTCAAAGCTGCTCAGCATTTAACAGAAATCTGCCTGGGGATGGTGGTTGATAACAGCAATGATCCAGGCAAGCCCCGACAGCAGTGGAAGGGGACAGAGAACCTGGAATCAGGAGTTAACCGATGATTTCTGGCACTGAATTATCTGCTTGACCACCGTCCTCCCACCCTCCTGAAGCTGGTTCCTGCAGTTGGCTATTTTAGATGCCAGAATCAATGAGGTTAGAAGACCTCTTGAGACCACCGTTGGTTGGTGACCTCTTGAGATGACCCAGTCCAGCCTCCCTGCCCAACCTGGATCAGCCAGAGCAGGTTGCCAACTCCTAATATCTCCAAGGACGGAGATTTCACCACCCCCCTGAGCAACCTACGCTGGTGCTCAACTACCCTCACGCTCCACCCACAACAAGGCGGCCTTTCCCTTCTACCCCAGAGGCTTTGATCAGTCCTATCTAGGATGATTGTCAGAAACAGAGCAGTCTGCACCAAAGTACTCACTAACATCAATGGGGTTGGACTTGATCCTCATGGGTCCCTTCCAACTTGAGATAATTCTATGGTTACAAACCTACACATGCTCAGGAGGTGAGTGGTGAGCAAGCAGCTGGGAAGACCAGAACATACAAGGTTCCTGCACATTGTAACGGCCTTTCAGGCCTGACTTTACACAAGCACTGGCTATTATCTACCCAAAATAGGTTAGAGAATGTCAAAAAGGGAAAGCTTTCACCCATGCTAGGCAAGAGAAGGTTGTTCCAAAGAACACAGTGAGAGGTATCACAGAGCTTTATGTGCAAACGGCAAGGGCTGTGGGACAATGTACATAACTCCAACTGTGCGATAGAGACGTTACACAGAATCACAGAATGATATGGGGTTGGAAGGGACCTCTGGAGATCATCCAGTCCAACCCCCTGCCAGAGCAGGTCCCACAGGAACGTGTCCAGGTGGGGTTTGAATGTCTCCAGAGACAGAGACTCCACCACCTCTCTGGGCAGCCTCTTCCAGGGCTCTGCCACCCTCAAAGTGAAGAAGTTCCTCCTCATGTTTAGATGGAACTTCTTATGTAAACGTTCATCAGATTAAAAGGGAAGGGAGCAGCTAGGGATAGTGTGGAATGCTGCGGGTACCGGAGCTTCAATCAGCTTTGGCAGTAGTCCACAGAAGGGATTTGATATGAGATGAGGTGAAAATGGTTTCAAACTTCCTCCTTAGACCTTGCCCTTGCTGTTCCACCCTTGGGGCCTGAAGAGCTCACCAATGACTTGAAACGCTTGGGGAAGTTAATTGTGTCAGATACCTGCTTGCTTCAGAATTCCATCGGCTCCCACGTTCGTAGGTCCCACCACACGTTGGATAGTGGTGAGCACTCATGGGTGAGTTTTCTGTCCAGTGGTCTCTACTCAACAACTTTGTTCTACGATTTGAGAGGGTAATTCTTTTACTGCTATTTGCCGTATCAACACTTATCCTCTGATTACTCAAAAACTATCATTAGGTAGGTGGAAATGAAAAGAATGACCTCTTGTACAGGGTGTTATATATAACCAAAACCATAAATCAGGGCCATTACTTATTATTCAAATCTAAATAACGCTCTCCTGCTGCCTTTTCCCTCTGACTCCACGCCTGAGTAAGCGGAATATAAGATCAATACATCCCTTCAACAGGAGGCACTGAAGGCAGACCTGTGAAGAAAAGGAAAAACCTATTTAAAACGCAATAGCTAATAATAAGAAATAAAAGTTCACAACAGAAAGCAAAGAAGGGGGTGCCAGAATTTCCCTTTTTCACAGAATTAACAGTCTGGGGACACACACAGGCTTCACCTTGAGCAAATGACTGTAAAGGGCCCAAGGGCTCCTGGCAGCTGGTGAAGGAACCACCCCTGGTGTGAGGCTGGAGCCAAAGGCACCCACCACGGGCCCGAGGAGGAGAGCATTTTCTGGGCACTGAGGGGTTTCGGTCGCACTCGGCTCTGTAAGAACACTCATGGAATTACGCTCGGTTTTAGGCACTACGAGTCAAGAGGGGGGGCTGAAAAGCAGGGAGGGTTCAGCGAGGAACCACAGGAAGAAGGACAAGCTGGAAACCACGCTTTTCACAGAGGGAATCCTGATTCCAAACCGCCCGTTTAGCAGACAATTATGTGGTGACTTGATGGCAACCTACGCACAAATCTGATTTATCTCTAATGAGACCAAACCGCAGCACACGAGATACAGCTAACCCCAGAGAGCAGGCACGGCGATGGCCAAAGCACGGGACGACCCCCGGGGCTGCGGCCGGTTCCTCGGAGTGGAACCTTCAGCGTTTTTTATCAAATGCCTGATTTTTTTTGTTGGTGTTTTCTACTTTGCACAGGAAGTCGTTCAAAGAAATCTTCTGGTCTCTGTTGTATTTGTGGTTGAGGTTTAAACGTCTGTGATGATTCACTTGGACTCCGTGAACTCTGGATTAGGGAATAATTGCAGCAGCGTCTGTGTTTTGAGCTCTTTTGCCCGAAAAGCCTGGGGGAAAAACCTCACAGTAGGAAACGTTTTGGAAACTTTTGTTTGCCATAAACACAGGCGATTTCTTCCAATGACTGAAGACAAATCTACAACACGAGAAAATCCAGCCGACACAGACGTAAGAATCACCAGCCACATTCAAGAGGCAAAATATGCCGACGGAGGGTCAGACTTTGGAGGGCAGCTGAGGCCCATCTTCTCAGAGCCACCCACTGACCAGGAGGTGCCACAGGTCCCTTCCAAAGGGGGAACCAACGCAGCTCACCGTTGGCTGATGTCCTGCTATATTGTGCCTTCTCTTCGTGCAATAAACTGCATGATGAAACCTCAGAAAGAGTGAATTTCCAGAGTAAGGTCTGAGCAAGACCGTGGGAAGCTGCTCAGAGCACACAAACCTACCTTGGGAATAAAACCACTGCATTTTAACAAGGGTTTGTTCTTTGTCTTTTGGGCTTTTCTTTCCTTTTCACCACCTGTACATCAAAACCATGGCCAGGTCTGCAGCCCTGCACGCACAGAATGATATGGGGTTGGAAGGGACCTCTGGAGATCACCTCCTCCAACCCCCTGCCAGAGCAGGTCCACCCAGAGCAGGTTGCACAGGAACGTGTCCAGGCGGGGTTTGAATGTCTCCAGAGAAGGAGACTCCACCACCTCTGTGGGCAGCGGTCATTGCCACCCCCAGAACTCTGCAGAGCCCCGGCCAAGCAGCCGGGTTTCACCCCCTCGGACCCCGCACCGTCCCTGGCTGGGCTCCAGGGTTAAGCCCAAGGTTTCTGATGTCTCTTGGCAGGAGGACTTAGGAGACGACGTTCCAAAACGCTGACCGTGCTCCAGCCGCAGGCTGAAAGCCGCACTGGGACACTACAGACACCCAGAAGAGAGGAGGGTTTCTGGCAACTTTTGCAGGAGAATATTTGATAATATTAAATATGTTTTTGAGAGGTTCTGTGCACAATCCAAAAATATATTTAGTATTTCCTTAGAGGGTTTTGTTTTTTTTAATCTTGGGTAGGAGTTTGGCTTAAGAAACAAGGAACCACTCCTTCCTTGCTTATAAAGGGGGAAAGGTGATGAAGGATGGAGAGTAGCAAGTGATGGGAGAAGAGGAAATGACCTCAAGTTGCGCCAGGGGAGGTTCAGGTAGGATATTGGGAAAAAATTCTGCACCCAAAGGGTTGTGAAGCCTTGGAAGAGGCTGCCCAGGGCAGTGGTGGAGTCCCCATCCCTGGAGGTATCTAAAAGCCGGGCAGACGTGGTGCTGAGGGACGTGGGTCAGTGGTGGGTTTGTCAGTGCTGGGTTGATGGTTGGACTCCATGATCTGAAAGGTCCCTTCCACGCTAAATGATTCTGTGATTCTATAAATAGTTTAGAAGTCTTACTTTGCTTTACATCAGGAAACTGATAAATAAAACATGCTGCTACAATGAGAAATTTTTAAGGAGAGTTGAATTGTTGAAGTTCCATTTCTAGTCTGAAACCATCTCAGATTAGATTTCTTCAATTTGAAACAAAAAAGGGTGTTCTGTCGCCCAGGCAGGTGGGGCTTGGAACCAAAGCCGCTCAGTTTGGTCCCGTTTGGGCTTTGCACGGCGCCGCAGAGACCAAACCCCCTTTTCTGGGCAGTGGCACAAGGGTTTCCTGGGGCTGGCGTGTGGGGTGCCGGGCGGCGAGCGATGCCCGAGAGAACGAAGAACAGAAAAGGACTAAAACCGCTTATTTTTGTGGAAGGGAAAGGAGCAAGAAAGCAGAAGGCAGGGACTCGGGGTGCCCAACGCCGTGTTGCCCTCACGGACACGGGCAGGTCGTGCAGAGGAAATAGCAGGGAAAAAATACAGACTGCATTAGAAAAACCAGACATTTAAAAGACAAGTTTTGCTCCAATTCACGCGACGGAGCTTTGCTGCTGTTGAAACGGGGCTGAGTCTCCCTTGGGGGTTACGTGGTGCAGCTTTGCAAAGAATGGCTTGGTTTGTCTTTGATGTTACCTCTAAGATCCCCCCAGAAATTACCAAAAACTGCCAGAAAAAAGTGGGAAATCGTTACACGTTATTTCTACTGTTATATAAAAAATAAAGTCTGTTTAAAGTCAAAGTGCACTTTCGGTAAAGAAGCGAGATCTAAGTTTGTGGTACTTACTCAGTCTCTTTTCCGAGCAGGGAACAACAACCAAAAACCCCAACAAAAGGGAGTAACTTGCATTTATGGGACACGCAGACCAATTAACTGTGCAGATGAAACGAACTTGAGAGCGGGAACGCACTCGTGGCTGTCCCTGAACGGCAGAGAACGGGATGGAAAACTCCCCGTAACACTTCACCAGTTCCTTAAGGTAGCCAGGCTATAGGACTGGTTAAATATGTCTAAAGAATTATTGCCTTGTAATTAAAATAATGATAAGTCTACAGTTTCAGGAGGGCACCAACACTTACTCGGCACAGACTTCTGTAAAATTCCAAGCCCAGGGTGACCGTCAGCAGCTCCTTGTCGTGCCAGACTTTCTGACAGCGTATTTATAAGGAAAAATTAGGAATTGTTTAAAAATAGCCACTAGCACTTCTCCAATGAGAGCACCAAGGGCAAATACATCCGTGGATATGCTGAGTCAACACTCCTTTTCCTATAAAAATGGGACATAACTGTAGTATTGCATCGGATCTCACCACCTCATTCCGGCGCAAATCATCTGAGCAACTTTCAAGACAATTTTCACGTATATCTCACAGATTAGTTACTGCTTCGTTCTCAGAGTCATTTTAAACAGTAGAAAAGAGCCAACTCCCTGTTCTTTATTATTCAAGAGTGGGTTTTTATTTGTGGACTAGGGATGAGAAATGAGGTCTCTGCTTCCTTTTAGAATATTAAGCTGAGTTTTCTCCGTGTCTTTACGGAGCTTTTCCACCCCTTTTTTAACTGTGACTAGTTTTCCTAACGCCACTTAGGAGTAAAGCAGCCCAAAGCTCCCTTGATGCAAAGTAAAGCAGAAAAAAATTATTAACAACAACATAATGTATAATCCAACAGCAACCGAGGTTAAAAATGCATAACCCCAAAATAACAGCCGCGATATTTGCCAAAGAGAAGCTTTTTGAAGGCGTTTGGCCGGGATAAGGCTTCCCTCCCCGCTCACTGCCGGGGAACGACCTCCCACCGCTCAGCCCGGCTCCGCTTGGGGCCAGGGCTCCGAGCTCTCACCCTTCTGCTCTCTCCTCCAAAAACTGCCAGCCGAGGCTATTTCAGCAGCAGGAAGGACAAACAGACTATTTTCGTTTTTACAGGGTTTGCGGTAATTAAAAAAAAATAAAACAGTGAAGGTGTGTGCTTCTGTTGGGATGGGCAGAGAGGAACGGGAGGTGCCACGGAGTCAAAAACCAACCACAGACCTGAGAATATACACAGATATTTGAGATTTTACAGAAATATGAGCACTGAGGAAAATAAATCCCCGAGCGCTACAACAACACCTAGTGAAAATACGTACAATATATTGTTTCCGAGCAGTTTTAAAATGAAGTCTTCACCGCTTTTTTTTTTATGTAATAGCCGATTTATTTGTGTGCAGCGTCTCTACCAGAAGCGCCGAGGAGCCTTCCCCGGCTGCCGCTCTCCCCAGCAGAGACGCTGCCACACACCCCCCTGCCTTGCCACCCCCCTTTATTCCCAGTCATTGGCAATGTGCATATTGCTTCTCCTGACAAACCCTCACGGTAAATCCTGCTGCTTTCCACTAAAATGTCACCTGGCTACGAACGACCCATTAATAACAATTCCCCTTGTAAACAAGGCAGCGAGGGCGATGTCGCTCCATAATGACTTTGTTCTTGCCCTGTTGAGGATGACTCAGGGCGGAGCTGGGGGGGGGCACTCGCCGAGCGACCCCTTTACTGTGACACCCCCGTTTCCCAACTCCTTGAGCTGCTCCCGCTATTTAACAACAGCCGGGAAGGAATCAAAGCCGGCAGCGGGGTCAGGCTGCCGCTCCTCCCCGGCACCCCTCTCCCCGCACACCCTCTCCCCGCAGCGGGGGGATGCTCTCGGCGGTGCCTGGAGAAGTTCTCCCGCCGTTAACGACGTGCCCCGGCAGCAGGCAGGGACCCGGCGAAGGATTTCAGGCCCCAGCCACGAACGGAAAACCCGGCAAACCTTTGCGTTGTTGGCGAACGCCTCCCCGGTCCTCCGCCGCGCCGGCATCCCGAGGCAGCATCCCGGCACCGCGCGTCTCTACGGAAACGGAGCCGCCACGTGACCCGGCATCTCCCGACAAAACCTCTTCAGGATGGATTTGGCGGTCGAAAGGGTGAATTGTCCAGCGACAAAGGCACTGGGAATCATTTTTTTTAAATATTTTTTTTTTATATATATATTTTTATTTTTTTTTAACCTGCCCCCTTTTGACCCGTGTGAAGGTGAAGGGAGGGACGTGCCCGTGCCCCCGCAGCCCCAAAGTTCTTTAAACAAACACCACTTTACGCCTCACTACCTTCCTCCCCCTGGATCACCCAACAGAAAAGCCCAAAACTTACCTCTTCGAAATGCAGTGTTCATCAAGAGGAAAACACACGCGAGACAAAGGGAACGCCACGCTGAGGTTAAAAAGCTGATTTTCAGAGGGAGAAGGCCCGTGTGGCTGCTCCCAGCCAGTTACGGCACATCCCCCCCGGATTAATGATGGGATGGAAGAATTTCTCTCCTTTGTACAACTCCAAGTCCCCAGTCACTTGCCATAAAGACATTTGGGATTTTAAAGTCTTCAGCAGCTCAAATTTCTCCCCATTCCAGCAGGATGCCAGGTTTCAGCAACATCAGTAAATCTCAGGATTTAACAGGAGCAGCGTTCGGAACCCAGCGCCCGGAGCAGCGGGAATTCCAAAGGAAAGGGCAGCAGAGCGGGAGGAACAGGAATACCGACCGGCTGGAACACAAGCACACATCTAACCAACACACACACCTAAACGCAAACCCCTGTGCACTTTGAACTAAAAGAAAAATTAGTATACGGTTGGTAAATCGTAGGTAAAATAGCGATTATTCCACCGGGTAATCTGCCCTCCTGCACATAAAAACAAAACAAAACTAAATTTAAATTTCACCCACCTGCTCTAGCATTGAGACGCACCATTTGGGTTCGCCTAAAGCCTGATTTCAACGAGTTTGGATCTAAGGCATCCGAGAGACAAGGTCAACACGACTTCCCTTGGTTGTCTATTCCATTACTATCTTGATCATAAAAAGTAGATTCTTAACTGAAATTTGTTTGACTTCAGCATCAATAGCTTAAGTGTTAAAAAAAGGTCTCAGCTCCTTTTTCAAGTATAAAAGAAATTATAACAAGCTCCATATTCTGTCCCAGATTAACAGCAGCATTTCCAGAACCATGGCTGTGAACACAAGTATTATAAGATGAGAAATTATTATTAAATAAATATTGACAGTATCCCATAACACGGTGACATAACGTAGTGCCGTGACAACATCTCAGTGCCAAGAAGCAGGCGAGAGCTGCTTCCTAATACTGTAAAAAGATCACTACAAGACTGATGAAGGATAAGAATGAAGAAAAATTCAAAATAAAAAACCAGAATTATACTCCAACTATTTGGAGGTTCCTATTCATTTTGCTGGATAATATCATAATAACCTTCTACCTGCCTGAAATCAAGGAGAGATTTCTCTCAGCCGGCAAAAAACGCGCGTTCTCTCAGCCTACCATGGAAATAAACAAAAAGAATTCAAAATAAAGAAGAATTTAGTTCAGTCACGGAGAGTAAGGCAAGCTGCAACCAAAACAAGTGCATCAGCCAAGCCTTTCTGCTCTCAGCTCTTCAATAGAACAGTGGCCAAAATGCTTCAGGAAAAAAAACCACCAAAGAGCCCAAAGTAAACATTTGTGAGGGACGTGGGTCCGAAAGCTGGGAACGAGCTTCGGGCTCAGACTGTGAAGAAAATGCCCGTGGGGTCTCAGTCAAAGCCAACCACCCGTGTGCAGACACCTGAAAATATCCTCCTCCTGCAGAAGCGACGATCAAGATGACTACGGAAAGTATGGGAAAGTGCTGCCTTCGCCGGGAAAGGAAGGCGAATTCCATGGAGCAGGTGTGGAACTCAAGGGCAAAAACTCACGGAAGAGCAAAAATGAAGGGAAAGATGCGTTTCAAACATGCTCAGCTTTATGGCCCTTTTGTGAAAAAATGATGTAACCTGTTTTCTGTTCAACATCTTCACATTCTTTAAATGTATATTTATGGAATTTTGGTAAAAAAATGCCTATGCTGTGACGGAAGCAGACACCATTCCTCAGCAGCGACAGAACGAGCATGAAAGTTAAAAATAAGCCATCGTATCCCAGCAAAATAAATCCATAGCAAATGCTCCTGCAGATCCTGGGAAAACACAGCAATTTTCAAAACAATGCCAAAAGACAAAAACCTCAGGAAGCCACGATCTCACAAGCGCGCGTGAGCACCTAATCAATGCTGGTAATTAAGTCAAGGGCGGTGAGACACATTGATAACCCCTGGAAATCAAGCGTGGGTGCCTTTACAGGGGGTAACCTTTCCCAAATACAAATGGCTGGGCTCGGTAGAGAAGGAAGGTGGTGACATCTAATGATCAATGAGATACAGGAGGTCACACCCGCTGATTTAATGTTTTCTGACCTTAACTTCTATAAAAAGCCACCTTTGATGTATGTTTGCAATAAATACTGGCGACCTAAGCATATTTCTCCTTCCTTCCCTTTGTGTTCGCCTAGATTTTATTTAATACATTTAAGAAGCCGCTTTGGATCAGCAACCCTTGATTCTAAGAGAAAGGATCCATATTTTCTTGGAGGTTCTGGAGGCCACCAAGCTTTTACAGGAAGGTTTTCCAGGAAACTTCCCTGACTGGGAGAAAACCTGTGATTTGTTTGCAGTTGGCTCTCACAGTGGGACAGAGGACCCTCACATAAAGGATGAAGGAGAAGAAGAATATTGCTGATCAGAGTGGTCTCCGCTCCCACCCAGAGCGGGTGGTTTCAGCAGCAAACGGTCTGTTCTCCAGAAGACTGATAATATCTAATATTTAGATGAGATGTGGGGAAGAAGTTCTTTGGTGTGAGGGTGGTGAGAGCCTGGCCCAGGTTGCCCAGAGAAGCTGTGGCTGCCCCATCCCTGGAGGGGTTCAAGGCCAGGTTGGAGGGGGCTTGGAGCAACCTGGTCTGGTGGGAGGTGTCCCTGCCCAGGGCAGGGGGGTTGGAACTTGATGATCTTTAAGGTCCCTTCCCACCCAAACCATCCTGTGATTCATTCTATGATTCTAAGACACCAGCCCTGCTGTACTGGGAACATCCTGCCCAGTCCCTTTGGGATCTGCTCGGGGACCCCAGCACTGACCACCCTCCTCCACCCCCAACACCGACCACTAACCTCTGCCTTTCGCTTCCCCAACCCCTAATACTCCTCAGTACATCAAAAGAGCTTTTTTCCTGTCCCTTGGTAACTTCATTTCTTTAAAAGTGACTAATTACCCTTTCAAGGGCTTTTTGAAAATCCAAATACACAAAATCCACTGGGTTCCCTTTGGCCATGGTGCTCCGTAGAGGACTATCACTGTCAAAGGAGGCCTGAGCGAGGCCGCAGAGATTTGTCTGGAGACCCTACATAATCAACAACTGCCATTTGCAAAATTTCTTATAAAATAGGGTGGGGTTGGGCTCCCAAGCAGGAAACCATAGCGAAGCATTTTGTTTTGCTCTAAAATTGATCGCACCGGGCATGTCCGGCAGTTATGGACAATTACTCAAAATTCAACACAACTTTTTATCACTAGGAGGATTGTTTTTTTGAGATATTTCACACAGAGCAGTTTAAAAGGACGCACAGATGTAGAGCAACGCACAAGTTAAGACACTTAACTTCACAGCCAACGATGATGGCCCGTGACGAGGCCACCATGCTGAGCTTGGGTGGCCAACATCACCCAGGTACAGTCACAGAACCAGCGCTTTGGGGTGGAAGGGACCTTCTCTCCCTTCTCTCTCCTGGGGACAGAGCACAAGGGCAGCTCACAAGAGGTGTCTCCGCACCTCCAAACCTCAGAGCTTCTTGGCAAAGGCAAGAAGAAGAAATGATTTCCACCAAAAGCAGACTCTCTAAATCAGCTAACGAGGATTTAGCCCCACCATTGACACCACAGAGGCAATGGGCAGCCTGGGGTAAGAAAAAGGCAGTTTTCTGAGCATACTGGTTTCCACCGTAATCCATGTGTTCTCCAAGCTCTTCAGCAGAGCTGTCCGTAGCAGCAGCAGCAGATGAAGGGAGACGACTTTTGACAGGTCATCGCTCCACCTGGGGTTTTGAGCTGAAGCAATGAAAGAAACCCAAGTCACTGCTGCCTGGGAAAGTGTTGGTGGGGAAAAGAAGGGAACAGTCAGTAAGTAGTTTTTTTTAACAGTCAAACAAGATAAAACTTCTGGGCACGTCTCTCTGATGGTGCAGAAACACCTCTGTGACCTGCAAACTGGTGTTCTTACCGTAACTCTTCACCAGGATCTCACAAATCCTACTTTCATGTGCAAAGGCAAACCTTTCACACGTTATCATTGCAAAAACATCCGGGAGGAAATAAATTCAGCCTCAAACCCAAATCTCCACCCAAAGGGGCGAGAGCCCCGCTGGCAGAGAACACAAAGGTCACTGTGATTCCTTACGGGCGATGCAGAACCGCGCTCCGCTGCAAATCCAGCAATTCCTGCCTTCCTCAGAGTTAAACCATTGTCTTGGTCTTTTGAACCCAGGGAAATGTATGAAGTGTCATTTGGCTAGAAAAAGCATCTAATTCACATTCTAAATCAATCACAGAATGGTCTGGGTGGGAAGGGACCTTAAAGCCCCCCCAGTGCCACCCCCTGCCCTGGGCAGGGACACCTCCCACCACACCAGGTTGCTCCAAGCCCCCTCCAACCTGGCCTTGAACCCCTAACGTGACACGAAGGCTCAACGCAGCACCTCCAGCACTGATCTGATGTAATCCATCCGCCTTTATCCCGCTGTGGCTTCGGGTATTTGTCACCTGGAGTGACTCGAGGCAGACTCACTCCCTCTCTCTGAGTCACCGCAGCGGGACGGACGGTTCCTCGTCAGCCATCACCGACCACGGCGTCACTCATTAGCACAACCTCGCGTCATACCGAGCTCCCCCCCGGCCGCAGAGGGGAAGGTGACACACGTTCCGCCGGGAAGACGCCGGTTCCTCGCGGCAAGGAGAAGGCGAGCAGCGCCGGCGTGACACAGCCCATCTGTCACGGCGACCCACGGCGCAGGGACACCTTGGCACGGTGACGGCAGCTGTAGGACAATTCTGGCAGCTCCAGCTTTTGCCGGCGTGCTTGTTGCGGTTAAAACCAGTGATTTTTGTGCAACGGAGCTGTGTCACCGGAAGGGTCCATCTCAGATAATAAAATAAAGGCTTTGCTGGGAGGGGTTTGCATTCAGTGGGTCCGGAGCCAGGGGAAACCACCATGTTATAACCTGAAATAACACCGCAGTGAAGGAAAACTCCCAGGAAAACCAGTCCATGTCCAATATAATCCCTGCTTTATCAAATATAAACTAGAAAGAGTTTGTTAACGCCTATTATTTTTTTTCCATGCTATAAACAGTAATCCCTTAAAAAAAGGGGGAGCCTCCGGAGCCTGTGGGTTCCAGAATCATATTCAGAAACCCAACACCTTAAAATTCAGGCGGAATTTACTCCACAGCAGCTCCCACCCAGACCCAGCGCACGGGCTGGAGGAGGAGAGAAGCAGAATGTACCGAAATACCAGAATTTCCATCTTTCTATTCCTGACCCGGCGCGGCTGCGGGGACTCAGGTGAAGAGAGGCAGAGGTGGCTTCAGAAAAACTCACTTATTTTTGGAAACGTACGTAAAGCAAATCCATAATTGCCTTAAGGAACACACGTACAGTGCTCCAGCAGCGGATTCTGTAAAATTCCTGGCTCTGAGACTACATTAACATTTTTACATGCATTTCTCGTATCTCCCAAAGCTGTAAGCAAACACTGCAATAACCGAGCTGCTGTCAAACACAGAACGTAAGGCTGACTGGAATTCTTATTTGATTTAAAATTTTCAAAGTTTTAAAGTTCCGGTGGGGGGAATTCCACCACCACTTTTGATTTACAATTATTTACTTACATTCACTATTAGAAGCATATTTGTTATTTTCATTCTGAATTTGCCCAGCTTCAGCCTCTGGGCCGTGCCTTCCGCTAAGCCCCTCTGCTAGAGCTCCCCGGGATCACGCTGAATGTCTCCAGGATAGACATTTTTAGAAATATCAAGCCGTTCCTTAACCTCCGTGTGTGACACTGCCCTTACTCCCGTAATTTGGCTGTAAAGCTGTGCTAAAGTCCTGAAAACGGCCGTTAACGGGGCAGAGCGGGGTCGAGTCCCTGAGGGGCTCCCCTTGGAAACACCCCCCCTCCCACAACCGGCTTTTTGCAATTATATTGAGGACAACGAGCTACGCAATTTTTTTCCCCCCCAATCTGCTGTATATGCGCTGTATTGATTATTGTTTTCTGAATTATTCACTGCTCAGAATCAATGCGTTATGCCAACAACACCACTCTATTAATCAAAATTAATATCATAAAAAAAGACACAAGCTGAGGCTGACTACAGCAAGCTGCCGAAAGCCTGGGCTCGATTGGCACGAGTTACCTTTTTATTTACTGACCAACAAAACGGCTCATCTACTGCTCGATTACCTTATTCCCCATCACAGTCGTGCTGCTGAACAGAACGTGTCAGAGATCGCCCCCTTTGACTCCGTTCCCTGCCTCGAAAAAAGAAATGAGATCACATGGATTTTTTTTCCCTGCGCTCCGGGAACTTTCCAAGGCTCCGAGACACACCAACCGCCAGCAGCGAGTTCCCAAATTAAGGAATTATTTCAAAATGTGGTTTGGACCGAAAACGTGGAGGGTGTGATTCAGCATCCCCGCGGGCTCTCTCCGGAGGGTGTCCCCCCCGCGGCACAGGGCACAGCAGCCTCTGCCAAACCACAGCCCGAAAACTATTCTCCAGTAAGTTTTAAACCCTTACTTTACATTCTTTGCTACCAATTTCTGTCTTTCCTCCCTCGACAAGCACAGCTGGTTTCCCTTCCCTTCCAAGCCCTGTTTGCCCCGGAGCACTCGGCCAAGCCTTCTGAAGCTGATCCCAGTTATTAATATGGTTTCGCTGGGGTTATTTACCCAGCTGAAGCTGGGTTCAGCTTTGTGGGACAGTCTGCTCCCAAGCGTCTGTCAGATGCTGATGTGCACCTCCTTTACATGAAAAGATGCAATCGAGCCATGATCATTGACACCTAAATAACGACTCATTGTGGCCCTGGGCAATTCCTCTTTATGGCCTGAATTCTACCCAAGAATCTCCAGAGGGCTGTGCCGCCATCCAGCGTGACCTGGACAGGCTGGAGAGCTGGGCAGAGAAGAACCTCATGAGGTTCAACAAGGGCAAATGTAGGGTCCTGCACCTTGGGAGGAAGAACCCCAGGCACCAGTATAGGTTAGGGATGGATCTTCTGGGAAGCACTGCTGAGGAGAAGGATCTGGGAGTCCTGGTGGATAGCAAACTATCCATGAGCCAGCAATGTGCCTTGTTGCCAAGAGGGGCAATGGGATCCTGGGCTGCGTAGGGAAGAGTGTGGCCAGTAGGTCAAGGAAGGTCATTCCTCACAGCGAAGAAGTTCCTTCTCATGTTTAGATGGAACTTCTTATGTTCCAGTTTGTGCCCGTTCCCCCTTGTCCTGTCCCTGGGCACCACTGAGAAAAGACTGGCCCCATCCTCCTGACACCCACCCTATTTATAGGTGTTGATCAGATCCCCCCTCAGCCTTCTCTTCTCCAGACTAAACAGACCCAAGTCCCTCAGCCTTTCCTCGTAAGGGAGATGCTCCAGGCCCCTCATCATCTCTGTAGCCCTCTGCTGCACCAAATGAGAACGTAAAGTCACCGCCGCCAGCAACGAGCCGAGCCCCGCTGCTGCTAACGCCAGGCAACATTAACTGCAAGCACCTGGGTTTAACGTCCTTCTGTTTCTGTAACCGTAATGTACAATAAATGAGAAAACAGAGTCTGATCCAACACAGTGACGGGCAAAAGGTTAGATCGAGCAGTACATTGAGATGTTAACAGATACAAGGGGGACACACAGTCAGGCCTCAGTCTAACGGCACAGAAACACACTCCCTATCTCTTTTCTCGTTAACAAGATATTCTTAACAAAAAGGTATCTTTCAAATAACTTTTTGGAGAAACACACAGTTCCAGCGTTGCAACTTTATCACTCTAACGCAAACCAACATCCTTTCTGCCAGCCTGTTCCAGAGCCAAACGCGGCCACCAGCACCTCGCTTTGTGTCATCGATTGAGTGTAAAAATAGGAGGAAACGGCTACTCACACGATGTGTGCGAGATCGAGTGGCTTTTCCGGCTGCTCGGGGAACACAGGGCGAGGCGGTTCTCTACTCGGCACGCAACCCAGTGATTTGCTAATCGCATGGCTCAGCTTCTTCGCAGGTGATTTCTGGTTTTGGAAAGAAGGACAAAGAAGAGTTGGCTACGGTGAAGAGCAGGGTAACGTGGCAGTCAGACAGCAGAGAAGAGGAAAAAACGCATAGTTGCAGAATATTCGGAAATACCCATTTACAAAATCCCGTACCTGAGCAATTAGTACAGCAACTAGCACAGGCGAACAACTTCTGTGGGGTCTTTGGTGATAAAATATTAAAAAATGAAGTAGTTCAACAAAAGTATGTAAGACCCAGGAATAATCCAATTGTCTGGTGTTTCTATCAGGAATTAGATCAAGGGGCAATCACATGCAATTAAGGGATTTCTTAAACTTATTCACAAGGTCTCCGGAACACGGGGGCTGTATTTGGAGGGGAGAATGACAGGAGTTGGGGCAGGAGCAGGTCGATAACCATCCCCATCCGCCCCAACCAGGAGGAAGCTGGGCAGGAGCAGGAGGGAGCCACCACCACAGTGACCCCCAGAGCCCCACTCCTCATCCTGGCTACTTAAGTTCGGCGGTGGCAGCACTCAAACACAGTCTTCATGACCCAAACTGGTGTCTACCTACCAACAAGCACATCTGGCCTCTCCAGGCTCCGGAGAAAGCTCAAAAACAAGTTAAATAAGCACTTCTAATAAATACTTCCGAGAGGCTGGAGCGTTTGTTCTCTTTTGTGACAGCAAAGGCTGAAGGAGCCCCCGCTCTGCACTGTGCACTCTTCAGGTATCTGACCTTCCACTTGGGTGGCCACAAGTTGAGGTCAAAATATCATTTCCTATCAACCACTGAATCACTCTGGCTATGGCCCTCAGCTTCCAGAACCCAACGGAAACCAAACACCCGGGGTTGGGTTATTTCAATAAATGTACCATCAGTACATCACTCAAGGACTGGATTCTACATCTTTATTTAATAAACAATCCTCTTTCTGTCCGACTTAGTGATAAACAAAGCATGAACAACGTAGAACTTGTATAGCGATGCCTGCATAAGTGTGCAACTAGTCTATAAATAAATTTTATGAATAGTCTATAAATAGATTTTATAAATAAAAGTCATTTTAAGCACTAGAAACAACCATTGAAGTGAGGTTTCCCGGAGCCCTGGCTGCCTCTGGAGAGCGGGGACTCAGCTCGTTGGCCCCAGAGGGCAGGGAAATACCATGACGGGAAAATACTTTTCCCTCAGAAAAGAGGAGAAGCGCTGAGTGTGCACGTTTTTAACCAGGTCTAGACAAAACAGAGTTGTGCCCACACGTGGCCAAGCGTCACCCTCGGAGCTGCCACATGGGCACGATCCAGCGTGGCTGAGGCACCAGCATCAAACGCAAACGGACCAGCCACTTTCTGCTGGGAAAACCAGTATCTTATGGACAGACACCACTGAAATACTGCGCTCAATGTGCAAAAATGAGAATTTATCAGTAAAATGCAACTGAGATGTTCCATGTGTTTGAAAAGACGCTGCATCTGCATTGTGTGCTGCCAGATCCTTTTCCTTGCAGAACGGTTTGTGTGTCCCGTCTCTGCCCACCTGCCTTCTAGAAAAGGCTGCATCTGCTAAAAAATAATACTTCCGTCATGGAATTAAAAAGTTGGAAACTACAAACTACCAAATTACCAAAAGTTAGCTTGCTACCTTTTCCTAATTGTCTATAAATCACATCCACCTCTACCAAAAGGGTCTCGTAAACACTCGCTACAATGGGCTTCGAAATTTGTGGGTCATAAAAACTGAATTGAAACCCGATGGGCAAGAACACTGGTGTAAAAATTGAGGGTTTAAAGTTATCCATTTCTCTCCCTCTCTCTTTCTCCCCTCCCCTCCAACATCTTGATGAGGGAGGGGAGCCCTAGGAGGAGGGGGAAGGGTTTGACACTGACAGAGGGGAGATGGAGCTGAGATGTGGGGAAGAAGTTCTTTGCTGTGAGGGTGGTGAGAGCCTGGCCCAGGTTGCCCAGAGAAGCTGTGGCTGCCCCATCCCTGGAGGGGTTCAAGGCCAGGTTGGAGGGGGCTTGGAGCAACCTGGTCTGGTGGGAGGTGTCCCTGCCCAGGGCAGGGGGTGGCACCACATGATCTTTAAGGTCCTTTCCCACCCAAACCGTTCCTTGATTCAATGATTCAATGATCTGCCTCATTTTACTGCTATTTCTTGTAATATCACAAGCTGCCCAGGATGCAAACACCAAGTAAGGCAGCGTTATCCCCCTTCTACACTGAAAATTGGTAAAGAAGCAAAAAAAAATAATTCTGGAATTCAGTGCAGAGAGAAGTTTCCCTCTTCTCCAGCAGCAGAAGGGTGTGAGCAGCCAGGCGGGTTCAGCAGAAGCCACCAGGGTGACGGAAGGGAGCTCAGCACACGCCGGGCACGGGAGAACCCGTGTGCGAGGGCATCATGCCCTCTGCTGGGAAACCCACCCTGGGAAAGGAGCTTCTCCTGCAGGAAGAGGAGCCCTGGGGACGATGGGGGAGCCCACGTAGGGACGGTGACGTGACAGGGACACAGAGCCCGTGATTTCACACCGCGTCCCCCCTCGGCTCATTTCTGGGGGACTGAACACAAACACGCTCAAAAATTTCTCATACCTTCAAGGTGGACTAAACGGGAAATTAAATGAACCAGAAATAGAAGAGATGTAATTCTGAGAGCAAAAATCTTATTAACAGCTACTTAGGGTATCGCCAGCCTTTAACCGGGAAGATAAAAGGGCCTGTCTGGTGTTTTGGATTCGATTAGTCCCCAGCATAATGACTTCCCAGCGGAAGCCGGAGATGGGATCGCTATAGAAACAGCTACACGTGTGCTGGGTTTGGTGGTACCTCCTCCAAAGCCACCACCTTGGGTGGTTATAAATAACAAACATTCCATTAGTTACAGGAGGAAGAACGTTCTAACCCAAGCGCGGTTGATAACAGGCCACCAAAACTCATTCCCCAGGTTACCCCTGTGGGTAACTGGGCTCTTTTGACATTTCACCTGACGTTTAGGGATGACGGGGACCCCTGAAGTTCAGCCGACTGAAAAAATAAACAAACGGAACCAACACGGACTAATCCCCGGGCTTTCCAGATGAACAATCGGATTTTCAGTTCTGCTGCGTGTGCATAACGAGATGAATCGTTGTTTAAGGCTATTTAATAAAACCAAAATTGAAATAGGACAGAAGGAAGAATTTGGAAAGTGTTTGAAGTTTCCCCCCCCGTCCCCAAACAGGCCCCAACAAGCAGCGCGTTCTTGCAGCAAAACCGCTTTCAAGAAAAGGTTTCTACCTGAACTTATGTGTGTGTGTATGTATCTCTATAAAATCACCGTAGTAATATGTATATTTATACATATAAATCACTATACTACGTGATTTATAGTATCAAAAAAATATCAAAGGCACTTCAGAACTTAGGAGAAAGAACCCTATGAAAATACTTGCTATTAATGCTTATTCTGGGTCTCAGGGCTCCAAAACTCTGCAAACACACCCTACACCACTGAACTAGGCCTGGCCGGACTGAAAACCCAGGAAAAACAAATGTCTTTTTCTATTGTATGGGAGAAGGAGCCGATCTCTGCAGGTGTGGTCGGGGGAATGAAGCCAGTAGCGTTGAGTACACACGTGGGTAGGTCAGGCTATTCCAGAGCTGAGCAGGACCAAAGCCTTACGATGCGCACTTTGCGGTCACGTCGTCCTGTCGGAACCCCGATCTACAGCGTTTCCCCAAGGGTCCGGCATCGCTGAGGGGTGTTCAGCTCAGAAGCGAAGCATCCCCCAGCCACGGATCCTCCATGGAGCTCTGGAGGTGCCACCTCAGAACTTTGCAATTCTCTGCACTCAACTGCGTTGTTTTGAGAACATAATTGATCCAGAATAGACACCTTTAAATTAATTCCCTTTGTTGGATGTTCTTCGTCTTTTAGAGGTCCGGCTTTTCCCCCTTTACCAGCTGTACTCGTCATCCAGCAGGTGATGGCAGAAGCGTCCCACTGAAGGCTGACGTGACAAAGACCCTTCAGATGCCCTGACCTCCCCAACTGATTGTCTGCCATTGAACTAGCAACACAGTCCACATCCAAAACTATGGTCTATTTTTTAAAAATTAAGAAAGATTCATTTTTAATTTTCATAAAACTAGCACACAAGACTTGCAAAAGTTAAAATAGATGCAAAAATATGTGAGAGACCTCTCTTAAAAGATCCCTCTTCCATGCCCAGTTCACAGGAGACATCCCAGTCTGTAGTACTTCACGTATCCCTGAATTTCTTGTTCATTTAAAACACTTTGTAGCTTACAAAAACCCGGCAAATGGTTAGAAAGGCTCAGATATGTGTTTCTAGAGCTAGAGCCAGAAATACTACTTCAAACTACAGGAACATAAATGCGTCTTGTGATTGCCTTATTGTTTACTGAAATCCTTCAAACTTCTCCATTTTGGTCCTTCATTTCCACCTTTTGTCTCTGTCTCACCTTGGGACGACCTTTCGCCTCTGAACGTCACCTTTCTGTGATGTGGATTCTGCCTGTGCTGAGCAAGGGAAATGTAAATATCCCCTTGGCTCTTCATGCCCTTATTGCCTTGGCTCCAGCCCAGGCACAGCCCCGAGCTCGTGCCACACCAGCCTCGCACAAGCACAGCCCCTCGCACAAGCACAGCCCCTCGCACAAGCACAGCCCCTCGCACAAGCACACCTTGTACACGTGTTCCTGCCGTCTCACCTCCTGCAGGCTTCTGGACCAATTGCTTTTTATGCCTCGATGTTTTTATTAGATGAGATATTAAAATCTAACCTGTTTCAAGGTTCCCAACTATTTTCTTCTTTTCTAGCTATTTTCTTTCAGCCATTCTTTCAATTCATTCTGTAAAAACTCTTGTTTCCCGGTACTGTTTCCAGTAATCTTCTGCTTCCAGATCTGTCCACTGTTGAGTGTTCCTTCTGTACGTCCAATTCCCTCTTCTCCTTCCACTGAAGGGCACGGAAGGAAATGGTTCTAGAGCCACTGCCTGGGTCCTGGGGCCAGATAATCCGCATTCTTGCTCTGCGCAGCGCGGTGGCTGCACCCAGGCTGTCTAGCAGACCTGGTTCCTCACGGTTCCTCGTGGTTCCTCCCTCCTAAACCTTCCCTTGGGAGAGCACTGTTTGGGCCCTGCCAAAGCCAGGGATTGCTCCCACATTCCCACGGCTCAGACCACGCGATAACCGCGCTGTTGTGGTTACCGGAAGAGCCATAGATTCCCACTTTCCTGTTTCCCTTTCCATTTCCTGCTCCTCCAATTCACGTTACACCTTAAAACCAACGTGCTCTGCCCAGCCCAGTAAGAACCAAACGGCTGAGAGCGAACCCCGAACCGAGCCGGGGTGACAGACCCACAGCAGAGGGGCAGGGTCTGACCCGACCCACGGCTCGGGGACCTCGGGGGGAAACAGCGCTACTGTTCTATAACAGATCTACGGCTTTGTACTGAAAGATGCAGGCTGGCTTTGTGTATACTTAAGGGGATAATAATCCACCGGTAGTTCGGATTAAACATTCCAGAAGTTTATTACCCACATGGTTAAAAAAGGACAATATTTAAGACCGAATTTTCCTCTCTTTGCCTTCCAGCTACCGACTGGTATTAAGCCCCAATTTTCCAAATTAAACAGTAATACTATAATGACTCTTCTTCAAGAAGATAATTACTAATTATAATCCAATCATCATTTGAACTTCTCTTTGAATAAGCAAAATTTTTGGCTTAATCTTTTGCTATAAAATAGGGGTTTTATATCTAAAATTATCTATTATTTCTTGAGATGTGATTATCACACAGTCATCTGAGTGATATTTCTCATAATTTCTTTAAGGCTTTGTATGTAAGAGTTTTTAGTGCATATATTTACAGTTGTCAGGACAATGACCATACTAAATCTTTCTCTTAAAGAAATACTGTCTTTAAGGATGCCGCTTGGATGAAATCCCTTTGTAGGCACCGCATTCACGCCAGCTGGTTTACCTTTCTGGGGAGGTGAGCTATCGCGACCTTTAGGTCTTTTTAAGCTCAAAGAGAGGAAAAATATAGGAAAAGTAGAATTGATGTGGAGAGGGGAAGAAAACACACGTGTTAAGGCTGAAGGACCTAGCTGCCTCGTGTGCTTTAAACAGCACTGAGCACAGTGACAACCATCAATAAATTAACACGACTTGGCATAAAACCAGTACAATTTACCTATTTATACGCTTTTGCTGTTCAGAAACCTTTAAAAGCCCTGCTGTGCCGTTCTACTATAAAAACCGTTAACTTTCAGAGCAAATGAGCAGCGAGGCGGTGTTTCAGCGGGACAGAGAGGGGCAGTTACCCAGGAGGAATGCTCCTTCATCTGGTGCTGGTTGCTGTGGGGCCCGTTGGCGTGGCCGCGCCAAAAGCAGTTTTGGCAGAGCTGGTAGTTGTGGCACTGCTGGCATCGGTACCGGAACCCCATCATGCTCTCACAGCGGCAATACGAGCACTCCACGGGATGGAAGACTTGCCGGAGATGGGAAAAGAGGGGAAAAAACAAACAAGAAAAAAAAGTAATGAGCAAACTTTAGGAAAACCTCGACTGTCAAGTTTCATTGGAGCTTCCAACCCCCGCCCCAGGTTTGTAACCTCTAAACCAACTTGTTATCCTGGACAAGTCGTGGATTTTGAGTGCAGAGCAGGCAATTTCAGTAAGATCAACCATAAATTTAAGTTGATGGTAACACAGCAGTTCCATCTGACAAGTTCAGTATTTCTTCTTCTGATTTCTCCCTCCTCCGATCCACTGAGACCCCAAGGTCTCCATGAAAGTCCAACAACGGGTGAGTGGGCAGGGGGTGCAGAAAGGCTTTATTCACCCCGGCTAACTCCTGCCCGAGGAGATCATTGCCCTGGGCTCAGCTGAGAAGAGACAAGCCCAGAGCCCCACGATGGGCTCCTGCTCTGCATCTCCTCTCACCGAGGACCTTCCCTCCCTCTTCCCTGACCGTGAGCTGCCTCTTGTACCCTACAGCTTACGCTGGAGACATCCCCAACACACTTCTGCATCTTAACACCGCGAGAACTGGACAACTAAATGTGGTGTGATGTGCAGGAGCTGGCGAGAAAATCAATAGAGAAATGCTTCTTCCCTGTTCCTCTCCCCATGAACAAACAGCCACAGACTTGCTCCATCGAAGAGATAAGTCTTCGGAACAAACAAAAGAGGAAGGTGAGAATGAGGGAAAGGAGATCTCTCGCTGTGTGAAACGCATCTCGGAGGCGAGGCACGGGAAACGGAATGGAGGGATGAAGGGGAATTACAGGAGCAAAGGGTTTAGCATTGCTGTGGGTCGGAGTGACAGTAATTACAGGCTGGTGTAAATAACTATAACCAGCAGGTCACTGCCCAGTCGGCTGAAACCCTGAGACATGTCCGTTATAAACGACTGAAAGATGGGAGAGAAATAATTAGAAAGAGCCTGAAGTTTTGGTCTATGACAAAAACTACGAGTCAGCTGTTCCAATGAGACTTGTGCAATTCTGCAGAGGGCAATGAAACTCCTGCAGAGACACGGCTTCTGCGGGAAGGTTTGCCCCAAGAAACAGAAGTGCCCGATGCCCCCAGAGCGGACGCACACGCCAGAACCATTAAAAACACATGAGGAACAGCTAAAGCAAAGTCAACTTGAGCATTGACCCGGTGGGGAACGCCGTGGGTAATTAAGCCCGGATGATCAGGCGGATGACGCTTTATGACAGCACAAATCAATGCTGCATGAAGCAAGGACTTGATGGTGGCAAGCGATCTCCATACACAAACGCCCAGTGGGAACGGACTGCAGAGGAACTGGTGACTTGTTTTTTTAAATACAAAAAGTAGAGAAAGCAACGAAAAGAAAGACTTCTAGATTTGTACCAAACAGTAGAAAAGAACTGGTTGGAAAAGATGACAAGTGACCTGAAGTCAACGTGCCAACAGAGCCATGTTGTGAGTTTTAGGCAGCGGAGGAGAGAGAACGTGCCTCCAGTGCAGCACGTTTCGGCAAACTCACGGGAACGAGGAGGTAAGTGACAGGAAGAAACAATTCACCAGGAAAACTGAGTTTGAAGAACTGTCAGCTCCTTAAAGAAATGATGCTACAGAAACCAGCATGAACTCTCTCGGCGCAGAGGAAAGAGCAGACTGTAGTAAAAGACCAATGTGGCTGAAATTAGGAGTTCCTCAACAACTTAAAATTCCAAAGGAAGCCTACAGAAGCAAAAACCAGGACAAATTATTAATGAGGGTTAAAAGAGTAACTCAAATATTTGAAGTCAGAAGAACAGAACAAGGGAAAAGTAGCAAGGGACTTAAAAGGGACATTACAAGAATCGTAATTACGATCCTTAAAAGGGTGTGTAATTATACATACGTAACTACTGACTTCTCATGTTGTTTTAACTTGTAGAATACATACGGGAACAAATACTACAGCAAAGTACCATAAGCATCTGAAGAACAACAGAGAAATGAGCCGTGGAAAAGATTTGCCAAATCAACCTGATGTCTTTCCGTGACAGAGTAACTGACCTTGAAAATAGGAAACAGGCATCAAATGTCATCAATTTTTCATTTAACTGCAGCGCTCCTTACAACATCAGTCTCCCGTGAGAGCCTCGTGACAGGGGGAGACACACAGGAGATGAGAGGACTGGAACCTGGATGGGAGTCCCACTGGGAAAAGACCAGAGGGCAGCTAATTGTCAAAGTGGAAAGATCTAATAAGCAAAGGGCTTTATTCCAGGTCACTCCCTGGTCAATATTTCTCACACTGAATGATCATCAAAAATGTCCAATTTGGGGCATCGCTTTTCCCGGCAGAGGCAGGTTAACGCTCCGTACGGGAGAAAGCCATGGAGTTGTCTGAACACCGAGCAGACGTCTCGGGCAGGAGAAGGTTTCAGCAAACGTGCAAGAGGTACTTAGAAAAATAGCAATACATTCTCCAGAGCCAGGGGCCAAAAAGCAGGTACTTAAGGGTTTAAACTGCAATAAGAAAAAAACTCATGCTGGAATATTAGAAAAAATCCCAACTTTTTCACCCTGAGAATATTTAAACCGTGATCTCACCCCAGCTTCGAGTCCAAGGAGGCGTCGAAACTTTTTGATAGAGGATTTTAAAGCAGCAGGGAGTCAAATCTTTCAAGAATGTTTGCATACATTCAAGTTTGCCTTTGGAAAGGGAGATGGATGAAGCCACAGGTTCCCAAAGCCGCTGCAGGGAAAGGCAGTAACTGGTGGCAGCTCTGGCCCCCCTGCACCTCCGCCTCCTCTGCACACACATCTCCCCTCTCCTCCGCATCCAGGAGAGATTCCCACTGAGGGAAAGGGGGCAAAAGCGCTACAGCATCCTGAATGAGGTCCCTTCCAACACAAACCATTCCATGATTTTAGGAAAGGCAGAAATTCTCAACCCCTTTCAGAAATTATTGAAGCTATTTTGATCTTCTGGGAAAGTTAAAGATTTATTCGTGGCAGAAGGCGGGCAAAGCTGGAGTTGTAACACCCGACGACCCGACCCGGGTAAATAATGCCATGGGGCATTTTTAAACTGGGAACTCCTAAACAGCAGCTGCATTCTCCGTATCACACACCTTTGGGTTTTTGAAATAGCTGTATTTCTGGTAAGATACAATCCTTGCCCTGGAGAGTGATGAGCTGGCAAAGTATTTCTACAAACATTAATATAAGCTTACGATAACAGCCATGGCACGCTTAAAAGCCAGATATATTTTTTTTTTCCTCTATATTTTCCCTTTGTTATAGGAGAGGTAAAAAAACCCGTAGCCTGAAGACTTCTTCCACTCGCATTTACAAAGGATCCTATTTCTACAAAAGCAGAACTAAAGGGATTAGAAGGCGGCACAAAAGCAGACAGTTCTGATGCTCACAACGGCATGCAAATGGGGACGATGGCTCTCGGAAACAAGGTGCTGCCCGATGTGTTTAGATCGATGCTCCCAATCCATGGAGTTTATCTGATGCCTTGAGAAAGAAAATGTGTTATTTTTTTACCTGCAAATGTTATTTCGCCAATAAAACAAGCTCGGTTCAGAGCTTAATTGCCTTTTGCTTATATCAGAGCTGAAAAGACAACCAAGGAAATTGCAGGATTATTGTTTTGGGGTTTTTTTTGTTTGTTTGTTTGTTTGTTTTGGTTTGGTTTTTTTAAAGGTGTCAACCAAGGTATTCAAGTGCCTCTGAAGTAACTCAGCAGCGATTGCCAGAGTAATTAATGAGAATATTTCCAAGCTGCGGAGGAGACAAACATCTGGTTGGGAGGGGAGGGAACAAAAGCTCTAGGCTCTGACAAGTGCAATCCAGAGAAAAATAACTTGGGGGGAGATGACCAGCTGAGTGCGGAACAAGCTGACTGCTACAGACTGCACGGAAAGGAGTTCAAGGTAGTGGAAGCAAAACACAAACTCAAAGGATGGATCTTCACGGGCCGAGCCCGTGTTTATCAGATAAACGTTGTTCACAGCCTGGTGGTGGAGGAGGAGAACTTCAGGGACTGGTTTTACGGGATTTTCATTGCAATCAGAGCAAGAATCACAAAATCCTGAAGGGCTGAGGCTGGAAGCGGCTCCTGGAGCTGCTCAAAGCCGGGTCATCCCCAGCTGCTGCTTGGGACCTTGTCCCATCAGGTCCTGAATATCTCCAGGGATGGAGACCCCGCAACCTGGGCAACCCGATGTGGGGTTTGACCACCCTTCACAATAAAAGAATTTCTTATGTTTAAACAGAATTTCCTGTATTTCCATTTGTGCCTGTTGCCTTAAGGGCCCACATCAACGTCTGAAACTTAAGCCCTTTCAGGCATTGTGCAGCACCAGGACACTGCTCCAGGGCTTTGTCTGGGAAGCTAGTGCCTCAGACCGCAGCTCCAAGATCGCCACAGGGAGATGGTTTTGCCTATGTTCTGGGAAAGTCTTTCATTGAAAGGAGACAGGCGTTCCTGTAACCTCCTACAAGCATTCATTTCAACAAAACTTAAGGCAAATATATGCAGATATCAAAACATACACAACGCTTCCAAAGTAGCCTCATGTTAATATAGTCACAGAATCCACAGCAGTAGCCTGTTGTCAGCACAAGCTTCGCATCTTCCATCTTCTGCTCTTTAAAGATGGAAAATGACAGTTTAATGGGAGTTATTCACTCCAGCCCCACAGCCACAATGAACTCCTGCCCATGCCCCGTCCCGACTTCACACTAGAAAAGCTTCTGGCTTGTGTTTTCCTCAGGGGGCACATCCGTGGTCAGGGCTGTGCCTTCCTCAACACTTCTCTTCCTACCCATGTCCCAGTAATCCCAAACTCATTCCTTCCGCTGGTCCCATCCTTCCAAGTTGCTATTTTTCCTTTCCCACGGTCAGGTCCCCAACATCAAGCCGCCCTTAACTCCTTTGGCTGTAGAGACATAACCCAGACCCGATCTCCCCACTGCTGAGGGTCACCACATCCCTCTCTACATCAGCTCCAACCATTTCTACTCAGCACTTGTAAGCAGAGGAACTGCTCCCTGGCTCTGGGGAAAAAATACCACTTGCAACAGAATAAACGTTTCTGAGGAAAAAAATAAAATTGCATTAAGTTAGAGGGCAAGAACTGGCACAAGTTGTCGATGGTAGCCCAGTTCAGCGGGCAGCTTGGGAGGCTGCTGTGCAAGAGGCTGATCAGAATCAGAAACATAATTTTAACGCCACAAACATTAAAAGTTATCCTGTCAAGTTATCTGAATGTGAAATCTATGCGTAACGCAGGATCAAACGTGGGCACCGACGGCAGATGGATGGATGGTGTCAGGGGAAGGGGTGCTCGTGCCACTGGTCCCAGTGAAGAGGGTGAGACTGGGATGTGCGCGCCCTGGAGCAACCCCAGCGAGGGCACAGAGCTGTCGGGTACCACGGGAATCAGCACTAATCCATGAGGATGGTATTAGTCTGGGGATCTAGTAATTTCCCCCAGGTATTTTCAAGCAGAAAAAAAGAGACCTGACTATGGATTATCTCCAGCTCTTCCCACCATCTCGCGGCTGCCCAAACACGAGGTTTAAACATCCTACCCTTGCCGAAGCTCTGCGCAATTCTGTCCTGACCTGTAACTCTCAAACATGTTTACTGCCGGTTTCCTTACTGTATTTACAGTGTGCTCTTCTGGAAGTACAGGTTTACAGGGACAAGAGGATGAAGGAAGAGGGAGAAGGCAAGAAGTCGCTGCTGGTTTTCTATTAGAGCAACCTGTCACAGAGGGGTGGGAGGGACACTGCAGGTCACCTCGTATTTTAATTAGATCAACCTCCCCTCCTTTTTTTTAGTTTTCCCATAAGATTTGTCTCCATGAAATTGCTCCCCTCAAAATTCTTTTAAAAAAAAAAATCTTTTTTTTTTTTTTTTTTTGATGAGACCGGCAGGAAACGTCTGGAAACAGACAGAGCAATGGGGAGGTTCACCTCCTCCTCTGCTGCGAGGAAGAAGAGGCCCATCGAGCATCTCGGCTCCAGCCCTGTTCAGCGCTGAGCAAACGCAGACAAAATTCACAGCCAGCTACGCCTTGCAAGAGGCTCAAGAGAAGGCAATGCAACAAATGCCGAGATACAGCACATCAAAGTCACATCGGGCGATGTGATAATCACAGCAATAAATGTCAAGAAACAGAGGATGGAATATAAATCACGGAAACTGGGCTAGAGACATCCTGGGAACTGCCAAATGAAACCCGGAGGCCAGAGTTTGTCCCCCTGCCCCTTAAAAGGAAGAAGTCCTTGCACCTTGAAATGACCATAAGAGGAGGTACCAAATAGTGGGGTGGGGGTTTGAAGGATGATAACACAATTTTACTCTGTGGTGAAGGAAACAAAAGATGAAGTTTAGTTTATGGGTTAAGAAAAAAAAAAAGGAGGGTTGTTTTTTTTCTAGAATTCACATACAACAAGTCATACGTATATACTGTGTGCAGCTGTAAAAGAAATTAAACACACCATCTTTTTGGCCTCTAAAAACAACAGATAGTTTCGATACACTTTCACAACCTTCTGCAGCAAACCTCTTTGCTCCCTGAACTCCCCCGAGCCCCTCAGCCAGATGTCTCTCTCATCCTCTCATCGCTCGCTCTCACTGTTACCCTTCAGTTTTCTACCCCGTATTGCTCCGGGAATACTTTCCATGGGCAGTAAACCTGGGACATTTTAGCGAAATAAAGGTCTGGAAGTGATAGAGCTCAGCATTTCCCTCCCGTAGCGAGGGTTGGTGACTCACGTGCTCAACCGCTGCTCGAGACAAGACATTCGAAGGGGTACCAAACCTTCCGGAGCTCACGGTTGAAAGTGTATGTTAAAGCATGGTTCAAGTGAAGTTTTTTAATAAAGTTTCAGAATAAACATGAGCGTTTAGAGAATATTGGTCTTCTGCTGCTTGTTTTTCCGTCTTCCGCTACTAACGATGCTAGAACTCTAAAAGTGATCTCATTTTGCAGTGCTGCTGCTGATTTCATAAAGAAGCAGTCTCCATCCCAGCAGCGTTTTCACTCTAACAGAAGTCTGGCCTGAAATGCTCTGGGGGTGAGATGGTGGAAAGGATGAAGGCACAAAGTGCCTCGTTACGTGCACATTTACAGATGGCGAACAGAACCCCTGCTCCGACCAGATGTCTCACACAAGAAAATATTCCATTTACCATTTTCAACATGGGCGAGTCTGTGCATGAGAGGCAGCCACACAAGGCACTGAGGAGGCGGATCAGCCATCAATGTGTCTAAAAACATGTTTAGCGTGATCTTTTTCTGCAAAGAAAAGAGAAATACAACTTGATTGTATGAAAAATTTCAATTTTCTATACCGAAAAACTACTTCAGCCTTAAAATCTCCCTATGAGTCAACTTCTGTCTAGCAGGAATATTTCGTGTGCTATAGAGAGATAAAAATCACAGCTTTGCTCAGGGAGTTTCAGTCCGTATCAGGCAAACAGTAACACCACAACGAAGGTATTAGTAGAGACACGCTATAATGGTACAAAAATAAATGATAAAGAGATGAACAGAAGACTCCCAGAAAGGGAAGCCAGCATTGGTTCCTGAGCTGCAGTTAAATATTTTTATTTTGAAGAGGGATACAGCACTGCGAGCGGAGGTAAAGTGTAGAAAACAGCATTTCAAACAGACAGCGCTGAAAAAAGCAGACACACATAAAAGTAATTACAACTAATATTCATACACGATCCACACAGTGATTATTCTTTTTAAAAGAATAATAAGAAAAATAAGAGGCAAGGGGAGAACTGGATGGGGAGCACAGTGTCACCCCCCAAGCAGCTCCCCGGGAGGAAGCGTGGAGCCGGAGGAAGAGCCAGGCTGCTTCTGGCGGAGCTGAGGGACAGAGCGGGGCTTTCACGCCAGAAAATAAGGTGGGTTTTGTTTTGCAGTTTTGTTTTGGTTGCGGGTTGTTTGGGTTTTGTTTTGTTTTTAATTAAATTGAAGGTTTATATTTAGAGCATCAATATTTCTGTGATCAGTGCTGAATATATTCTTCTAATACTTCTGCAGCTACACTACCCTGGAGACATAATATGGAATTATAATTATCTATCCCAGTTACCATTAAGGAAAGTTTTAAGAAATATAGAATCATAGAATTGTTTAGGTTGGAAGGGACCTTTCAGATCACGGAGTCCAACCATCAACGCAACACTGACAAACCCACCACTGACCCATGTCCCTCAGCACCACGTCTGCCCGGCTTTTAGATACCTCCAGGGATGGGGACTCCACCACTGCCCTGCCCATGGCAGAGGGCTGGAACTCAATGATCTTTAAGGTCCCTTCTAACCCAAACGTTCTATGATTCTATGCAGTGACATGCCTGAGGGACGGGATGCCATCCAGAGGGACCTGGACAGGCTGGAGAAGTGGGTCTGTGTGACCCTTGTGAGGTTTAACAAAGCCAAGAGCAGGGTCCTGCCCCGGGGTGGGGGCAACCCCCGGTCCCACCCCAGGCTGGGGATGGAGGGATGGAGAGCAGCCCTGCCCAGAAGGACCTGGGGGGGAAAAGCTGGCCATGGACTGGCACCATGTGCTGTCAGCCCAGAAACTCCCCGCACCCTGGGCTGCATCCCCAGCAGCGTGGCCAGCAGGGAGAGGGGGGGGATTCTGCCCCTCTGCTCCGCTCTGGGGAGACCCCCCCAGTGCTGCCTCCAGCTCTGGGGCCACCAACATCAGAAGGACATGGACCTGTTGGAGCGGGGCCAGAGGAGGCCACAACAACAGTCAGAGGCTGAAACACCTCTGCTGCGGAGAACGCTGTTCAGCCTGGAGAAGAGAAGAGAAGAGAAGCATGCTGGAAGTGTGCAAGGCCAGGCTGGATGGGGCTCTGAGCAGCCTAATCCAGTGAAAGACAATCCTGCCCATGGCAAAGGGCTTGGACTAGACCATCTTCAGAAGTCCCTTCCAACCCAAACCATTCTATGGTTCTACAGACAGCGATAGATGATATGCACAGTGGCAGAAGAACTAAAGCTTCCTTCTGCCCCAGACAATTATGTTCCTCAAATTAAAAACTGGTTGTCTTAAAGCAGTGAGAACTTATGACAACTCCCTGAAAGGAGGCTGAAGAGAGGTGGGGGTCGGTCTCTTCTCCCAAGTCACAGGTGATGGGACAAGAAGAAACGGCCTCAAGTTGCACCAGGGGAGGTTCAGATTGGATATTAGGAAACATTTTTACACAGAAAGGGTTCTTAAGCCTTGGAACGGGCTGCCCAGGGAAGGGGTTGAGGCACCATCCCTGGAGGCATTCAGAAGACGGGTTGACATAGCGCTTGGAGACATGGGTTAGTGATGGTTTTTATCAGAGTTAGGTTGATGGTTGGACTAGATGATCTGAAAGGTCCCTTCCCACCCAGACAATTCGATGGTTCTATGAGTTGTCAAAGCCCGTGCACAGAGTGATGCAACTTCCCTGTACTTCACAAGAGGGCAGCAGGGACACGGGCTTTGGTTTTTTTTTTTCCCCACTGTTACAGGTAGGAAATTTTGCAACCAGTTGACCAAAAAGAATGTCTCAGCATTATCACTGCTACACCCGGTCTGTCCGGTTACAGGCTCTCGGTGAGGGCAGAGCTGAGAGGAAAGCAAACAGCCGTCTCCTGGAGAAGATGAAGGTGTCAGAGAAGGAGCCTAGATACAGCCCTCTCTTGGAGCCCATCTAATATCTCCTGCTGGGTTCAGAACCCAACCATGGGGCAACCACAGAAACATCCCTCAGGCATCATTTGTGATGCAAAACAACCAAATAATCCGCCAGCGGGTTCCAAACTCCAAGAACATGAACTGAAATAAACGTGAAGACACGACCTGTCACAGGGGTCAAACGCTCCCCAGGAGAACACACACATTTCTGCCCAGATACTCTCTGTAATCACCTGTGCACTCTCTATCCTGTATTAATTAGTGTTTTCACCGATTGCTCTTAGCATCCTTACGTGTCCTCTTGGCTCTCCAGGCTCAGATCTCGCAGGTGGCTGCAGTGGCAGGTCACAGCAATGCTGTTCTTATATTTAGAATATCATGGGTTTGCTTCAACAGCAAAACCTCAGCCGCTTCTATTGTCACACTGCCAACGTGCTCGTTCCAACAAGACGTTAATGCATCTATTTCCCCACAAAATACTGGCACAAACCCCCCCTCCCCTGAGCCAACACAAAGATATGCAATTTTTAACCCTGCAGTGTGTGTCAGACCCCACCTCCATCTCCAACTGTCCTGCTGGATGGAGCTGCAGCTCCATCAGAGCACGGTCCCACCATCCCTTATACACAAGCCCACCTTCTCCTTAATAAATACATCCTCATTACTCGCTTTAACAAGACGTGCAGCTTGACCCTACAGAAGCCAAGGGCCCAGCACTTCGAAGGGAATGTCTCAGCTCAGCAGAAACACTGCAATTAAACCTCTCTGTAAATGAGACACGAAGGGGACCCACCTCTGTAGCGACAGGACAGGCTGGGTCAGAAGGACAGATTCTGACTGAGGCAGAGCATGTCACGGTGATGCAGTGTCTCCATGACAAATATTCAGACTGTGGCCAGGTGACCATACGTCTTAAGAGAAGTATGACATGATATCTTACATCTGTGGAAGCCCCCACTTGACCTAGAATACTAAATTATTACTGGAAGCTCTTTCCACATCTGGAAGCCATCACACAGAATGCAGCTCTCGCCAAAAACACCCCAATAAACTCCATCTCACGTGGGCAACAAGTTTGAATTATTCCATCTGCGACCCAAGGAGTGAAGGGAACACAGCCACTGACACTGCCCTGTCACCACTCGGACAGCAGTAAATGATGAGCCTTTTGCACCTCAAAGAAGAGGCTCCCAGAACCAGGACCTCCATGAGCAGCCAGGAACCACAGCTGGCCGGGAAGGGTTTGTCTCTTGGCAGTTTAAGTAACACCAGGGGACGTTCCTGGCACTAAAACTCAATCCCAGATGCTTTTATATTGTTAAACCCATGCCGGGTTCAACCGCTTGCTCTCCCAGATGATTCCAACACCCAGATCAGGTGTTAACATCAGCTCGGAATCATTTTCAATAAACTGTGTCCATGTAACCACCCTGCTTGAGGGAATAAGAGAGTTTAATCGCCTGGATGTGGTTGGATTCTTCCAGTTGGCCTCAGGAGCCCAGAACAGCTCACGGCACCACTGAGCTCACCAGAACAGATGTAGCTCACGTGTCCCTCATGTAAACCCCGATGTCTGACACCCCACAGCTTCACCAACGCCATCCAGAGAGGATTTCAGCAAAAAGATGGGCTGTAACAGGACAATATCATGGAAGTACCTCTGGGAAGCTTATTTTCAAATCTGGGAGGCATAAGAAAATGAACTGAAATCTCAGACGGATTATCCATCTTCTCCCCAGGAGCTGTTGGTTTAATGTTTTCAAATAAATGAAAGAACTGTCTTGGGGTACGGTGTGTATCTGGATTAATTAAAAACAAACAAAAAAACAACCAAACACATTACCACTCCCTACAAACTCGGCCTTTCGCTAGGGATTGTGTTTTGCCAAATAAAACTAGAGCAAAAGAATTGCTAAAAGTGAATCAATAGGAGGAATTAGGTGCTGCGTGCATGGGAGCCAAAGTCAGGGCGCTAAGAGATGCTGCAGGGGAGCCACGTGCACATCATAGAATTGGCCGGGTTGGAAAAGACCTTTCAGATCATGGAGTCCAATCATCAACCCAACACTGACAAACCCACCACTGACCCATGTCCCTCAGCACCACGTCTGCCCGGCTTTTAGATACCTCCAGGGATGGGGACTCCACCACTGCCCTGGGCAGCCTCTGCCAAGGCTTGCTCTGTCCTCAGGAGCAGATGAGCTGGAGCCCTCGTTGCTTCCTAAGTCAAAGGCTGTTTCCTACTGTGTTGTATTTCAAATACACTAATTGCTGATTAACTTAAACTTAGTAAAAGTGACTACAAAATCTAAACACCTCAGAAATTTCTTCCAGAACACAATCATGACCAGCGTCTGAACATTTCATTTCAGGCCTAAGATTATCCATGTTCATGTTTACCGTTGAATTAAGGATTATTTATACTATTGACATAATCTCAAATTAGAAACAAATCCCTGGAACAATTACATTACAACTAAAATGTAAAAAGCTCTTTTAAAATCATTACTGCAACATCTACTCCAAACACCACACGTAATGAAAATATTTTGGAAACACCAGCTACAGCAATAAGCACAACAGTGAAAGGGATGTAAAAACAAACTCTGTGTTTTGTACAGGCCAAGCAGCCAGCGAGAGATTTGGAGAAACTAATACTCTTAACACACTGAGAAAGCTTAAAAAAAAAAAAAAAAGAATAAAGGGAAAATAGTAAAAATGCTGTGTTTCATGTTTTAGAAAAGAAACAGGTCATCCTTGCTGTTCTTCTGATGGGGAACAGTGTCCCTTCCAGGAGGGGAAACAAACTAAAATTGTGCAAAATCCTTTAATTGCCTAAGACCTAGATGTATTATTTTAAATTATTCAGATTTTCTTACAAGTGCTTAGGTTATAGAGTGTACAGTACTGACCCCCCTCCCTCCAGCCCCACACGAACTACCCCCGGGCAGGCAGCGGGCGGCAGGAGAAAGCACTGTGTTCACAAGAGTTAATAACCAAAACCCTGGTTCGTTCTCTCTTACTTGTTGTGGGAAACAGGTCCGTACGGAGTGCTCCGTGTATCCAAAGGAAGGCCCCTCAAACACCGCCGTCGGAAGTTTTAGAACTTCTTTCAAAAACTGATCGAACTTGGTAAATATCATTAGTCCGTTTGAATCTGATATTTGAGAGAAAATATCTGTAAGAAAAATACAATAAAACCCTACAGTAAGTACATGCTTACTACAGAAAAGAAAAAAATAAATATATTTTGACCCATTTAAACCCCGAGAAATTTCTGCTTTTTTTTTTTTTGTTTTATTCTGAACATAATTTCTTATCACTTGCTATCAAGATAAAATTTAGAAGTGGTTGAGTTCAAGCATGCTACGATATAAACCTTCCTGTGTCCTCCACCACGTCTCCAGCAAAGACTCTGCGGGGGCACGAACTGCCGCAGCAGAGACAGGAGCCGGGAGGCCTTAGGGAACTCGGAGAACGTTACACAGCTTCATGTTTACACCTTCAAAATAAAACCATATAAAATCCTTTGAGAAGACCCCTAAAATTTAAAAAAGTTGTAAGAATCACCAAGTCAAAACTGGCAAAACTGTGGGCAAAGGTGGTGCCCGTGGAGGGCGTGCTGGATTTCAGTAACACAGCGTCAGAGCGTGGGAATAAAGGGTGGGAAAGGGGGGGCAGTGACCCCCACCCCAGGACCAGACACAAGGACCACGCAGCTGAGCGGGTGGGGAAGAATAAATCTGATCTAATCTTCTGTCCGAGACGCTGCGCACACCGACGAGCACTTCTGTCCTGACCCAAGAAAAGCATTAGCGATAGACGAGGTGTGCTTTTTAATTACCTGCGTGGGGCTAAATGTGTTTGCGAAGCCCACGATGGAGCAGGATGCCCAGCAGCCCTGTGCGGATGTGGCAGAGGGGAGGTAGGGATGGTGTTGGGGGGAAGGCAGGTATTGTCCCTCCCCGGCTCCCAGCGATGGGTGTGCGGGTGGAAGGGTGTCCCCCCAGCCAAACAGCAAACCCGGGTCTCTGAGGCGCTGGCAGAGTCAGAGCACGCTATGCGGGAAGATTTCTCTAACAAGAACACTAATATTAGCAAGACCTAAAACTTTGCAAGATGTGACAGACACCAGAATCCTATGCGGTTATTTAGGACACCACCAGAAATTAAACATCAAACGGGATATGTTGACAGAAAATAAGCTTAAATTTAAGTGATCAAAACTAGGTCTGTAAAAGAAAAGAGAAAAAAAAAAAAAAAAGACTATTTCAGAACGGCTTATTTCTAGTAAATTAGAGAAATTATTCCATTCTCCTGAACGAGCCGGCACATGAAGAAGCCTCCAATAGCTGAGGGTGACAAGGCTATCTGCAATTTGTAGCACTGGCTAGAGAGACAAGCTTCAAGTGAAGGTCTGAAGCCCTTGTTGAACAATCTTACAAGGCACATTAGGAATAACAGCGGGAGAAAAAAAAATAAATAAAAACAATTAAAAAAAAAAAAAAGATAAATGGAGGTCAGAGGGAATGCTGTATTTTAGAAAATTAAGCCAAGCACAAAAAATAAATTTAACCTGAAAGTTGAACGTGGAAGAAAAGTCAGGATCAAAACCATAGAATCACAGAATGGTTTGGGTGGGAAGGGACCTCAAAGCCCCCCCAGTGCCACCCCCTGCCCTGGGCAGGGACACCTCCCACCACACCAGGTTGCTCCAAGCCCCCTCCAACCTGGCCTTGAACCCCTCCAGAGACAGGGACACATCCCTGCACCCCAATGAAAACTGTGGAAACAACTAAAACTAATTAAAGAGCCCAACTTCCAGAATCTCAATCCGTTCCAGATCAGAACCACTCCAGATCCGGCAGCTGCAGGAGAACTGAAGGTCTAGTAATGAACCCGTCAAGGTGGGACTGGTGGGGCACAACTGGAACATGACAGTACTTGTATTTAAAAGACGACAGAAATCTTCTGGGTAAATACAGTCTATTAATCTGAACTCAACAGTATGCAAGATTGAAACGACTTTAAGGAGAAAGTTAATTAAAGTTATGGAAATAAATTGAGAATGAGGTAAAAAAGAACAGGCTCTATCAAGGGTAAATTAAAAAAAACAACCCGCAAGCAAACCCCCAACCCCACTAACCTATATCTCACAGTCATTAAAAACTGCTTTTATAGCCCAAGTAAAGTTGAACTCATTTACGCAGGAACTTCCACATGGGAAATTACCAGTGAAATTGGAAGAGATACAGATTAGGAGGATATAATTATAAAGTCATCTGCCCTTTTAAAGGGCAGCAAATTACCCTCAAAGAGAAAACCTCCAGCTAACCAGGGGCTAACAGTGTCACTATCCAGAGCTCACCTCAGGGTCACAACAGGCACGTCCCAACAGTTCCCGATGGCAAGGTATTATATTTTAATTCGCATATAAAATTTCAGGTCAATGCTACTGCGCTATAAACATGTATTTTTAAACCAGAGAGGATCACAAATTTAGAACCAGAGAAAACACTGCTCAGTTCCAAGGATACCAGCGTAAAATGGTACTTGTGTAACTCACCATTTCCTTTTTTTAAATCTTTGTAGTAGAATTTTACATTCAGAACAGAGCCCATAACACCCTGTTAAACCTCCAGAGCCTGCTCCCAGCGGCTTGTAAGTGCCAAAATGGATCCGTCTGGGTTTCCCACCAGGGCCGCTGCCTGATGCTCCGCGGGGCTCAGCTGAAGCCTCGGCCGTTTCTCCGAGTACGTTAAAATCAAAGCAACAAACACTCGGCACTCTCATTTTCCAGAGTCTTGACCTCGGGTGTACCCTCCCCTCTCACAATTCCTATGAAGCTGTCAATTTTTATCGTACGAATTCATAAAATATTTGTTAAATACCAGGTTTAATATCAGTAAAAGCCAAGGAAATACATTTAACAGGTGAATTAGTTTGTGCGTTTTGGGGTGGTGTGCGCAGACCTTTTGGCATTAACCCAAGGTATGTATTGAGGTCAAAAGGACAATCAGCCCCACTTCAGCTCCTGGGAAAATCATGGAGCAAATCCTCTCGACACCCATTCCTTGGCACACGGAAGAAGAGGTGACTGAGATCCGTCAGTATGGCTCTACTGAGGCCACAGTAGGACCAGCTCGATTGTCTTCTGCGATGACTGAAGGTATCATTCACCTCGACTCGAGCAAGGCTTATTACTCCCCCCGCCCCTCCCCCCCAATATTCCAGTATCCAACCTGGGATGTCCCAGTCTGCATGGGTGAACAACCAGACGGGCCAGTAGCTGGTTGGATGATGGGGCTTGGAGGGTAGTGGACAATGGGTCAAATTCTAGGCAGAGGCCACTGCTGGAACCCGTCCTGGGACATGTCCTGCTCAACGTGTCCATCAGTGACGGGGGAGAAGTGCCAGAGTCCGCAGATGATGCCAAACTGGGAGATGAGGTGATACCCTGGAGGGAAAGGGCGGCCATCCAACAGGACCTCAACCGGCTGGAGGAAGGGGCCAGCAGGAACTGCATGAAACTCAAAAAGGACAAAGGCAAAGTCCTGCCCTTGCGAAGGAAGAGACCCATCCACTCAGCACTTGTTAGACCTTCTCTAGGTGCTCTGTCCAGTTTGGGACCTCCTAGGATCAAAGAATTGTTGAGAATCCCAAAACATGAAAGATACAGAATATGAAAGACACTGGAGTGAGCTCTGCAGAGGGCTACAGGGACGCTCAGCAGGCTGGAGTGCCTACCCTGTGAGGACAGGCTGAGGACACAGCAACGGTTCAGTCTGGAGAAGAGAAGACACTGAGAAGACCCAAGAACACCACCCAAGCACCTACAAGGAGATTACGAAGATGTTTTTGGAGGAAAATTTAGTGATTAGACTTTGAGAGCTGGGTATCAGAGAGGTCTTAAGTTTGGGACAGATACCAGAAAGACCAAAGGATCTAAGAGGCTCCAAGGCTCAGCTACTGGACAGATGAGCACCCAAGGCCAGTCACTGGAGGGATCCATACTGTACAGGGATGTGCATATATCAATCTATTTATGCCACTAACAGGCAACTCTAACGTTTCTCATAGACACATGAGATGTACAAAAGCCTGTATAAAATCGCACACCGAGCTCGGTCAGTTTGAGTAGATGTGACACCGCAACAAACCACGTGCTATCACTACTACTGTCATCCAAAACAACGAACTCCCTTTCACCTCCACTCCTCCAAAAAACAAAGCACCCTCTCCCCCAAGTCAAAATCCCACAGTCAGGGCAATTCCTCTACTGCAGATTAACTTTCAGGGCCTTTATTCTCTGAAACCCGGTATTTAGTGTATGTTATTGTATGAATTTTTAGGGTGATCTTCAGTGAGCGCTGAAGGCTTATCAGAGCCTGATGGCGGGAGGAAGGAGAGGAGCTGGGGGGGTAAGGGAGCCGAGGAGCCACTGAAAAACACTGTTTGCTCACATTTTCAGAATTTAAAAAAACGAGCCTGTTCATATGGAAGTACAGAGACCAAGTTACTGTCATCCATATAAATTATGATGTGAGGAGAAAAACAATATCGACAACTTCCCGGATTTGCAGAAAGGCTGGTGTTCCAGCCCAGCCGGGGCCGGGAGCGGAGTCAGGGCAACAAGTAAACTGGGAACAGAAGAAGTTGGGTGATGAAATGGGTCAGTAACCAGAGACAGGTGGGACAGGCAGGGAAGGGAAAAACACCAGACAGCACATCCATAACGACCAGGAGAAGCCACGAAGAGCAGGAGAACAGCTGAGGTGGGTGAGATCAAAAGCCCATTGATCCCCAGAGCAGATGGCTCAGACACCTTCCCCGCAACGTCCCCCCGCTCACCGACAGCACCTCTGCACCCAGCAACCTCTGATCAATCTGCCTCCAGTGGAATCCGTTCAAGGAGTAATCGAGTGCTGTGAATGTTTGAGGCCGACAACACCCTCTGGTAAAGTTAAAGGAGTGTTGGGTTTTGTTGGTTCTGGCTGTCACTGCTCATTTCAGTCACCAACAGATAAAAAAAATAGTGTTTTCCCGGTACTGAAACACGTGCAGCCTAAATATTAACGTGTGCACGTGAAGATTTCTCACTATCTATTTTTCAGACCTTGTCACGGAGTTTAATTCAGCACACTAGTATTTCACATTAGTGTATGTGCTTTAAAACCAGCAAAGCAGCTTAATGATGTAGAAGAGTCTGAAGAATCATTTCCAGGGAACGAGAGCTATGGAGATGGAGAGCTATGGAGATGAGGAGGAATGGATTATTACCAGAGAACTTTCAGAAAAGAAACTTAGGGTGAGGTGAAAATGAGAAGACCCGAACAGTAAAATCTGGCAGTGACAGCGAGGTGAACTCCACAGCTCTGCAGGGTGGAAATGAAAAGAGAAAACACCCACAACAACTGTTCACGTGGCCACTAAGAGAGAGAAGAACAAGAATTACCAGTAAAGGACAAAACCAATGTTTATGGGTATCACCGATTCTCTACTGATACAGCAGAGGGCTCACGGAAACAAGAAAAAAAAGGAAGTAAGATCGATGAAAAGAGAATAAAAAGAGAGTTAAAAAAGTAAGAACCAAGAAGCTGGAAATGCAGAAAGAGCAGCTGCAGAGAGCGCCCCAGATGATGCGGGAGATAGACAGAACCCCCCGACATGCTCAGGCCAGGGGAAACGGCAGACCTGAAGTTCTACAAGTAAAGAAGTGCCCAAGCATTTCAGAATCACCAAATGTCCCTGCAAACCCTCCCGAGACCAGACTCGGTCTGGTTTATGGCCAGCAGATGGCATGCCTGACAAAAACATGAGTAGAGCAGGCTTCATTCCAGTGTAAAGATCGCTGAACAAGCAGGAAAGTTACCTTCCAGAACTTCATACAACGGAGCACCCGTGGTCAGTCATGGGAACAAAATAATTCATCAAGTGGCTTGATTTGCTTGAAAATACTCACATCTTAGTTTGTCCAGTATTTTGCCGCCACACATGGTTGCTAACATCGCTTTCACCGAAAACACCGTCAGCTTCCCGTGGCCCTCGCTGTGAAAAAAAGTGACCTGGTAAGTAATTACTGCATAAAAGGGAAAGTAACAACAATACTCCAGGCCTAGGAAGGAAATGCACAAAAGCCCTCCATTAACTACTAAGATCTGCCAAAAGTATTTAATATAACATGAAGACAGCGGCAACAGCAGCATTTCTAATATATTGGAAGAGTTAACAAGTCTCTAATCACAAATTAAATTTTCTTGTAGAATTATGAAAAATGCACAGATAAAGAGGCTGCCATTTGTCTTGCTCACCCCATAACTGTCCCACAAAAAAGTAACACGTGAATTTTTTTCCATTAAAATACATTTGTTCACTGTAAAACATCTCAGTTTTTCCTCTGCTACCCTTTGTTAGTTGTTTTAGATTTTTAGTCCTTGATTTAAACTCTGATGCTCAAATACCCATTTCGTTCTAAGAACAGTACAGTAACTGACAGCTAATGGAGACACCGTATGATGTTCTGAAAATACCACACAGAACAGGAATAATGTCAACAGGGTTTTATTCTAATTTAAGTTAATAAGGCTGCTGTGCTCTCGGAACAGATGGCACACTTGGGGAACCATTTTCCAGTATCAGCAAGAGAAAATGAATCGGTCTCTACGCAAAGTATGAAAAAACCCATTTATAATGGTATATGTACGAACAGCGGCGTGCGTTACTCTGGGACCAGAGAGAAAGGGAAGGGTGAAATTACGTGGGAATTAAGTCACCAGAAGCACAGAAGGCGGTTGGGTTAAAGCACAGCCCAGTTGGTACCCGTAACAGTTTGCATCCCGCCTTCTGAACTCCTCCGATTTCACAGTACCAAAGAGGGATCAGAGAACCTCCAACAGAGGACATTAAGGCAGCCACAGCATGGAGATCTCGGTGTAAACCCACTGGTGTCATGAAGCTGGTTCAGTGGCGCATGCGGCAAAAGAAACGGGCATCAACGTGGGTAAAGTGTTGGAATTGCCATGAACGTATACTGAGCCATTACCCTCAACTATAGACAGCAACAGTGGGAGAGACCCATGACCCAGGGAGAAAGTTAAAGGAGAAAAAGAACTGAAATAAGTTCACGTAATTGTAATTAAATGTATTGGACAGATCACGTGTACTGTCACGGAAAACAGGATGATGGGGAAAATACGATGATGAGTGTCGGAAGAGACCTAGAAAAACTCCAGACCTCTCAGTGGGAAGGAGATGCACATTAAGCATGTGTGCTTGGAAAGCGTTAAGAGTAGAATTAGTCGAAGCAAACATCGGCTCGTGGCACTGAAGCAGTGACAGGGTCTGAAATCAGTGGCACTGAAGCAGTGACAGGGTCTGACATCAGCCACTGACAGCAGCCAGATGGAGACATCAGGAAGCAACCGCATCACATCAGGAGGGTTACCACGGTAAGGTAAAGGCTCTCAACCTTTCTCAGGCTGAGAAATAAACATGCTGTTTCTCCCGTCCAGACTCTAATATATCCTTCCAATACTCCCTCTGCAGAAGAGAGGGGGTCTCTGCTAGAGCCACACTGCAGGGAGCTCTGTGCAGAGGAACGGCGACTCGGGGGCCATGGCTGTTGACGTCCAGTAGCCTTTTAATCACTGTTTGAAGAAACTACACAAAAGGACAAAACTAAACACATTAGATATTTATTTCAAGCTACATAAAGCCTATAAAGTTATCAACAAGGTAAAGATCTCAACTATCCTATTTTGTTTCTGACTTTTGCCTTGAATTGCTTTCTCAAAGGAGTAAGCGGACATTCCCTCTGTGGGGAAAAATAAGTTAAGACTTGACTAAATCAGAAACGGGTTGGCTGAAAAGTTCACTCCCTTCAAGCCCTGAACCCCACTTTATCCGAGCAAATCCTACTCGCCAATTCAAATCTCCAGACCTTATAGTCTCAGCCCCCCTCGCCTTTTCAATAGACATTCATTTTCTCTCAAAAGAGAGTCCAGTTTTGAGTCAATCTCCAGAAAAAACAAGTGACTAAAGCCATCGCTATCTCCTCACAGGACACAGACCTGTCCTTGCAAACGTGTCTCATGGTGCCTCCAGATATTAGCCCTGCTTCTGCTGACAGCCTGCTTATTAATCTAGAAAAATACCGGCACCCCCGCCACCTGGAGGAGGTGGAGTTACTGAGCAACTTCCCCAAACGCAGTTTTGCGGCGCCGCTGTTCAATCTGCCCCGTCCCCTCCGGGAAGGGAAAAGGGCAAGATTTTCAGTGGGGTTTTGAAACCCCTCTGACGATGAGGAGTTCTCGGGACTGGAGACAGAACCGGGGGACCTGTTTGAAAGAGACGGGGGGCTGGGGACATGGGGCTTCTCCCGGCTGCCTGATGGAAGCCTCATCCCCTCCGTCCCCCCAGCCCGGCGGGACGCGGCAGACGCCCGCGGCAGTCGGGTCACCTCTCCCACCACGTCCCCCGGTTCCTCCCGTTCGCTCCCCACGCCGCAGGAACGGTGCGGAGTCACTTCAGAGAGGCACCCCAGAGCTTTCTGCACCACGCTGATCCGTGGGCATTTCCTCCCGGGTACACACACGTCCCTGCCAGCTCTGCCAGGCTGATGATGAGGTTCCTCCTCATCGCATCACATCGCTCCACACTGGGCTCGGCAGCTCCCCTCCTCGCTCGTTTGTTGGGCACCCTCTCCCTCCCCGTCACTGCACGCTGCTTTGTTACCAGCACGTGGTCTGGCTTCATACCTACCATTAAAAAGAATTTGGAGCAACTAAACCCACTGACAAATCAAACGTGTTTTCTAGAAATGATGAAATTAAAACCCAACTGCTCTGAAAGAGCCAAATGGAATCAGGAAGGATCCCTTACTCTGAGGTGCCAGAAATGGGCGGGGGGCTTTGGAAAGCCATGGGAGGCAATGATCGGGAAAAACAAACCAGGAATACACTGTTAAAAACTCCCTGTGGGAGAGCAGTGGAGAACGTGGTACCACTGCCCTTCCTCCTCACAGCTCAGCCCTGGTGGACATGCGATGGCTCACGCTGCATCAGCGGTGCCCTACGGACCCACAGCCGAGCATCGCTCGCACTCACCTACCACCAGCTCTCACTTACATCCTTCCACAGGAACACACTGGGTAGATGTTTGATTCCTGTACCTGTCCGGTTAATATTAATGACTTTGTGATGGTACCCCCAGCCCCACGTTGTACAAAGCTACTCCAGCACACATACTGCTACCCCAGGGATGCCACTCCAGCTCACAGGTGTACTTATTTTAAAAAAAAAAAAAAAAAAAAAAAAAATGTCTGCTCTTTTGATGAACTCCAGGAGAGGGAGCCTCAGCCCCTCTCCTCTTACTCTTGGTTCTCCCGGTGCAGAAGGCAGCGCAGCATCCCTGCTTCCCTCTCCAGCCCGGGAAGCAGAAGAGAAGCTGATGTTCCGTGCTGGGATGGAGCGTGCTGCTCGGGTCCCAGGGGAGGCAGCACTTGCAGGGCTGGGGACCGCGGGGGAGAAAAACGCATCTTGAACTAAAGCCTCGATCTTCTGAGCCAGCTCCCCAAAACGTGACTATTTCTATTTGTAAATGCTGTATTTTCTAGTGTGATCCATCCCGGAATAAGTAACCCCATCAGCTAACCCTTGTCTCACGACCAATACCAAATGGGAACTAAACAGAAAAATACCGATGTGTCTCTGCTGTCACAGCAGTGTCCCTGCTCTGAGCTCCAGGCTGTTTTTATTTTACTGACACAGAGATTGTTCTGAAGTATTGAACTTTTTTGGGGGGTAACCTAGCTTCTGTCTGGTGACAGTAAGAGTCGTCACGTTAGGAAAGGACCAAAGTCTGGATACTACAAACAGCATGACTATTTGGCACACTCAGTGCTGCAGATTGTCTTGGGTACAACTCCTCAGTTTGTGTGAGGGCGTCCTGGCCACGAGCAGCTCTCTGCCGCTGGGAGAGAGGGCGAGAGCAGAAGGAAGGCAAGACTGACATAAAAGCTGACTGCGCGAAAGACAAGACAAAAAGAAGCGCTAAACGAGAGTGGGATATTTGCAGTTGCTACTCAGAGAGCCCCCAGAGACACACCTACTCAAGAAGATTAACAGACCGAACCCCAAAGAAAGAGGCTGCGAAAAACTCAAACCGGACATGGGGAAATGCCCAGAGAGTGCCCTGAGCAAGAAATCAAACCTCTTCCAGCCAGGAAAGGAGAAGTAGCCTCTGTTCTCCCAGCACGTTAGGATGGGACGCAAGCTGGCTGTCAGACCCAGGCAGCACTATGACATGGTCTCGTTGATCAAGGTTCAATAGAACACCTTGGGTTTTTGAAGCAGTGCTATACCACCGTCGCCATCACGTTGTGCGTCTCACAGTCTGCAGAACCGTTTCTCTTCATTCAGACACACGGTTACAGCAGTCTGCAGCTTCCAAAGGCACCAACCATCTTAAGAGAGCAATTTTTCAGACAAAGCTTTGCTGCTGCAGCAACGTGCATCTCTGCAGGCACCACTGGTATTAAATATATGTGTGTGTGTGTGTGTGTGTGCAATACAGTCTCACAACCTCGAGAAACAGCATGCGGACAGTTTGGCAGAGGCTCATGCAGTTGCTGGCTGCTTTCATCTAACGAGAAGAGAAAATTAGTTTAAGAACACAAGTGGAGGAGTTACTAGCCTGTCGTATGCCGCTATCATGAAGTTGAGGAGGAGGCTGATGGATTGCTCTACACTGATTTGGTGAGTAGAAGGAAGGCGTTTGTTTAGCTGGTAGTAGATGGATGAAATGATTGTTTCTAGTCGAGACACGTTGATCTCTGTGTTATGATCCAAAGTGTTAAGGCCATTATCTCGGAAGGCTTCAATCATATTCCAGATATCAACAAGATGAACTAAAAATAAAGGAAACAAAATTAACTTCTATAGTGTAAGGCATGCAAGCTCACGTTTATGGTACTGTTTCCGAATACTATGTTAGCATTTATTTTGGAATGAACAGTTACTTATTTGTATTGCAAGTGAGAGAGAGACTCTTGATATTCACACCCATCGCTGGTGTCAGCTCGGTTAAGGTAACAGAGCCGTGCCCAGGCATCTCGAGCGCCTTTTATTCCACCCTTCAACGCCTGGGTGCTCCGCCAGGAAAACCTCATAGAGGAGAGAAGGGAACTTCCATCATCATGCAGCGCGTTTCAGCAGGGTTCGGTATTTTCATTTTGGTCAGCCATATTCTAAACCCTCTACAAATGGGTTTACAATCATTTTGAACGTCCTCACGCTGACTAGGAGTTGAGTAGAGGGAGGAACTTACTGTTCCAGTTAAACTGTGACTGTTTCCAGTTGATCCAGTGAGCCCAGAGCGTAATGCTTTGTAAACACAGGTCTGGAACTCCAAAGCCTTTCCCCGAATTACCTGCCGTATCTGAGTGCATATCTAAGAAGTGTTAACAATGTAGAGAAAAAGCTTTCCAAAACCACAGCCAGTGATCTGCAGAACCACATTAAATAATATTATTAAATGTTTCAAAGCTTGAAAAGTATGTGTGAGAGTGGGAGGAGACATCTCGGGATCAACGGTAACCCATCAGGCCAAACGGAATGTGCTCCAACAGTTACAACGGACAGGCTTATTTGCTGACTTCACAACTTCTGATATTTTCCTTGAATTATAAAAAAAAAAAATTCTGAAGTAAGAGCGTCAGCTGTAAAATTTCTTACATAAAACTTGTCTTTCTCTCTGACACATAAAAACCACACAACAATGAAAGCCGAGGTACCTGCCACAGCAAGCGTGTGCCCCGGGATCACCGTGTGGGCCAGACGGAGATCGCTAATTTACATTTGCTTCTGTTCTGTGATTCTGGGCAACGCGCAGCCTGAGCTCTGCACACACCTACGGGCAAGGCTGCTCCAGGCACACGCGTGGCATCACTCATCCGGGCCCAAAGCGCGCAATGTACTATCATTAGCATCACTTAACCTCTCTCTACTGATTAAATGAGGTTTTTAATTCAAGAGCATGAATTGCAGACAAGAACTAACACTTTTCCACAGGAATGACAGAGCTGAAAGCTGTCTGGCAAACTAAAAGCCCTGCGGGTGCTGCCACAGGAGCCAGGCACATGGAATCACAGAACGGTCTGGGTTGGAAGGGACCTTAAAGATCATCCAGTTCCAACTCCCTGCCCCGGGAGGAGCTACAGCCTGCAGCTGTACACGTCCTCTGCAGGACTCCTCCGCTCTGCTCCTGTCCCCTGCCACACCAGACACACACCAGTCCCACTTTTAGGGACCTAATCCTGCCTACACTGCTCTGTTCCGCTCTCTGCTCCCTCCAGTTCAACACCGGCAGCAGAACCGCAATATTATATGCATTATTATATATATACCATTATATATGTTATTATATATAAGACTATATTCTTTACTGCTGCTACACTTCATATATGCCACCGCGATCCGATCCAGGTGCTTCCATGCGGGTGACTGTACTGGGCATCTCCAAACTCTCAGCTGGTTTGGGGGGCACCACGATGGAACAGGAGCTCGAGGAACTCGAGACTGCCTGCATCCCACCCTTAGGGTGACTGAAATACGACAAGCTGGCCCATATATTTTAAATTTTAGAAACACTGATGAATAAATCTGATGATATTCTAGAGTATTGGACCAAGATTGCTACCTCTTTTTAATTAAATATTTACTCTCTGCTTAGCTTAAGTAACAACTACCATCGCCTGACAAAATGTTTGCTCACTCTTGCTATGCTAAAAATTCACATGGGTAGAATATTCGAAACAATCATGCAGGAGAAGTTTTTGAAGATAAAGAGTAATTATAACTTACGATTACATCTTTTTTGTACAAACCGGAGCTTACAGGCTGTTCGATACGTTGAAAGTCTGATGACATCAAAATTCTGTGCTCCTATGAATAAAAAAAAGTTTGTGTTTTTCTTTCCTCTGTAACATTTGGCTTATCAGAGAGTTACTGCAAAACCGGCAGGAGTGTTTCTCCACATACATCATCTTTGTCACACGAACATGACAAAGATTTTCATTTGGTATCTCATGATAAAGTGATTTTCAGCGCTGGGTTATAAACTGACCTACGTTTGAGACTGATATGAACACCTTAAGAGGAAGCAAGAATGAGGCGGTGACTGGGTACGGAAGAGGATTGCCCTGGTGTTGGAAGACACATACACAAAAGTTAAGGGACAAAGAAGAGGAGGGGTTGGAACTCCTACCACCAGCCATATTGCAGCCCCATCAGGAATGTGCTTTTGGCCTCCCAAACAGGTCCAAATCAGGTCAGAAGCAGAAGAAAAAGCATAGAAGAAAAAAAATCCTATCTTGACCAACAGCTTCCCACTTCAAGATGTGTGTTATCATAGAGTCATGGAATCACAGGATAGTTTGGGTTGCAAAGGACTTTAAAGCCCCCCCCCCCCCCCCCAGTGCTACCCCCTGGCCTGGGCAGGGACACCTCCCACCACACCAGGTTGCTCCAAGCCCCCTCCAACCTGGCCTTGAACCCCTCCAGGGATGGGGCAGCCACAGCTTCTCTGGGCAACCTGGGCCAGGCTCTCACCACCCTCACAGCAAAGAACTTCTTCCCCACATCTCATCTCCATCTCCCCTCTTTCAGTGTCAAACCCTTCCCCCTCCTCCTAGGGCTCCCCTCCCTCATCAAGAGTCCCTCCCCAACCTTCAAACAATACCCCATCATGAATTATTTGAATGCTATTATCCATCACTAGGTGGTACCACATCTACCAGTTCCAGCAATTGCCCTGATCATCACCGACTCGGGCCGTTTGGGATAGCTGTGTTACCCCTCTGCCAAACACACCCGTGCACCCCCTACACTGACCAAATGGGATAAACGATGTAGGGATGAGAAATGATACTGGTTTGAAGTCCGGTATTGATCATTTTAATTTGGAAGCAGCCAACCAGGCAAGTCTTGAAAATCCCATTAATCACAAACCAAAGCCTTTTACACGGCTCACATTTACCCAGCGTTAGCGGCTACATCCTACAATCAATACAGTTGGAAGGTGCAGGCTGAAACAACCCCAGGGCACCTGGGCAATGGCACGGGGACACGGCTCCTGCGCCGCTCCTCCTGCCACAGCAGGGCACAAAAGCAGGATCTGCTGCAGCCTTTCCTGCTCCTCTCAAAAACCAGAGCCTGGAGAAGCAGAGAACTGGGAAATGGGGGTAACTGGGACTTACAGAATCCTGACTTATACAAGATACTTTAAAACAACAGCAAAAAAATCCAACCCCCATCCTCCTGACGAAGGCATCCCACTGCTCTATCAATGGGACTTGCTCAAAGGCGGCAACACATTCTCTCCTACACCCTGAACGCAGAAACCAGCTTGCAAATACCTCATCTGAATTACCTTTGTGTACGCACCCCCTGACTCACAGCTGCAAAGTTAACGACGAGAGTATTCTTGTCTTTGAGATATTCCACCACCATTTCGCAAATACAACGGTAAAGCATCTGCGTGTTCTCAGAGACCTGCGTGGTGTCTTCAAAACGACATACAAGGACTATTTTTCTTCATCAGGAGTTGAAAAGACTCCGGTAAGACCAGTGAGGAGGCCGATTTCCCAGTCCAAGGCTCCCCGTGACTAAGACAAGCCAACACCTGGGGAGTGTTCTGCCCCATAGAACGGTACAACAAACTCCGGTGGATTATTTCACACCACCATCTTTAGAACACTAGTCCCTCCTATGTTTCAGGAAAGTGCGTGGCCAAGTAACGGGAGCTGGAGTGTTTAGATCCAAGGCTACAACAAAAATAGGTAATTTCGTATTTTCTATGCAATATTCTTTCAAACCTCTCAATTAGGGTGTGAATGCTTCTGTCTCTCAAGCCACAGAAAGCACTTCCACAGACCGTGAGTCTTCACAAAATGCTATGTCTGTGTAAAATGAAGTTATATAAAACATACGTGTGTATATATATACACACAGAAAAGGTCATTTAACAGCTACATGCAAAACCAAAAACTTGTCCATTTTCAGTTCTTGTCCTCCTGTGTCCCACTGCCACAAAAGCTTCAACCAGGTTGTTCTTCCAAGCCACCCGAAGGTAAATGGGAGGCGTTTCCCAGACAGCCCCTGCAGCTCCCACCCGCAGCCCTCACAGGAAAAGGGGGTTTTCCCATTCAGACGGGATTTTCTGTTTCGGTTTGTGCCCACAGCCTCGCACCCTGCCACTGGGCTGAGAAAACTCTGGCTCCATCTTCTGTATACCCTTCCAGAAGATAAATCCCCTATGTGTTCCCACTGGGTGCATCTCCCCGGAGCTGGTGACATGCCTGAGGGACGGGATGCCATCCAGATGGACCTGGACAGGCTGGAGGAATGGGTCTGTGTGACCCTCACGAGGTTCAACGAGGCTGAGTGCCCTTGGATCCGCCGTTCAGAGAAGTGAGACCACCTCGCAGAGAATTTGTGCCTGTCAGCTCCAGAAGCACCGCAAACCCAAGGACCTTCCTCCTTGGGAACACATCCGAGGGTAGCAGGGCCAGCGGGAGTGAATGCCAAGGGCAATTATCTCAACACTGCAGCAAAGGTGTGTTGTCGTTGACCAACACCCAATGGTCACCGAAAGCATCAACTGTACACATCACACATCTGCTCTGGGTGTGAAGCTCACCTAGAAAGGAAAACGTTTCTGTGTTGTTCACTCTGTCGTGAAATATTCCACCACAGGACAGCTTGAAGAAGCTTGAAGACCTTTGATTTCTCATAGTGATACCCTAACGAGCCTCGCAGAATGGCTGTGCACCCACACCTCCACCAACAACCACAACCTCCAGAACAACCGCAACCACCGCTGCTGCAAAGACAGACACCTCCTACAAAGATAATCAGAAGAATTCTGAATATTTATCCCAATTTAGCCAAAGGTAAAAACCAGCCAGTCAATTTCTGTACTAAATGATCACGAGACAACACTTTGAAGTGATGAGACAAAGGTCCTGCTCTGCTGCACCAGCCAAAAATAGAGTGGAGAAGCGCTATTGCCATTTCCCAAGGTCCTAAAGAGATTTCACCAGGATATCGCACACAGTTCAGCGGCCTTGGCTCCAGTGAGACCGAGCGGCGGCAGAGGAGCCCAGGAGGTGGGGTCTGCAGGAATTGCCCCCTGCCGTGTGCCGAGCCAGCCAAAAAAGGGGCCCGACTCTGACCCCCGAGACCAAGCGAGCTGGGAAGGGGGGAGAAATACCACCCAGGCCAGGTCGCAGGGGAGAGGAAGCAAACCCACACTAGCCAGGGATGACGCTTCCTGAAACAGAGAGTGCTTATAAACACAGTAACAATGTTACTCCAGGATTCCTTTAATAAAATAGCATGAATATACCATGACACTATCTGTTTTAAGACAGACCTTCACCAGCCTGTAATGGGAATTCTCGCCTAACCTGGGAATTTCAGTCAGTCCCGTGCTCCCATAGGGAAGGAAAATAACATGATGCCCCGCAAACATACAATCCTTTACCTCTAACCACACATACCTTTTTAAAAGGTTACACCTCAGTCCTTAAAATTATATTCTCTCTGGAGAGGCATTTCATTTCTAATAACAATTAATTGTTATTCAAATAACATTATTGAAATTAAATGTTATTCAAATAACAATTATGGCCTCTCCTTCAGCGAATGGTCTTGTATAAAAAAAAAAAAAACCACAACAAACCCCCAAGACCCCTCAAACCACTTCTCTTTGGAGTCATAGCAGCATTGTGTCGCCATTAGAGAGATATTTTTATCTACTTTTTTTTTTTTTAAGATAAAGGGTGATCTGTCTGTTGTCATTATTTATTTTAACAGTTGTCCACAAACTTTAGATATTGTCATATATGGGAAATGTGTACGTTCCTTTAAACAGGAGCTTCACAGAACCTAGAAATGAATGACCTTCTGGGGGGCTGCGATCCCCCTCCTGCACCCTCCTCCTGACCAGCACCCAGGACGCTCCTCAATGGATGAGGCAACGCTCTCATGGAAACGAGATGTAAATGATGTGGGAAAGCTCTCAAAGTGACGCTCTCAGCGAAGAATAAATGACATTATGCCTTCAGATTTGTTACTTACTCATTTCCATGAACAGCTGTCTCTTCTCCGCCATCGTCCTCCTCCTCTTCCCACTCTCCTCAATCATCCTGGGGACAAAAAGCGGCAAACACTGTTTGTGCGAGAATTTCTGTTACAAGAGCAACTTGCTGCAAACAACATTATTTTAATCCCTCAGTTGAAACAGTTTGATTATATTTGGTAAATGGAAAGCCCGGTGGAAAGACTGACACCTCCACAGCAGAGAGATACACTGGAACTAGAGCCTGCGGAACTCGGAGCTGCACACACACATATAGCAATGTCCTGGAAAGAATTCCTCTCTGCTCAAAAGGGTTTTGTTTGGAAAACACAAAGGAACACCTCTCCGTGAGCAGCTGAGCCCCACGGAACCGCGTACCTGTCCAAAAGGAGAAAGCAGATCCCATTTTTCCCACTCCTCTTCCCCTCCTGGGGTTTGGGGGGGGATGCTGGGTTTGGGGGTGAGGGTTGTCGTGGCACCTTTAAACACAACTTGTAAGAATTCATTTCACTTTGAAACGTCACGCCGGAGTTCAAACCATATTTGTCAGGGAGGTAAAAGTCTCAAATATAATTCAGGTGGAAAGAAAAACAAACCCACAAACGTCTAGTTTGGTCCCACCAGCCTCCCTTTCTAGGAAAGCAGATTAAAGAAGCGACAGCATCTCAGTGGAGCTTATAACAAGGCTGGGAGGCACGGGGACAGTGCCCCTTACAGCTCACTGCCCTCTCTGCTGCTAAAAGACAGGAGCTAAATCTCGCTCAAATCCACTGGGGAAAAAAAAAAAAAAAAGCAACTAAATTCAGTATTAGTGTAAAATTTCACTTAAAATTACTATATTATATTATTCTTCCATTAACAGATTCACCAACTAACTTAATATGTTTCTTAAATGTCTAAAAAGAAAAAAAAAAAAAGGCCAAAATACCCAACAATTATTCTACAGTGACCCCAGAAGGCAGCCGTGAGGGCGTCACTCAGCCCCCCTCAGGCAGCACCAGCCTCAAACTGCAACCCAGGGAAGTGCTGTCTTGGCACTTCACCCCCTCGCTCATTAACAGCTTCCCTCCGCAGCTCTGCCTGCTAATTGCTCTCCGGTGAAGATCTCACTGCGCGTGTTCATCAGGGAAGCCACCAAAGCCTTTTTCCTCCCCTGTTCATAAAAGGAGAAGCAGCGTACGGTGGTACAAAGTAATCTGCAAATATATTTTATCTCCTTATTTTTTTCCTGCTTTAGAAAATCAAAGACTCCAACCAATGTGCTTCTGGTTGGTTTTTTTTTTTTAAAGGAAAAAACCTCCCTGGCATTTTTGCAGATGTGTAAAAGTTTGGGTTGGTTTTTTTTTTTTTCAGCTTTCTAAAATAAATGCATTTTATGAAATTAAATGAATATAGGCAAACTGAGTGTCCGAGCAGGCGGTCAAAGAGCCAGGCACTGGGAAACTGCCCACACGACTCATTTTGTTCCCCGACAAGTTCAGCTTTCCTCATACCCCCCCCAAGCCCAAGAGGTTTTGGAACCAACTACTACTCTATTTCCTCATCACGTAAAACACGCACGTCATCCCGAAGAACACCAGTTGCTGTACCATAATTAGCTTCATTTCAAGTGCTAGCGCCTCTCTAAATTCCACGACAGATGGACTCCAAGGGGTAGATTAATTATTTGATCTTTTAAATTGATTTGAGTAGAGACTATTTTAAAGACACAAGGGACAATATCACTTGAATCTGCTGCAACACCAAAAAAATAGTCATAATGATATTAGATCTTCTGGTCCTTGGGTGCTCACATTCCTCACTCCACCTTCCCAACCCCCTGCTCCCAACTCAACCCCATTTTTCTGCAAAGCTCAACCAGTCCCCAGGGAACGTGTCTCACATGGGAGTGACCAGGTGGAGTCATACTACTTATTTCTTAGGGGTCGTTGAAGCTGCCCGGACCTCAGTCGTAGGACACCAGCATCCCTAATTCTGCCTGGACCTCAGTCGTAGGACACCAGCATCCCTAATTCACTGCTAAATAGGTCAAATTGACCAAGACACAGACTTTTAACATTTTAAAGGAGCCAGCATCACCCTTGGTGCTCTCTGCAAAGCAACCGAGTGAATTACCTCTTCGGCACTGTCCTCGACATGAGATCTGAATGAGCAAACTGCTCTCTCTGGGATTCCAAAGTGCTGCAGGGACACACCAACCAAGCCTCATCAACCCAGATTTCTCAGGTATGCTCTCAGGAAAATCATGTCTAAGGAGCGTTGCTCCAGGATCTCCTCCAAGTCTTTTGCCTTTCTTGAAGGGAGCAAAAGATGTGAAGTTTTCCTTAGGTGAAAGCTCAGCCGTCACGTACCTGCTCACCAAACCCATCAAACCTTACCCTTCCCATTCACGGGCTCTCTCTCTGTGCTGGTTCTTCCCTGCTATTACCTGCAAGAGGGGAAATGTCTAGGAAATGATCTTTCCGGACCACAGAGTTACACGTTCTAAATACAAATAGAGTGGAAAGAGAAGAGACAAACTGGCAGATATTTGGGAAAGTCATGGAAATGACATTAGTCATATGAGCTCTATTGGATAATTGACAAACCCGCTCTTAAAGCCTCAACAATCAGCTACAGCAGGATCCCCCTCGCTGCCGAAGGTGGGAAGAAGAAAGATGGAAAGTCTATATTCACCTTTGCACTTTAAACCCACCTCAAGTTCAAACCAGGAAAGAACTACCACCTACCACCAGAATGAGTGCAATTATGCCAAGGATGCAAATTACAGCGCCCAGAACCAGAAAGCAAGACCGGCCGCAGCGCCCAACACACAGAACGCTCTTGGACTTGGACAAACGGAGAGATGAGAGGTGAGGGTCAAAATTGTTACAGGCAGCAGAAAAAAAAACAGCTTTTCCAAAATAAAGTAACTGAACTTAAGTTTTCCGCTATCCATGAAATATAATGCTAAAATGCATTTCATTTTCCTGTAGCTTTGGGTACGTGTGGCTACATCCTACCTGGAGGTGCAAATCCTGCAAATATCCGAACTTGCAGACGCAGAACCCATGCAGGAATCGGTACCAATTCAGAAGATGAAATTAGGAGGGAGTTTTAATGGAAAACTACCCTAAGTATTAATCAGGTTTTTATAAAAGCAACAGTAGACGCTGTATCCTAGTGCATATATTGGAAGGGGAATGGCCGAGCCTGAAAGGGAAACGTTAAATCCTAACTTCAGCGTTTCTTTAAGCACGGCCTTAAGCTGCATAAACAATCCCAGAAATGCCAGTTTTAGCTTTCTGTGGCTTTGGTCACAGCACAACGTGCTCCTCCATCCAGCCTGAGAGCCCTAACGCCAGGCAGAGCCATTGTTTGCTATAGACCCAGCCTAATGACTCCTTATTCCTTCCCTTCGGCTTCCTGCCGCCTACCCTTCGAGTGCTTCACAGGTAAAGTTCATCAAAAGAGTCTGTGCATGAAGATACCAAGACCTGGGATTAGTAGTGTTTAATTAAGGAATTTGCTTCCTTCCTTCCCCCGCTCTAAATCAGCATGAAACCTCAGAATAATGACATGGCAAAGCGCGGTTCCCCAGGAGCCCTCGCAGCGCAGGAGTCTCACTTGCCAGCAGAGATGCTCCAGCTTCTGAAAGCCAAGCGCCTTGGGATCCGGACAATCCTGCTCCCTATTTGTATGCAGCTAGAAATCAAACCCTCTGAATCGCACGGAAAACTCTCAAAATATTTCTGCTCGGGTTCAGAGATGTTATGCTTTAATTATTGGGAAAAGGCTGGAATTTGCTTTAAAGGTCAGGGTTAAATGTGGAGCCCTGAGTGCTGTCTTCTCTGGGCTGCTTCTGCATGACTGAGAACACCCAGCTCCCTTCTGCACGCTCCGAGATTTGTAGGGGTGGGGTTTTGTTTGCTTATTTTAAATTTTAAATAGAAACATGAAAACGACCACGCTGTGTCAGCCCAAAAGTATGGCTCCTCATCAGCCTTTGCTTCTTTTAGACTCTTTACTGGAGGTTCCATCCCATGCCCCCTCCTGCGCCCACCCATTTCTGTCCGGGATGAGACAGGAACAGCGTCTCTTTTCCAGGCCGGAGAACTTGGAGACTGGCTGTTCCTTGCACAGACACCGCCCAGGATTTATTCCTTACCATCTTCTACCATCCCTTTTCTTCTTCCCTCATCTGCTTTTGGAGATGGAGGAGAAACAGAGTGTTCAATATGCAGACACACCACCGCGTTACACCGCAGCAATAACACCACCCTTGGCGTCTTGTCTTTTTTAGAAGACTCTTAGATTCTATTGGCTTTTTTATTTGTCGGACCATGACTGAGCATTTGTCTGACGCATTCACAGAACTACTCTAAAGCATCGGGATGCCATTCCTGAGGGACAGTTTGGAGCCAAGGAGCAGATCTATAAGCCTTGGACTTGCCTGTTCCTCTTCTCCCAGCCCTTTATTTGCACAAGGTTACGTGCCTCCACGCTGGACAGTAACAGAGGAGCCGAAACCCATTGCTAGCAGAGTCCTTCTCGCCTGCTTCAGAACTGGCTCGTGTTTTTAATGGGATATGCTTCAGCAGCCACCCCGCTGATCAGTCACCGCTGTTTATGTGACAGAGTTATCCTGGGGACGGTGACACTACGAGGAACTCATCTCGCACTCTTTAGCTATATTGGTTTTCTGACCCAAAACATAACCCGGCGCTTAGAGCAGAGGGATGTTTTTCTCACCTCTGCCCTGCTCTGAGGCACTCTCAGCGGTAAGATAATGTGTTTGTCTGGTTCTGTTCTCCTTTCCCTTTCCCCACTCTGGTGTTTCCAAATTAGAAATCTATAGAAATACAGATTAAAAAAAATAAATCTATGTCATGTAATATCAAAAAACTCCAATTTTCTCTCTTTCTAAAAAGACCCAGGAGTCATGGTCAGAGTAAACACTCGTGACTGAACCAAACAGTAAATCAGCGATCTACAGACTGCTTCAAGAGCTGAGACTCGCGGAGTTTCAAAACGTATAGAATTGGTGCACATGTAAGTACCCGAATAACAACACTGGAGTTTCATTTCTTTACTTTTAATAACACTCAGTTCAACCAAGGGCTGAAACTGCCCGGACACAAACCTTCTCTTCTGCCACCAACCTTTATCAGAGGGGAAAAATCTAAAATCTGATAAAGACGTGAATTTCGCACGCAGGAGTGTTTGGTAGCGAACATCCTGTTTTGCTCTTCTTGCAAAGGCAGCATCACCAAATAACTTAATCTGCTTCCAGCTGTGGGGAAACGAATCTACATGGTCTGTGCTGGAGGGTTTCCACAGGTATTTCTTCCTCCAAAAGCTTTTTGTAACCAGGGACACCTGCATCACGACAGCCCCAGGTTCACTTAAGAACAAGGACTAAGAGTAGGTTCAACCTACGGCTTTTTTCCTGAAAGGCTGCTAAGCCCAGCTGGATTTTCACGGCAGCTCTCCTGCTGGACGTCTCCCAAAGCTTCAAGGATCTCGATAAGCGTGGAGAGCTGGAAGGAAATGTTGGTTCCACGGGTTTTGGTCTTCCCACCAGGTCCTGCTCTAACAGCGAGGGCTAATTCACACTCACCACCTAAGGTGGAAGTAGAGAAGACTCACGAGAGAGCACCCAAGTGTGAGCCAGTGAGACGCGGCGTTTCCTGCCCGCAGCGACAGCGCGGCGCTGAATTTACAGTAAGAACCGGGCTGGTTCCGCAGGATATGGCTCTGCTTTGTGTCAAGAGGCAGCACCTTTACAGAAGAAAAGCTGAGAGCAACAAGATGGACCCAGTCTTGCCCAAGGGTTCATCTTTTTTATGTGCTAGAAGTTCAGGAGCCGAGGTCCCCGCTGCCACCAGCTCCTGTCCCCACGCAGCTGTGGTTGGGGATGGAACTTCAGAGCGAGTGCGAACAGGCACGACCTGCTCCCATCAACTCTTCTGGCGTAACACACGTGCTCCACTCGCTTTGCTGACTGCTCCGATTAGAGGCTGAACTGCTGAACGCTGCCGAGGCGTTCCAATATGATAACGATCATGTGTAACATCCCTACGGCTATATACATATATAAAAGAGGATTTTCTTTCCTGCGATTGGAAGGCTAACCTCAAGTCCCATGGGAGATTTTAGTTCAAGATGCCTACTATTTAAATTCATAACTTTGAGAATCAGCAAGGAATTATCACCACTGCAGTAAAATAGTCACTACAGAAACAGAGTTTGATTATTACTAAATAATATTAGAAAATAATCATTAAATGCTAAGTTATTTGTATATTCTCGTTGCAAAGTAATGGTCACCTTAAAGCAGGAAAATTGTGTAAGATACAGGACCGTACAGAACTACATGAGGATGTTTGATGCAAATCCTCAAAAAGTTTACTATTTCCTTTTATCCCGTCACCTTCTCCCTCTTTCAATAGCCACAATAACACCGTTCCATTGCTTCACGGGTAGCCTCCATGACAGAGTTCATAGCAAAGCTAATTTATAAATTCCATGCCAGTAAGTGCGGAGAATTCTACAGTCACTCACCATCTAAATAGCACCATCAACTCAAACATTTCTCTTATTTGTCTTCATTTTTTTCCCTTTTCCTGTTTGTATTCCATTCTTGGGTTCCACAGTTCTTTTCCTTACCTTTAAAAGCTGCCCCCCGCCCCCCAACACACGCATGCGTTACGTACGGACACCTGGCTGGATAAAATCCAGTGCTATAAATAAGCAGTAAAAGCTAATGCCTGGTTTCCCCTTGGTGTGCTCCAGGAGCTCCCGCTGACCCTGGAGCACAAGTTCTGGGGATTCTCCATCCCGATGCGACTTCAGCGCAGAAGGGACCGCCAGCCCCTGGGGTGTCAGGCCAATACTACAGGACCTCTCTTAACAGGTTTCGCTCTTCTTGGAGCTCATCAGCTGTAGGTAACGGCCTGAAAAAACAGCTTTTCCTCTTCGGATCAGAGGGGGACAGAGCCTGTGTCATTCGGCTCAGGTAATGCAGCAGCCTTGTGTTCCTGCACTAACTCCAGCTGCCACCTCAGAACACCTGCCCTCGCTGCTATTACAGTGACTCCTATGTTAGGGACCAGAAACTTCATCACTTGGGCTCCATATCTGCAATTTCAGGGGCTTCCTCACTGCTTTTTGAGTCACTAAATCGGTTAATAAGAGATTTTCTTTTCCTTAAAGTCAATTTTGTTTTATTTTGTATTTCCACCTTTAAGATACACTCCAAAGGAAGTTCTGATCCTTCTGATTTTATAACCATTTCCAGCCAAACAGAACACAGAAATACAAGTTAACTTATTATATTTGAGTTGGTCCAGATTCTTGATGTTGCATTTTACTAGCAGTAATAATACTTGATATCACTGATAAGAAGACTGCAGTTGCTGCGTGAGTGTAAATTGTGCTTATACGTATTTATGTTCAGAAATAAATTGTAATAAACTCAGAATACCTGTTTGGGGCATATGTTGATCTTAAACGTACTGGATACCCAGAGAAGGAAGTTTACTAACTTTCTGCCAATTGTGTAAATAGAAGGCAGACATCTTCACAGGTGGCTGAAAGAAAAGCTCTCCTTCCCCTCTGCCTCTTCCTAGAGAACAGAAAGCGACCTAGAGTTCATTTCAGGGGGAGAGGTGGAACGCAGTTAGAGCAAACCCCAGGAAGACACAAGATAAGCCTTTTCTACTTATGCAAGTAGACTGGGAACATCTTTTAAAGTACAGTTCAACCATTTCTGATATTTTCAGTTAAACCAGGAGAATTTTCAAACTCTGTTCCCACCACTCTATGGGGTCAGTAACTGAAGCATAAGCAATTGTGCACAGAAGTATTAAAAATACTTTAAAAGGTTTCTTCTCTTTCTACAGCAACAGGAGTAACAGCATCTTCAAAAATAATACGCAACTTCTAGTAGCACAATTTCCTCAGAACTTAAAGGTCTGGATCTCTCTCAGATCTTTAAGATAAAGTTTTCTAACAAGTATTGAACTCAAATGCTTGGGTAAGATCTTTACAAGCCAAACCCGACTTCAGTCTAGAAGGGCATAAGTGAAAAAACCCAACCACTAGAATAAGACCAAAGGACTGGATTAGAACTTTGCAGTGAAATTCTATACAAGTCAATGGCTCCTTTTTTTAAAAAAAAAAAAGAATACAGTGGATCAAAAGGTACTCTTAAGTAAGATTTTGGAAAAACATGCACATATTATACAGTAAACTTTCTTGAAAATGGATGGGCAATCAAGTACTTTGGGAAAAAACTTCAGGACTAAGAACTAAGCATTTCCCCACTCCATGCCTCGCCACTTCTGCCTAAACGGTAATATTTTTCCAAGGTATAAAATGCTGATTTGTTTGCACAGGACACGGTGTGCAGCAACACGTCCTCAGCCAGTCCTTATCACCTTCATTTACTGTTAGAGGAAACAGCCAGAGCGCTGGCCTAAGCCCCAGCACGAGAGCAGCAATACTCCCTCCCACCCCCTAGGAAACTGAGAGATTTGACTACACAGAAGTTAAACAAAGATGGAACCAGCAACAATATGTAATCATGGGTTTATTTCAAAGCCTTTAAAAGCTTTTAACGCTAACCTAAAAAGAAGCTCCAGATTAATTTAGGGCAAACCAGAAAAAATTCCAATCTGGGTAGAGTTGCAAACCACCTGAATCACCGTAGCACAACATCTCACTCCGTGTCTGTACTATTGTCTCAACGCCCAGAACAGGAAGAAATCCCTGACTTTCACAGGGATTCCCAGCTGAGGTGTAAGTCTACAGCAAGGCCGAGGAGACCGACAGCAGGCACCCCGTGTCAGTACCCTACTTCTTTGAAGTTTAAGTCACAATGAAAAAAAAAAAAAAAGAAAGCTTTAAAAAAATAATACTACAATGTATTATTTTAGGTACATAGCAATATATATTAATTTTTAGTAAACGGGGACTTGTTAAGCCTGGGGAACAGGGAAACCGCAAGCGATTAAGGACGACACCTACCACGCAGAGAGACGTGTTTGCCAGCAAACTTAGAGGGGTCAGGGCACAAAGCACCTAGAACACAAAAACGCTTTTCTTCAACAACGGGAGAGCCAGCACAAACTCCGGGTTTCCTTTATTGCCCAAAAGCCTGGGGAACAGAAACGGGGTTTTACAACCTGCCCTCTTGATTTTGGGGCTGAATTTAAAAGTGGTGTCTATACGTAAGATTTACCATGAGCCTGCAAACAAGAGCAAATTCAGCAGTTAAAAGTGTTTCCTTAAAATAAAGCAGCGTTAATGTTAGATTGTCACACAATAAGAAGTTGGAAGTCTCCTAATTAATAGCTTACCTCTCCCTCTCGGGAAGGGAAGGCTCGTCTTCTTTCTAACCCTGGAGGGGATTTCTGTGCAATCTGCGCTTCCCAGCTTTTCCGACGGGAACTCACCACCCCTTTCTGGCCATCCTAAGCTGTGGGTTCCCAGAACCACTTACTAGGGCGCAAGAGAGAATTCTAAAATTGCCTCTTCGGCAAAATGGAATATTTATTAGGAAGCATCTTGAGTAATGTTTTTGCCCTTTTCTCTATTAACGCAGATTAAGAGATGGAGCAGGAGAGGACTAAGCTGAACACCTCTCTCCTCCAGCCCCATCAGCAGAAGAAAATACCATTTTCAGTGCCTCTCGTCACCTCTAGTTCTCTATCACCTGCTACCACCTTCACCAGTCAATAGTAATCCATCCAGAGCTCCCCTTCCCAGCTCCCTCCAGGTGGGATCAGCTCAGGTGAAAAGTTCCAGCACATCAGGGAAAGCTGGCACAAAGGGCTCCTTTGGCACAGCTGCAGAGATGGAAAATTCAGTCAAGGGGTAGCGACAAACACCTGGAAACACCAACTACTTGCACTATCACAAGTGAATTAGGGGAAAAAAAAAACAGTTTACCCAAGCTTAATTCTTGACATAAAATTAGCATTATCTCCTGCATTGATTTGAAACGTAGTAACACCTTCATCAGTTCCACAAGTCTACAAAGCTACCATTTTTTTGAAAAGCATTAAAAGGGTCTAAGAGTATAGAATAAGGAATTTACATTAACCTAAACTTAGAAGTATACCTGCCTTTTGCCACAGTCAGTGGGAAAGTGAACACGTATATAGTCCCAGGCACAAGAAAACCTTCCTTTTGCCTGAGCTGCCAGAAACACACAATATCTCTCCTTCAAAAATTCAGCTGTACCCAAACTACTTGGCAAAACCACCAGCGCCTCCCTGCTGCCTTGGTATTTCCTTTGATGTGATCATTCTATGAAAAAAAAAAAATAAATAAAAGAACAACTCACGATAATTAAAAAGATAAGATTCCATAAGCACTGCAAAAAAAAAAAAAAAGTAATATAAATAAACCAACTCTGAGAATACCGGTGTGGTTTTTACGTGGCATCGTGCCCGGCCCCCAAGCACCTCTCTCTCCCTGCAGTAACTCTGCCCACGCAGCCCAGGTGAAGCCTCTCACCACTACTGCAAGGCATTAACCCCCCCACCCCAAACCGGGTAATCAGGGCAAGAAACGCTTTAATGTGAGCACTTCATAGCACACCTATTCCAAATCACTGCTCTCTGCTCTGCCCTACCACCGACACAGCCAGCTCACTGAGCCAGCCCAAACCACGACCCAGCCTCGTGTTCTTCATCTTTACTGCTCCTTAAATTTCTTCTCAAAACCTGCTCAGCTGTTATACGAACCCCACCTAGGAGGATTAACACGGAATACATCATAGTACAGCTGGGAGCTTCACCCCGCCTCCCATCTAGCTTCTCTTTGCAGACTGTATTCAAAGAATCCCTTTTAGAATATCCAGTCCTTGCCATCCAGCTCTGCATGGTCTTCTATCCCTGTACCCACCTACGTGTCCCTAACACACACACAACACCTCTTCAATGAAGTAAAAAGCTGCCCTTGAAAGCAGCCAGACTGATAAGGACTAAAAAAATCTCACACTTGTAGCCAGTCAGTAACTACTTAAGAGCAGAGTTATTCTGATTTTAAGTGTTTTGCAACTACAGTACCCACTTTATACATCCCATCTTGTTAAAATTGAGATATGAGTCAGTACCTGCTGTCATTTCAAAGAGATACAACCGACCAAATAAAACCCCACAACAGATAGCACATTATGATATCTCCTACCACTCCTTCCAGATTTAGGTTGCCCAAAAATCTTCACTGGTATTTTTATAAATCGGTATTGCTTAAGCACAGCTGGAAGTTAAAATACTTTCATTCCTTCTAGCAACCTTGAAAGCCCAGAGGACTGGAAAGGACCCATGAAACTATTCAAGTTTAGCCCCAGTTTATCAGCGGAAACCTGTCTGAGCACTAAACCAAACACACACAATACAATCATGATTTCTTCTCCCTGGTACTCAAGGGGGGGAAAAAGATTACCTTAATACAAATATTATGAATTCAAATCCTTATCACCAGATAACATGACTGTGAAACCACAAAGTAAGAGAAAGCAGCAGTGATGGATAACGTTAGGAGAATCAGGCTGTGCTGGGAGTGAGCTGAAACCCTTCCCACCAGCTGGGAAATTGTCCTCCTTTCCATCAGGTGATGTATTCCGTACCCACAGTGTCAGCACCACCACACCTGAGCTCAGAGAATTATTTACCTTTCCTTTTAATAGAAGGTCTGGGAAATTATTTGCAAGAAGTGCCTTGTCTGAGTACATCATTTAGGTTCTATAACAGCTTGCCAGGGACCAGCCACACGGAGCCAGACCCTCTGGAGTTCGCAGAGGAAGGGCTGTGTGCCCCGGTTAATGCGCCAACTAGTCCCCAAGTCCTTGGTTTAAACTTCAAGACTTGATATTCTCCCGCTGCAGAACCTGTCAGCTCGCACAACATACCACAGATAACACACAACCACGGCTACAAAGAATTCCAAGTTGCCACTCCTCATGCCACCCTGTGGTACCCAGTGTAAAACAGAATTAAACTGATGGACAAATGATGCCTTTATGATATTGCAAAAGCCCTCATTCTTGCATTACAGCGTCTTCCTTAGTTTTCTAAACCATTCATCACTTCTTAAAATTTATATCATTATTGAAACATCTAGGTTCAGTGAGAAACCAGCAGCCTAAGTGTATTAGCTGCAGCACAGATGGCATATAAAGGAATTTACTGTTCTAAATAACCTACAGCCTAAGACAAGAAGCAGTATGATGCAAAAAACAAGGGAGTTGGACACAATCCTGGCATGGCTTCTGTATTCATCACAACAAACCCGTAATGAACCAGGAGGGGGTGTCACAAGGCACTTACACCGAGAGCTACCGGATGTGACCTCTTAAATGTGAGGGCAGGCAACAAGTAGGCAACACACTCTGGTATCCCAAATGCCAGGGCGGGGAGCTCCCTTCTCGGCACTGAACCTCAGCAGCAGATTGGGGGTACATCATCAAACAGCCCCAAAGCAAGGACAAGAACCCTGGGCGTGCCAATGATGAGCAGCAGAAACCCAAAGAGGATTTAAATAGGACAATACGGTCAAGGCAATGACCTAAGCAAGCCATCCCTGGAGCAGCATCCCGGACAGATGAAAGCCTAGCAAGAACGTAAGGGTTAAAGGAACAATGCTGCTGGAAACACGACATGAAGTGACTAATTGGGAAAAGAACTTCAGAAAAGACCGCAGCGTAGGCCACAGAGAGCCCTCACAAAATGCACACGTTCTGGTGAGAGAGACTCAATCTGCCCCATGCCGTCTACAGCAATTCATTCTCCTCTTTCCAGCTTCCCTAAAAAGGGAGGCTTCAGGTCAGTAGCATGTTTGCCTTTTTATCTGAATTCCCATTAATCCAAAATATCCTTAGGAGAAGAGAAAACACAAAAAGCAAGTGTCTTAACCCAATGCTTCTGAGTGCCCTCCTTTCCCTTGGGTGTACTTTATGGTACCATCTAGCGGGAAGGATCACGCCACGTACCAGGGAAGAGAAAGAAGCGGGAGGGATGAGGGGGAAAGAGGGAAGAAAAAAAATCAATTCCTCAGTCCAGCACTTCCCAACTTTTAAAACCTGGGACTGAGACTTCTGACACTCCATGCTCAGGCAGAGGGAGCACTGGGCAGCCACACGGACAGAGCATCAGACTATAAAGTCCATTTTAGGAACCAGAGGAAGAAAAGAAAACTGAAAGCACAAAGCATTTTTAAAGCGCAGTCACGCGCAACCATTGACCAAACCCTAATAACTCAGGTTCTACCAGACGGGGATTTTGAAGCAGCACAGAAACAACTTTCAAAGTACCCCTGTGCCCTCCAGCCTGTTCTCAGCGGCTCAGCAAGACCCTCTGAAAGGGGGGAGTACTACACTGGTGCCCCGCATGACACCGAGGGTCTCCCTAACACTATCCATCGGCTTCTCCTTCCCCAGCTAAGGGATCTGTTCCACAAGAATGTAATGCTGGGGGGGTAAATACAGGATTGCATCTCACATGGGAATATTTTTACATGTCCGATGCCTCACATAAAACACACAAATCACTACTTCATACTGGAAATTTGTCATAAATGGAAAGTTTCTGTAAGTTATGTAATTGCGAACAAACAGGCAACTGAAATCTGCTACATAACACAAGGTTTTAAGTTCACCACCACCCGTAGTCACCTTACCTGACTCACACTAAGAAGTCTCTCAGGGCAACTTCCACTTTCCCGGGCTCAGTTCCTTCTTCAGACATTTAAAGACAATCTAAAGAGATGGGGGGGGACGACAAGCTTTTTTTCCAAGAAAGACATGGTTTTCCACAGAAAAATAACACCTCCCCCCCCCCCCATTTTGCAGTTATAACTATGATTATGCTACTCTTGCCCTGATTGCGTCTCCTGTTAATTACAAGGCAATGAAGCCTGCGGATGCTGTGTCTGTGCGAGCAGCTGTCTGCTGGGAGATGAAACAATACGGCACGGCCGAACCCCCCCGGGTGCCGGGGTGTCCCCGCTGCCAGCCCACGGACTCCACAGAGAGCGGGGACAGCGGGGCCGGGAACCTGCGAGCCTCCCTCCAAGGCACAGGCGGCCCGGCCCGGCCCGTCCAGGAGCACCCGGGGCGGCAGCGCAGCCCTCCGCCCCTCCCGGCCTCCCGCAGGGCGCTCCGCTCGGCCCGTCCACCGCCGCGCCAGGCCCGCAGCCCGCCAAACCCCCGCACCTCCCGGGGCTGGGGGGCTCCGGCTTGGCGCTGCCGCCGTAAGACCTCGCGGGCGGGACGGGCCCGCCGGTCCCCGCAGCCCGCCCGCCGCAGGGGCGCCCTCCTCCCCACAAGGCCCCGCACCCCCCGGCCCCGCGGGCGGTAGCGGTGCCCGCAGCGGGCCCGCCTCGGCGCCGCCACCCTCTGCCCCTGCCCCGCCGAGCACGCACCTCTCCGGTCGGGGGTGTCCCCGTGCTGCCCGGCCGCGGGAGGCGCCGTCCGGGCGGGCTGCGGCCGCCGCACCGCCGGCCCCACGGACGCGGGCGGCCGAACGTCTCAGCCTCCCCGCTCCAACGGTCCCCGGCCGCCTCGCGCCGCCCAGCCAATCCCAACACGCCTCCGCAGGGGCGCGCGCACTCTCGCCAATCTGAGCCCGCGCCCGCCTCCCCTCCGCCCGCCGCCAGCCAATCAGCAGCGGGGAGGCCGGCCGTCTCCCGCCCCTCCCGCTCCGTGCGACTCCCGCCCGGCCGCCAATCACGGGGCAGACGCTTCGCCGGCGGCGGACGTGCGTGCGCTCACCCCGCGCGCTCCCCGCTGCCCCTCCGCCAATCGGCGGCCGAGGCCGTGCCGCCGCCGGCGCGCGCTCGCCGTGCGCCGACGGGGGCGCTCGTGCTCTCCAGCCAATCAGCGGCCAGCGCCGCCTCGCGCGCTCCCGTGGCGGGGCGCAGCGGTAGCGCGCAGGCGCAGTGGGCGCCGCTGAGGGGAGGGGCCGGCCCCGGGCGGCCCTCACAGGAGCGGGGCTCCCCGCCGGCTCCGCGTCTGGCTCCGGTGCCGCTAGAGCTGTGTGGAGTGGGGAGGCGGCTTCTTAAAGCCATTTAAACGTCTGGAGGTACCTGCGGAGACGCTGCTCTGGGCCTGAGGGCGACCTGTTGGTGGGACAGGGGGAGGCCCGGCACGGGAGGGCTCTGGTGGAGCGCTCCGTGGGGTTACTGTGACCCCAAAAAGCACAGTGTGGTGCACGTATACATTGGACACGCTGGAGGGAAGGGGTGCCATCCAGAGGGACCTGGACAGGCTTGAGAGGTGGGCCTGTGTGACCCTCGTGAGGTCCAACCAGGCCAAGCGCAGAGTCCTGCCCCGGGGTGGGGGCAGCCCCCAGTCCCAGCCCAGGCTGGGGATGGAGGGATGGGAAGCAGCCCTGCCCAGAAGGGCTTGGGGGGGGCGGGGGCAGGAAAGCTGGCCATGGGCTGGCAATGTGCGCTGGCAGCCCAGCAAGCCCCCCGCACCCTGGGCTGCATCCCCAGCAGCGTGGCCAGCAGGGCACTGTGCACTTCAAGGATGTGTCACTTGTGCACCAGGGGAGTCTTCTAAGAGCACCCTGCTGTGTCTCACAGCTTCCCCCGCCAGAGGAACAGCGAGTTTTTCAAATGCCAATGTCCCCTGCTCCATTCTTTGACCATCTGTGTCTGGCTGGGTAACGCCGTTGCATGGCAATCAGCTGTGTTACAGCTTGGCTCGCTGGCAACCCATTGGCGTACAAACAGTGGCAGCGATGATGAGTCCGTGAGTGTTCTCTGAGGAAGACTGGACAGGACGGGTATCTGCTTCCCGGCTGTGCATGCAGCCTCCCTCTGGGGAAATGCCACGGTTCCCCCTGCAAGATGTGTTCTGGGCCTGTGGGAAGGGAACAGGATTCTTAGGCTGTGTGTGGAGAGGAGGGACTACTAACATTTCGCGTGTGTGGGAGTGAGATACGCTGTCGTGAGGGAACAGGAAAACAAGAGAGAAAAAGCGCTGCTTGGACGTTCTAGCTCCTGCAGCGCTAGTGTTTGTTCTGAGCCATATACGTGCAAGTGATAGTAGATGGGTTTTTTTCCCCGAATCCTGGAGTCAGGCCCACTAGCAGCAGTGGGACCAGACTGGGCAGAGGTGATGTGGAGGGCTGCTGCTGCTGGCTGTGTCTGCGCTCGTAAATGAGGTACCAGCAGGATGTAGGCATCGGCACTGGAATTTGATGGTACTGTTTAGCTGCTGCAGCAGTTAAGCAACCAGTGTATTTTAGTGTGTATATGTAAGCTCCAGCCCAAGTACTGTTCTCCCAAACATCCTCCGGGCAATCCTGGGCACCTTGCCTGGGACAGGAGCCATTCCTGGAAGCAGTTTGGATACAATCACCGCAGTCAGACAGGTTTTGGTCCTGTGGCCATGTCCCCATTCCGTGCCACACGGTCTCGTAGCCCTCGGGCAGGTTTCACACACTGGTCGAAACGGAGTTGCCCATTTCACTGGGTATGGAATGGCTTACCTGAGGCTTTCTGCAGGGTGTGCAGCACAGCGATCAGATCGTAACCACCCCTTCTATGACAATGCCTTAATTACCTTTGCGGCTTTTCACTGGGCTGACACCAGTAAGTCCCTGTCTTGTACTGGGGGGCCCAGAGCTGAGCACATTATGCCAGTGGTGGTCTCACCAGTGCTGAGAGAGGAGAAGGATCCCCTCCCTCCACCTGCTGGTGATCTTTTCTGCTAAATCTTTGCTGGCAAGTTGTCTTCCAGCCCGTTGTTCCACCAGCCCCTACTGGTGCAGGGGGTTGTTCCTCCCCAGTGCAGGACCGGCCATTTCCCTTTGAACTTGATGAGATTCTTCTGTGCCCGTTTTTCCAGCCTGTTGAGGCGCCTCTAAACGGCAACACAATCACCTGGAGGATCAGCCATTCCTCCCAGTTTTGTGTCCTCTGCAGACTTGCTGAGGTTGTTCACTGTCCCATCATCTAGATCGTTAAGGAAGGTGTTAAATGTCTGGACTCGGCACCAAAGGCCAGGGAGCACCACTAGTGACTGGCCTCCAGCTGGACTTGGTGCCACTGAGCCTGGCAGTCCAGCCAGCATTCAGCCCACCTCACTGTCCCCTCAGGTTGTACGTTGCCAGTTTCTCTGTGCGTATGTTATGGGAGAGGGTTTGAAAAGCTGTGCTGAAGTCCAGGTGAACATCCGCTGCTCTTCCCTCGTCACAGATGGCTGCCAGGTTGGGCATGGCACCGCAGGAGGCTATAGGGTTGGTCAGGCATGATTTTGTCTTCACTGAGTGCTGCTCATCACCTTCTTGTCCTTATGTTTCAGAATGATTTCCTGACCTCCTTCCTACATCACTTCCCCAGGGAGTGAGGTAAGGCTGGATCTGCCTCGCCCTTCCTGATGAGAGAAGGTACCTTTGCTTCTGCCCAGACCTTAGGGACATTCCCCCATCACCGTGATCTTTCAAGCCATATCTGGGAATGGCCTGGCACTGCCTCCCTCCGTCCTCCCGAGCGGGCACCAGCTCCCGGGGGAGGCAGAGCAGGCTCTTCTCTTCCCTCCTGCAGTGCTGGGTGTCAAGAGGACACTGCAGTCACTCCAGGGTGTACTCCAGGGTGTACTCCCTCCCTGGGCTTGGACCCCGGCCTCGACAAAGGGCAAACCAGGCCCGGGCTGTGCCCCAAACCAGAGTCGCTGCCCGGGAGGGGGGATTGATGGATGTGGTCTGCACAACACTCTTTCCATTCCCTCCTGGCTGTGCAGAACAGTTGCTTCCGAGATGCCAACGAGCCCAGTATTGCTCCATCCTCGGTCACAGCCTCTCCAAGCCATTCCCAGGGGAAAAACCCAACCGAGATACCGCACCCCAGTCCGTGCCACCCTCACACTGCGCTCCTGAAAGAACCACTTGGCCGTACTCACAAACAATACTCCTCTGTATGTATTCAGAGACCTCCAGCAGAATATCATGTGTTCATTCTATTTCCCATTACTAAATTTCCAGCGCTAAATGGGATTTTAAAACCAAAATGCCTATTAGGACCATTCCACTCCATTTCCCCACACGTCCAATTCAAGAAGGCATGGTCTGGGCCAGCTTCAGGCAGTGCAGGGGAAGGTTTTCCGAAGGTGTGATGGGAGAGGGCTATGCTGAGTTTAGTGGAGGTGAAGAAGAAGTGAAAACGGAAAAAAACCCATTGTTTAAGCTTTATCTGGAGAAAGGGTAAAGGATTTGCCAGGTCAGTAATAGCAGAAGTTGCACAGCAATGTAAATAGCTTACTTTTTCCATTATTCTGAAGTGAAAAGAAGTATTTTCCGTAGGCTGTGGTTGTCTTCCGTGTGGTTTCTCTCGCCAGCACGAGAGTATTGAGGCTTCTGTCTCAAAGAACCACAGTGAGAGAAGAGGAGGGCGGCGGTAGGAGCTGCCCACCCCGACCCTGCGAGGTGTCGGCAGGGAAATCTCAGCTCCTGCTGAGGCAGCAAACGCAAACCAGAGTCATTCCGAGGGCAAACGTTTCCTCAAGGATAAATTGCGCAAAACAGAGAAAAAAATGTGGGGGTGGAGAGGGGAGAGACAGTGGCACAATCTTTTGTGTCCTTCCCCTTTTGCAATTGTTGCTTTCGTGGCAAAATGTGGCCAAATTTGCTTAAAATTCATTTGCAGCTTCTCATGTCTTGAAACCAGAGGTAAGAGGTTTCAGGAGATAACCAGGGAGTTCAAGACCTTCAGCAGATGCTTGGTTTCGGCCCAGTCGTTGGCTGCCGGGTGCCTTTCTGTTAAACTGGTGGTGAAACCCGTGGTGAAGAAAGATGTTGGCGAGGGGTGACTGGGAGGCAGAGCCGGGCCCTCGCCTTTACCTGACCTCGCCAAGTGTGACACAGGGCACTGAGTTCGGTTAATGGTTACACACACGGAGCTGGAACCAGTCTCCTGGATCACCAGGAGCAGCTCCCTGGTGTCACTAGCACCGTGGCTGTAATTCGCTTCATGGATTCCTAAGGTTTAAAATCTGTTGGATTTTCCACCTGCCCCTCTATCAGGAGAGGCTCCAAACTCCCGCTTTTGTGCAGACAGAAGCCACTTTCCAACTTCCATTCAAATTTCAGAGCACTCCAGTCCTGTGCCGGTGTTTCTTTAGCTCCGGTGGTTATTTTATTTCCTCTTGGGGTTTGTTTCTTTGTTTTGTTTTGTTTTTTTTTTCATGAAGAGCAATAGGATCTACCCGCATTTGGTGTCATTTCTGCCAACAGCAGGTTCTCTGTTCCCCGGTGTCACCAAGAAGCTGTCGTGGCCCCTGTTGCTCTGAATTCCCTGTTCCGGGCTGCGGCTGCGCAGAGCTGAGCACTGCTCTTACGCTTCAATGTGCTAGTACTCGTTACAGTTGCTTATTTATAGTTAGTTATGTCAAAAATTCTAAAAATTAAACTTCCTGACGGCTACTTTTGAGCTCATCTGTGGGTTTTGTAGCCTCTGCGGGTAAGGAGCTCTGCAGCATTTTTCTGTCGTGCACAGATTTGATAGTGCAGAGTTTAATTTTTCCTTCAGATGGCTTAAACCAACCTTTTCACAGGTTTGTTTTTCTTTATTCTCTCTTTAAAAATAGCCATACTGCCCAGAACGCTAGGAACGGCTGTAGCCCTGCTGAAATGCCAGCGGTGAGACGGGATTACGGGCTGCTCCGCTGGCTCGGCTCCTGCGGTGGTACCTGCCCACCAACCCTGTCTCCTTCCACGGGCTTTTCCTGTCCCTACACACCCAGTCTGGGAACAGTTTGCCCCAGCCCGGGCTCACCTGTGTGACGTCCTTCCGTGCTGCTGCGCTCCAGTAGTTCAGACTTTCTGCGTTCCTTTCATCATTCTTACTTCATTTCTCCAGCTGGAAGCTGAAGCTCCTCTTTGAACCCTGGCTCACTTTTCATTATTTCACACCGTGCCCTATTAACCTTAGAAATGACGGCTGATTACCAGCTCTAAGGAAAGAAAAAAAGCACTTTTAGTATGACTTTTTAAATTGAAAAAGAAGTTTCTCTACACTGTTTGCGTAGGTCCCAGCCTACCTTTTCGCCGGGATTCCTGAGTGACACGGGAGGTAACAGGAAGACTCTTTGCTCTGGTGCTTCCAGTAAATGGTGTATGAAGCACAAACCAGAACTTGCCTCTTCTGTCCAGTCCCCGTTCTCTCTAGTTTGCCTTTTCTTCGTTCTTCTAGTTCTCTCCTCTCACCTCTTCATTCGTGTGGGTGTTAGGTGTTAAATCCTAAACGTGCCCCTTCCCTGCTGGTGGCTTTCAGTGCTTTAGATTTTACTGAGACCTTGATTTTAATTCATTTCTATTTGTACAGCAGGGTTTTGCTCCGGATCTTTCACCATTTATGGATTCTTTTGACGCCCGTGCCCTCGGCCTCAGCGTCAGGTTTGGCTTTTCACTGCTCCTGGTAGTTCGTCCGTTCTCGTCCCGGTGTTCCGTAGCTGTTCTCCCCCGTTAATGTTTACCTTGGTGACAGAGAGCCTTTTACCTTTTGGGGTTTAACTTATACTTTTGGGCTTCTTACCATGTTGGAGCCTCTCCCTTATTTTTTTAAAATAGTAATAATAAAAATAGTAATAATAATAACTATTATTATTTAGAGCTCTTTCAGGGCATTTGTTCCAGCCTGAATTGTTTCTCTGTCCCACGGGTCAGTGAGACCCCATGGAGCATCCTCCTGCCTCGAGCGCTTCACCCCCGTGTCACCGCTCCTGGCGCTGCACGGGCCAGACTTCCCACAGCTAAATCCCACCGGCAGCGTCTAATCACAGGGTGTGATTAATTAATGCATCCAGCGCCTTCTCATTCTCCTTCCACTCACCGTGTGCCCGCTCCTCCAGCAGCAGCTTGTGGTATTTGTCCCCCGTGACACCAGCGTGCGCTGCTGGATTTCCCTTACCAGCTCGCGAGTCTCGGGTGTCGGGGTGTGTCTGTGGGCACAGATATCCCAGTTCGTTTTCCTGGGATAGCCATGAATTTTGGTGCTGGGCTCACTGATGGAAATCTTGAAAAGCTTCACGTCCAGCCTGATCCTCGCGACACCCTCAGCAGAATTCTCCAGCCGAACCCATCTCCCCCCGTGTGTTACGCACCTTTGAACCAGTTTTTACTTTATAGCTACTCTATCCTCATCTTCTCACGTTTTATTACCCGTTTCCCACCCATCAGTCTCTTTTATCATTTTTATTACTGAAGAAATAACCTTATTTTATCTGACCAGAACACAGTTTGTCAGCGCAATGCTCGGGATTAGTCTGCACGTACCTTTGGAGAGGTGGGGGTGCTTTCTGTCGCCTTTATCGCCCTCTCTTCAGCTGGTCTCCACATCCGAACCGCCTGAGCCTCCCACCCCACTGACGGCATTTCCTCCTCAGTCCAGCGTTTTGTGCTCGCTCGCTGCACCAGCGGGTACAACGTGGGGGTTGTGCTAACAGCTGTGGACTGGGCTGGACTCTTGATGTCTCTGTGCTCTGAGAGACAGGAATTTCTTCCCAGATCCTTCCTTCTCCGTTTTCCGTTCACTCTTGACACTTCCGATGCGCTTATTGTCACCTGCAGGTTCCCAGCCCCGTCCCAGCACCTTTCCACAGGCGGAACGGGGATCGGTGACACTTTTAATGGATTCAGTGAGGGGAATCCCCGGCTCCTGCGCGCCCCAGGCCCCTCGCTCCTGCTGCCTCTACCGGAGCTGGTAAGTGCATTCGGTGTTTGTTATTAAGGCTTACCATTAAACCAAAGTTCTCCCTTTAAAATATATCAAAAAAAAAAAAAAAAAGTAGAGATGTCCACAGCTTATAAAGCCAGAAAAATGTAGCTCCCTATAATTTATCTGGGTCCCTTGAAAGAAAAAACGTCAGTGTCATTGAGAAACAGGAGCCGCACCACCGACCAGCAAATCATATGCCTTTTATTTAACATAAAATGAAACATTAAGATAAAATACACGTTTGTCCATGTGCTGAAGAACTACTGTATTTTACATTCATTTATAAAGCAGGTAGTTTTACACGGCAAAAAGAAGAGAGAGGGAGAGGGACAGACTCCGCAGTAAGACACAAGCCACGGGGCAGGCTCTGGTTGCCCGAGGGCTACCTCCCAGGGAGGGGTGGGAGCCTGCCTGGCTCAGCGCTCCCTGAGGCTGCCGAGAGCCTCGGCTGGAATCCTACACGGCAAAAGGAGGGAAAACCTTGAGAAAACAACCCTTGCCAAAATGCAGAGTGTGGCGTGACGGCTGTCCCTGGCGTGACAGAGCTCCGCTGCTGGGACGGGCCCGGCTGTCACCGCGCAGATGTCACCGCGCTGACCTACAATTGCTGTTTTTCCCCACAACCCTCGCCACGTTTCTTATTTAAGTTCGCCTTTGCAGCCGGGCCGTGCCAGGGCCACGGCTCCCAGTCGCACGGGAGAAGGCGCCGGAGATGGGCTGTTCGGGGGCACCCCCTGCACCTCCAGGCACCAGGTAAAAACCTGTAACTGACCCCCTCCGTCCCCGAGATTCCAGGTGACACCCGGACTGGCTGCCCTGGGCCCAGAGGACTCCGAAAATCCAACTCTTGGCCCAGTTTCCCCAGCATAAAGCCTCTGATGCAGGGACAGGAGGGCAACTGGTTTGTGCTGAGTCAGGAGAGGGAGGGGGGGAAGTGCGGCAGAACCAGGGGAATTAGGAATGTTCATTAATCAAACAGTGCAGCAGCTCAGCACACGTGGCAGTTCCCGTCCTGTCCCACCCCTGCAGCCGAAACAGGAAAACGGAGAGAAAAGCTGTAATTCCCTCTCGGCCCCGCGGTGACTCTGCAGGGTGTGACCTCACCAGAGGCCCCAGACGACGCTGGTCTTTGCGTACAGGTAGCTAAAATACAGCCGTGTGCACACCCGCACACCCCCCCGCACACCCCCCACAGCCTGTACATACACCCCCCGACTGCGGGACTTCCTTATAGTGCAACTGCTTATAGGGAGACCCCCCCAGCGCGGCCACGGCCAGTTCTGACACGGCCTTGGTGCTTGGTCTTGCTGTTTCCAGAGATTCCAATAATAGTCGTAGCCGGGGGGAGAAAAATACCAGTTTCCCGCCTCGTTTTGTAGAGTTGGACTTTTGAGACCCGACTCTGTAACGCTGCTGCTCTCCCCACGCCCAGTTTCCTTCCCTGCGAGTCCCAGCGACAGAGAATTGCTGTAACTCCTCCGACTGACAGAGAATTGCTGTAACTCCTCCGACTGACAGAGAATTGCTGTAACTCCTCCGACTGACAGAGAATTGCTGTAACTCCTCTGACTGACAGAGAATTGCTCTTAACTCCTCCGACTGACAGAGAATTGCTGTAACTCCTCCGACTGACAGAGAATTGCTGTTAACTCCTCCGACTGACAGAGAATTGCTCTAACTCCTCCAACTGACAGAGAATTGCTGTTAACTCCTCCAACTGACACAGAAATGCCATGAACTCCTCCGACTGACAGAGAACTGCCGTGAACTCCTCCAATTTGTCGGAGGAGTTTGCTCCTGGAGTAAGTACAATTGTGTAAATGTCGTCGGAGGTTAATCTGAGCCCAAACGGGCATCACCAAGAGGGGCTGGGGCGAGGACAGCGTCCCCCCCTGTGCCGCGGGGCCACGGCCGCCTTTCTCCCAGCAGAGATTTGTATTCTTTCTATCTACATACAAATACCTGTATCTCCATCTCTGCGAAGACCGGGGCCAGCAGTGACGGGGGCTGCGGGTCCCCTCCTCCTTCAGAGACAGAACAAGCGGCATTTGCTGTTTATTCTGGGACACGCAGCGCCCCGTATCTGGGGTTCGTCCCCCGACCCACACCCCGCTGCCGCCCAACCGGCCCCACGGCCGCCCCACAGCGTCACACAGACCGCTCCAGGAGCGCCTCCTGCCCCATTCCCGACGAGAACTCGCCCCGTATCCAACAGCTGCAAAGACCTATCGCCCTCTACAGCGAGATTTTCACCCAAATTCCTACAAATTCAAAAAAAAAATAAAATAAATAAAATCTGCCTCGCTCGTGTTTCCTTGCAATCCCGGGGCTTTTGGTGCGGGGTCCGACTTCCCCCCGAGGCGCTCGCGCTAAAACTCCAGCCATTTCTCAAAACGTCAGCGGCGCGGCGAAACCCGGGCGCTTCCGCACCAGCCGGGTGGAGGGGGAGGGGGGGGATCTCTCCGGCTCCAACGGCAGCGTCGCCGGTGGGAGAGACCCGAAAAATAAGACGAATTATTAACGGAAACACAAAGGGGGACGCGGGGCTGAGAACGTTCTCTCTGTTGTGCCTGAAACTGCCCAACGCTCCGGAACCGCCGGGACCGGCGGTTCCGGAGCGTTGGGCAGTTTCAGGCACCCCCGTCCTCTCCCCCTCTTTTTTTTTTTATTTTTCCTTTTTTTTTTTTTAAACATTATCACATGCTCAAATCCAACCAGCTCAAATACTTTTTCTTTTTTTTTTTTTTTTAATACATTGAAAATGTAAAATAAAGAATATAGGAAGTACATACAGTATATATATATATACACACATATTTTTTAAAATTCTTATGTAAAATATGATTTTTTTTTTTTCTATATTATTTGTGTAAAAATACATTTTTAAATGGTGTCAACTCGATTTCTCTGTACATACCCTCTAGGCCAATTTAAGTCCCTTTTAAAAAGGCAAAAGACAGACAAAGGTTTAGTATCCTCCAACCCGCCCGTGGTAAACAGCACTGGAGTTCTTCTTTTGTAAGAATTCCCATTTTTATTGCGTTTAGTGGAAAAAAAAAGCTGAGTCTCCTCAGTTCCCCTGGCGCTCCCCCTGGCCTCGCCGAGGAGCCGCACGCTCCCTGCCCCGCTCACCCGCCCCACGAATCAGCCTCTGCCTTTCTTTTTTTATTTATTGGTTTTTTTTTTTTTTTTTTAACAGATACTAAAATATATATTACTTAAAATATATTACTGTAAGCTCTTAAAATGGATCTCCTGTTATATCAAATGTATAGCATTAAAAAAACCAACCCAGGTAACAAAGAAAGTTCTGGATTCCGTGATCCCAGCAAAGGCTGGAGCCGCCTCCCCGGGAGCCCCTCGTCCCGGGGCAGCGGGTGCCGGAGTAGCAATGGCCCGGGAACGCTTTCCTCTCCCCCCCCCCGCACCCCCCCCAGTAATTAATCCCTGCTAATTGCCCGGTAATTCAGTGTGCACACCCCATCCTTCCCTCCCACCGCTGCAGCAGCCACCTCTAATTCCAGACGTGGGATTATGGAAGGTCCAACCAGCCCAGCCCAAGTACCCTCCTCCACAGCCAACAGAGCCACGGAGGTGACACCAGGGCCGGTGGTGGCTTCCAAAGAGCTCCCAGGAGAAACACAACCATGTCCCCAGTGCTCCCAGTGCCCCCGGTGAGACGGTTCCAGTGAAGGAAGCTCCTGACCTTCCAGGCACTTCCCTGGAGAACACCCCAACCCAGTTCTTCTCCAGTAAGACCAGGCCACCAGAGCAGTGGTGGCTTCTGCCTCCAGCCCCACCACTGGCCACGTGTGGCCACCACCAATCGCCCCACGGCCACGTTGGTACGGCTGTTCCATGCTGAAGGGTGGCCACCGCCAGAGACGGTGGGAGGACACCTGGGCAGGGCTGGTTCTCCTCAGCCTTCTGGTGGCCACCCATGGCCAAGTGGTTTCAATGAGGGGTCAGACAGACACCTCCCCCCGGAGCAGAGAAGCCCGAGTCCAGCTCCAGTCTCCTGCTGTGGGCAGGGACCGGGCCCCGGAGGGTCCAGCAGCTGAAGGACACCCCTCAGACCCAGCTCTTAATGACCCCACCATCAGCTGTTTCTCATCACCACGACCAGGACACGCTCCTGGGGCCAGCGGAGCCGCTGAACATCTTGGTCTTTCCTTCTGATCTAAGGAGGGACATTACAATTTCCCACCAAACCCCTTTCCCCGGGCCCCCGACCCCCCCGGGCCCCCAAACTCCTGCAGAGCTGCTCCCCCTGCCCCAAACCCCCCCCCCCCCGGGGGCTGCGCCGGGAGGTTACACCCCATCCATCCCTCTGCGCCTCCCGTCCCGGCGCTGCAGGACTCGGGGACGGCCCAAAAGGGGGAATTTAAACCCCAGGAACTTTTCCTACTGGAGCTGCTGGTGCCACAGCCCCAGGCCGGCGGAGGCTTTCCCAGCGATTCACCTCCCGTGTTTTTAGGACAGCATCTGCTGCAGCGCCGTGCACTTCGTGCCCGGGGAACCCAAATGTAATGCCTTCAGCTGCGTCCCCACGGCCCTCTGATCCGTAAATCCAGTGCGAAGGCAGGTTCCTGGTCCCGCTGGAGGAGCAGCGGGAAGGTCGGGCGGTGGGAGAGCAGACACTCCTCCCCCGGGCTGCAGGATCCCCCCCCCCCTGGAATGCGTTATTCCACAATGGAAAACAGGCGAAGCTTCCAAGGCTTTATGTCGACCTGGACGTGGTAATTACACCCAGCCCCGTTGCATCTAATCATGCCCTAACGACTCAATGCCCTCTCGCGGCCCTGAGGAGGCTCCCCCACCGAGCTGCGCCCCGTCGCACACGTCGCACACGCTGCAGTCACCGACGGGCAGTTAAAAAGAAGTGATTTCCTTAAAAAGAAAAGAGAATGAAAGTAGCCCGAGAAAAGTGCTGATCCATTAAAATATCCCTAAGGCACTGAAGGGAGTTGTAAACTTCCAGGTCACCCCGCAAGACGCCCACCCCGTCCCACGCGGGTCTGGAGCCACCGAGACCCTCGTGGTGGCCACAGGTCCCACCCCGGGATGGTGACACCGAGCCTTTCCTGCAGGACCACGCACCGGCGGCGGCTTCTCGCCTTCCAGAGAGGGCTCCCAAGAGGCGTCTGCGGGACGGGAAACCGAACCCACCCACCACAGGGGCCGCGTGGGAAATCCCACGGGAGGAACAAGGTGGACCCTCAGCCAGGGCAGGGACTGGGCTGGGAAGCGCCGAGAGGAGCCACGGAACAGCCCTCCCCGGGCACAACCGCCATCAGAGCAAGATCTCGGCCGGCTGCTCCCTCCCCACCTTCTCATCCTCAGCCTCGGAAAACCACGCCGATAAAAGCCGGGGCACGAACGGAATGGACCCCGCTACGCCCAGAAAACCCCTTCGCTCGTATCTGGGGCGAGAATGGGTTTTTTCGGTTGATTTTGTAACTACCAACAGTCTCTAAACCGGATGACCCTGGGGATGTGTCGCAGCCGGGAACCAACGCGTGGACCTGAGGATCACGACGCTGCTGGAGCTTCTCCACGTCCAGACACAAGGCTGGAGCTACCCCGGAGCGGACAGACCCTGCTCCCAGCCCGGCCCCTCGGGGCACCCACCCTCCACCCCCGTCACGCTGCGCCCCCCGAGCTGAACACCGGCAGAAACCCCTCTCTCAGCGGGAGCTGGGGGCTGCTGCCCGGCCGGGGCTGACGGACCCGTCGGCCCGGGGCGGGAGAGGATTCCCCCCGTTCCCGTGTCGGCTTCTAACGGGAGAAACCAAAAGCCAAGCCCCGTCCCTCCGCACACACCGAGCAGGGAAGGCACAGGCCGAGGGTGGTTCTGGGGCTACAACCGCCACCGCCTGTGCAGCACCACGGACAAACCGGGGGGAATTTGTGTGGAGGGGTTTGAGTGGGTTTTTTGAGATTTCGGTTCTAGATTAAAAAATGTGAAGTCATTTCTAACACTTAAATCCTCTCGTACTGGGTGTCTGAGCAGCGACGCTTCGTCAGAAAGTGGGGGCCGCCGCTCCCCAGTAAATTTAGGATGAGCAGAACGGAGACCAAGATGCGCTGCAGCCCCTGAGACCCCCCCAGGAATCCTGCTCCGGAGGGTCCGCGCTCTGCCGGGCAGGGAAGGAAACGCCTTGATGAAATCTGCAACTCTGTCATTCCCCAATAAATCACCTTTTGGAACCCCCCGCTGCTTCCCAGGAGGTTATTTCTGACCCTTCCCAAGAGCCGGCGGGTCCCCGGGGGAGGGCAGCGGGGTCGGTGCAGGCGAAAGGAGAGAAGAAGAAAGGCTGAGGACCCCCCCCCACGGAGCAGCCGTCCCCCCCAGTTTGTTAATATTGCTTCAGATTAAAAAGGCCTTTGGATTAAAAGTGAATTCAGTGCTTTTCCATCAAAAAGAGACAACGCTCTGTTACCTGTCCGAGATGCGGGATGGCCCCCACCCCCCCTTCCCCTACCCCCAGCGACAACCCGGGACCGGAGGTGACGAGTGAACCCCATGGTTTTGGTAGAGAAACACCCCAGGAACCCCCGATGGGACGTTGCAATACCCGCAGCTCGGCCTGTGCTTCGTTAGCCAGCCGGGGGGGTGCTTCGTTAGCCAGCCGGGCGGGTGCTTTGTTAGCCAGCCGGGGGGGTGCTTCGTTAGCCAGCCGGGCTGGTGCTTCGTTAGCCAGCTGGGCGGGTGCTTCGTTAGCCAGCCGGGCGGCAGCTCCTCACAACCCAGTACTGTTCTGCAACTGCTTTAGTTTCTATTAATCCAAGGGGGTGGATTTGGGAGGCTGAAAGGGAGGCTGAGGGTCCCCGGCCGTGTCCCGGGCTGGGGTCGGGGGGTGCGCGGCCCCTTCCCCAGCCCCGCAGAACCCCAGCATTTGGTATCGAAAACCACACAGCCCCCCCCAGCGGGCTCACCTCAGGCCCAACAAGACACTTGTTTTCCTGTCCCTACACTGAGCTAAGTCCAAAACCTCCAGCAATGGGAAGTCTGACTGTCGGGGACCCCAACGAGCGCAGCAGAAGCTCCTTAGGAAACAGCGGGACGGAGGGTGACGCTCGAGACACCTCGCTCGCGTCCCGGGGGGGTCACGGCCGATGGCTCCCGACTGCGGGACGGCGCTTCCCCCCCCTCAAACGCCTCATAAAAAGCAAGCAGGTTTCCGCGGGTGCCGACAGCCCAGACAGGAGGCGGTTCAGCAGGTACCGGTGATCTCCGCTTCCCGGGGTTCCCCCCCCCCCCGACACCGAGCGGGTTCAGCGATTGAAAGTCCCCGATCCTATGGTTCGTAGAGTTGCCTGTCTCAGTATTTACCAGTAGCAAAATCAAGACACTACTTGCCTTAAAACAAGGTTACTGCAAGTGCCTCCTTGACGAGGAGAGGATACGCAGCTCAGAAACTCCAGCCAATATTGCACAGCCCAGGACGCCGCTGGGAACGGCCCGACCCGACAGGCGGGGGCAGCCTCAACGCCTTCCAGCTCCCAAAAAACCCACACCGAAATCCAGAGCCCCGAGGCCAGCCCGTGCAGGGACGGATTCCTGCCTCGGTGCTCCCGTCGCTCAGCACAAACCTCTCCGTTCTTTGATTCTCCGGCTCTCCCCTTTGCCACGGGGAGACCGACCTCGGGCTACGGTTTTGCCGGGGGTTGGTTCCCCCCCCGGAGCAGAGCTCAGCGGAACACGCCGGAGGGCAGGCCGGGGTTACTGAAACTGCAGCACGAGTCAAACGCTATCTCCTAAAAGATTGAAAAAATAGTTTTAAACAAAATAATGTGACATATTTACATAATTCCTTAAGTGCAAACTCTTGTCACAATTCCCGTGGTTGAGCTCAGCTTAGACTCACTGTACAAGAAGGTGCTCTTTCTTTAATGAAAGAAGGACTCTACTCTGGATTCCTGATTGGGCAACGTGTCTCTTGTGCAAGGCAGTAAATTTCCTGTTTCTTCCCATTGTACTTCCCAAAGCAAACCCCACAACGAAGCCATCCTCTTCCCCCCGCCACCCCCCCCCGGTTACCGCACCACGAGGCAGGAGACGCAGAGCTTAGAGGGGCCGATGCAGTCGTCATGGCAGAAGGCACCGCAGCCCTTGCACATGATCATGGCTTTCAACCTGCAGTAGCATTTGGAAGGAGAGTCCTCCAGGCCGTGGTCTTCGGCGAAGGCCTGGACGGGGATGGTCTGGCCGTGGTTGCCGGAGCTCATGGCCTGGCTGGTGGGAATGGTGGTGACGGTGACGGAGAAGGACATGACGTTCCCCATGCTACTGGACAACTGATTGCACTCCGACAGCCCGCTCATCAGGGACCCCTGGCTGACGTCCGGGGAGGTGGAGACGTTAATTGTCCCGCTGTAACTGGGCCCGATGAGCTGCGCCGCGGCGCTCCCCGGGAGCTTGGCCGGGTGTTGGGGAGCGAGCAGCGGAGGCTGCTGCTGCGCCGAGTCCGAGGAGGGGACAGGGGGGACGAAAAGCTCCGGGTTGCCGCGCATCTTCCCCCTCATGGCGTGGGCCATTTGCTCTTGAGCCGCCTGGATAAAATCCCGTGCCAACGCAGACCCGTCGAAGGCCTGCACGTTCTCCTTGGCGCCCGCCGCCTCTGCCTTCACCCCCCTGCCCGCCGGGGCGCTGCGACCCGAGGGACTGGCGCCCTGCGACCCCTGGTCTCTGTCGCAGCGAGCAGACGCCGGGGCAGCCTGGGGCTCCTCTTTCGCGCCCGCACGCTCCCGTTCGTCACCGGTGCTCTCATCGTCTGCGTCCCCTTCGTCGCTGCTGCTGCCCTGCCCGGCCGTCTCCTCGCCTTCCCCAGGCTCCGCCTTGGGAGCGTCAGCAGGGCTGCTCAAGCGGGTTTCAGGGTTCAAGGAGAAGCCTCTCCTCAAACTCTCTGAGCCGCGGCCGTAGGTAGAGATGTTGAGCAGGTAATGCCCAGACATCGCAGGCTTGGAGGTCCTCCTGCCCATGAAACCCAGCATAAACCGCTGGCTGGTGGAGCCGTTTTCTAACTGGAAACCTGAGGGGGGGAGGCTCAGCTGCGAAGGCTGAAGGGCCGGCAACAAATTCTGCCTCTGGACCCTCTTGATGAGAGTCTGAAGGATCTGCTCTTGGGTTGTTTTGCTGAGCGCCTCGTGGCACTGGTGCTGCTCAGGACCGGGGTCCTTCCCCGAGGGGAGCGGAAAGGTCCTTGGAATGTGAGGGAGAGGCCTGTTCTGGCAAAAGACCTTCCCGAGCTGCTGCGGGGGTAAACTCGATTGTCTTTCACCGCCCTCGGCTCCGGCGCCGCTCCCGGCTGCGCTCGGAGCGCCGGACGCTGCCCCTTTCTCTTCATGAGCGGCTACCGGGACCGGCCTCGCCTCCGCCTTGGTGAGAGGCTTCGGCAGGATTTGCTCCAGGGGGACGCTCTTGCCTTGGAGGAGCTGGGTGACCAAAGGGTTGTTGGCAGGAATGCTGGAGCTTGGTTTCGGGAGGGCGCCGCTCGAGCTGGAACCCGGGTGAGTTTTAAGGCCGGGCGCTGCTGGGGGGGCATTTGGGGGTGGGACAGAGGCGACCCCAGCTCCAGCCTGGGCTTCTGAGCTCGCGGGCGTCAGCGAAGACGTGGGAGGGGAAGGAGATTTGCTTTTAGAGATGTCTGAGCTGGTCCCTCCTGAGGCCGCAGGTGCCACCTTAGTGCCGTTTGTGCTGGCGCCTGCTGGGGACGCGGTGAGGCAGCCGGTTCCGTCCCTGAGGGCCGGCGTCCCACAGGCCTGGCTGGGACCTGCCGGAGCAGAAGGTGCTTTCTCTCGTTTGTCACCGCTGCCAGGGCACGGGGAGCCCGAGACCCGACTCCCGGCCAGGCTGGGGGGGCTCTGGTTTGTCCTGGTGGTTTTCTCTAATGCCGACACCGCTGCCGGGGAGCCGGTGCCCGTGCTGCCGGCTGCAGCTCCGGGCGGCAGCGTGGAATTCTGCTGTAGTTGTGCTCCAGAAGGACCGTGAGGCGGTGCCGGGCCCGGGGGCTGGGTCTCCATTTGGGTCTGTGTCCCCGGACAAGGGGGAAGAAACCTTCTCGAACTTCCCCCGCTTCCAGTTCCTGCCAGTTCCAGTGCATTTCCTCCGGTTCCAGTTCGGTCGGTTCCGCCGGCTGCTGCGTTACTCTTCTCTCCTCCGCCACCCGGGGGGGCCCCGCCGCCCCCCGGTCCCGGCCCCGGGACGGCCCCCCCGGCCGAGGCGGCGGCGGCGGCGGCGGCGGCAGCGGCGGCGGCTGCCCTCTGAGCCTTGGCTTGCTGGGCTTTGGCCTTGATGTCCGCCAAAGTTCTGGCCCCTGTTCTTCCCGGACTGGGAAATGAGACGGGGAAACGCGCCCTGGGAGAGACCTGGCCCGCGGGAAATGGCATCGGGGAGATCCTGGAAACGGGAATCTGAAACAGAGGGGGAGAAAAGCACAGCTGAGATACGGGGACATTCACGGAATCACGGAATTGTCGGAGTGATCTCTAGAGATCATCCAGTCCAACTCCCCTGCTAGAGCAGGGTTGCCCAGAGCACATCACTCAGGGCTGCATCCAGGCGGGGCTTGAAGATCTCCAGAGAAGGGGACTCCACGACCTCCCTGGGCAGCCTGTTCCAGGGCTCTGGCACCCTCACCGGAAAGAAGTTCTTCCTCATATTTGAATGGAACTTCCCGTGTTCCAGCTTGTGCCCGTTGCCCCTCGTCCTGTCACTGGGAACCACTGAAAAGAGTCCGGCTCCATCCTCCTTCAACCCACCCTTTAGGTACTTGTAAACATAGATAAGGTCTCCCCTCAGCCTTCTCTTCTCCAGGCTAAAGAGCCCCAGCTCTTTGAGCCTTTCCTCATCAGGGAGATGCTCCAATCCCTCCATCATCTTAGTTGCCCTACGCTGGACTCTCTCCAGTAGTTCCCTGTCTCTCTTGAACTGGGGAGCCCAGAACTGGACGCAGTATTCCAGTTACGGCCTCACCAGTGCAGAGCAGAGGGGGAGAATGACCTCCCTCCACCTACCACTTCACAGAAAGAGTGGTCAGACACTGGAACAGGCTGCCCAGGGAGGGGGTTGAGTCACCATCCCTGGATGTGTTTAAGAGCCGTTTAGATGTGGTGTTGGGGGATATGGTATAGGGGAGAACTTTGTAGTGTAGGGTAGATGGTTGGACTCAATGATCCCAAGGGTCTTTTCCAACCTGGACGATTCTATGATTCTATGATTCTACTGGCCACACTCTTCCCTACGCAGCCCAGGATCCCATTGCCCCTCTTGGCAACAAGGGCACATCGCTGGCTCATGGATAGTTTGCTATCCACCAGGACTCCCAGATCCTTCTCCTCAGCAGTGCTTCCCAGAAGATCCATCCCTAACCTATACTGGTGCCTGGGGTTCTTCCTCCCAAGGTGCAGGACCCTACATTTGCCCTTGTTGAACCTCGAGGTTCTTCTCTGCCCAGCTCTCCAGCCTGTCCAGGTCACGCTGGATGGCGGCACAGCCCTCTGGAGTGTCGGCCAGCCCTCCCAGTTTGGTACCATCAGCCAACTTGCTGGGGATACACTCTGTCCCCTCACCCAGGTCATTGATGAATACGTTGAACAGGACTGGGCCGAGTATTGACCCCTGGGGGACACCGCTGGTTACAGGCCTCCAACTTGATCCTGCTCCATTAATTACAACCCTCTGAGTCCTGTCACACAGCCAGCTCTCAATCCACCTCACCGCCCCCTCCTCTAGCCCACACTTCCTTAATTTCCTAATGAGGAAACCCACGTCTTTAGGAACTTCTGCGCTTATAGCTGTAGGCTTAGAGAAATAATTGTAGTTTTGGAGAAATGCCTGTGGAGAAATCCCTTATCTCCCTCACCTGAGCTAAATAATAAAAGACACGTACACCTTTGATGCCTGGCGCTCCCCATCAGAGTCTGTCACCATCTTAGGGACTCACAGCGGGAGCTCAGCCCTCGCAGTCGCAGGCGACAGCATCCAGCACCGTTACTCAGAACGTGCCAAGCTCCTGCAGGAACACCCGTAAGGCTGTTCCAGAACTCAACACCTACCGGCCCTTATTTCAAGTTCCATACTTTATTCAGAAGTCCTTTCTACCCGTTTCAAGGGTACTGCTGGGGGTACCCACGCCTCTGCGGAGCCCTGTGCGCTCCTGGGCTACGACCGGCTTTGTTGTTACCGTCTCACAGCTCCCCCGCAGCTCTCCCCTTCCCAGTGAGAACCGCTGAGCTCCCTCTCACGCTCTCTCTGGGGCTTTTGCACAATTCTCTGAGCTTCTGGCCCAAAAGCTCTTTTAACACCCGCCTGTGTACGGGAGACCCTACGCTGCAGGGAGGGTGATCAGCCAGCATTCCCTCTGGCCGACAGCTGAGCTTTTGCATTTTTGGAACAAATATTTCCATCGCTGCAATAATCAGGTGCCACAATTTACATACGGAACCAGAACTGAAGGGACAGAGCCACCAGGTGAAGTGACCCAGGAAATGGGGATGTGTCCTCACTTCTCTTTACCTTGAGTGGGGGCACCCGCGGCACCGGGGTCCCCGGGGCAGGAAAGGACTGGGGCTGGCCCCGAAACGCCGGGCGGTGCTGGCAGTTCTCCATCATGCGCGGCCTCTTCTCAGGAGCCGTCAGAGCTTCTTCGCGACTCTCCGACTTCCTCTTCTGGGCTTCAACGCTGACTTCCATTTCTTCGCTTGCAGGGGGCTTCTTTTCCGGTGGTTCTGGAGCAATCACCGGACTTTTCACCTCCGCGACTACTTCACCTGCCTCGGGGCTCTTTGGTTTGCTGGGGGCCAAAGCTGAGGCACTGACAGTCTCTGTGGCCAGCGCTCCCTTCGGCGCAGGCTGCTTCCTCGCTTCTTCAGGCTTTTGGGTGACGGCAGCTTGGGGTTTCTCCGGACTGGATTCTCCCAGGACCCTCTCTTTGACGGACAGAGAGCGGTCGACGGGTCTCACTGCACCCGGGGAAACCGAGGCCTCCGCGGGTCTGGCTGCTTTGGGCTGCGTGTCCTCTCTCCTCTCCTCTCCCCCTCTTTTCATCGCTGGTGCTTCCGCGGCCGCTTGTGCTTTGGACTCCAGGGGAGAAGACACCTCCTCTCTGAGCGGTGCCACAGAGGCTGCCGTGCATTTTGGCTGCTCGGCTGCTGCGCTTTCAGGCTCTGTCTCGGCAGGGCTGGTGTTTGCTGTCAGTCTCTTGGACTCTTCAGGACTCAGTCCAGAACTGTCAATGAAAACAGCATTTTTATTTTGTAAAACACTCTTGCAAAAAGCCTACAATCCTTACGAAAACAGCGAGGATTCTCTACACACACCCTAAAGAAATGTCTCTCACCACAATCTTTGAAAACCTTCCGCACTGGTAGAACTTCCACATGAAACAAAACTTACCAGCAAAGTTTACACCAACTAACCGAGACGCGGGGAACACGGGTTCCATCTACCCAGATACACATTTTCCAGGCTGCAAACCCCATGAATTTGGCCACCAGTAAGTATTCCCTTTATTAGCCACCGCAGACATATCTGCAGCACATGAGCCACCCTGCACAGCTCCCATCTGACGTAAGCTCATACGGTGGCATTTGTGGAAAGGGACACTGAGAGCGTCCCATCGTTTTTTCCAGAGGGACACGGCCAGTGCCAGAGCCACCGACGCACCCTCAGCTTAGAACCGACACTGCTGCCTTTCTGCACCAGCCAAGAGCTGGGGCTACTTCCCTGGGTTATTCACCCATCCTTATTTGTGAAAGAAATGAGTAAGATGGGACTGTAATTCCCAGAGCGACGTCTGGTTTAGGATTAACTTCATCCATCCCTCCTAATGAAATATTAAATCCGTTTTTTCAGCCCAAACATGAACCCCTAAGATCTGATGAACCAGTCTGGACAGGAGGTGCAGGAGTAAAAAGACGGCTGAACGTCTTACCTCTGGCCATAGTAGCTCTCGAAAAAATGCTCCTTCCACAGCTCGACCTTCTTTTCCTTCTCTATTTCTTGCCGTATTCTTAGCTGCATTTCTGGTGTGAACTCACCTGCAGAAGGCAATAAAGGTTATCTTCCAAGAAGGCTGCAGATAAAATGAATCAGGGTAACCACAGGAGCCTTCCCACTCGCAGGTGTGAGTGCCATCCCACAGAAGTCCCCTCCGCAGCCTGTGACACGGCAGCCCTGCCCGTGGGACTTCGGCCTCTCTCCTGAGCTGCAGCGTGTTTCACAGAACCAAGGAATGCTTTGGGTGGGAAGGGACCTTAACGACCAGCCAGTCCCACCCCCTGCCAAGGCAGGTCCATACAGAATTGGGTGAATTTTCTATGGAAAAGCCTCTTAAGAGTCAATCATCTGGCTGTGAGTAAATGATATTCCCTTCTTCTTAAACGAGTCATGGTTGGTGCTATAGTCTCTATAAAACCTCAGGTGAGAGGCTGTACGGTTGAGTTCTGTAGAGGAAACAGTCCCTGCCCACAAGCGAGTCGCTTCTGATGGTGTGATTTGATCAAATCACGTAATTAAGCACCTCTAAGTTCCAGATGCCACCGAATGTGGAAGGTGCAGAGTCCTGTGGATTAGTAAATGGCTGTTCTGATGTTACACAAAAGCTACAGCTGTAAGGACTGACCGTGCCAGCTGTGGTTTGACGACTTCGCTGACGACAAAGCGCATTACTCCAGGAATATAATTTACCTTCTCTACTGATCTTCGCTACCACAGCTGGAGAATAGCACAGCTCTGCTGTCACCACAACAAGATTTTAAACACATTTTTCCTTCTTTTCTCGTCTCTTCCAGAGACTCGCTCATTTTTCCACATGTGAAGTTCAAAAGAGAACTCCTTCCTGCAGCCCCCTCTGTGACCTCGGGATGAGATAGTTCTTGCTCTCGGGGCCGCACTGACTACAGCTGTCCTCACCGAGCACGTCACTCCAGTGCTTCAGCTCCTCCACCAAATATCCTTTACACATTCCCCAAAACACTCCCTAGCTGAAAACCTTCTAGCCTTGTGCTTCATTGCCTGGGGAAGTTTTACCTTCTGACAACCGCTCCTTCCAGCCCTGGGCAGCAGAAGTGAAGAACTCGTTGTTGAGCGCGGAGCCGCTCAGCTTCATCAAACCATCCGCCCCGACCTGGAACACACCACAAAGGGGACAGGATCAACCGGTGGGGAAGGCCAACACCACGTGGTGTCACACGGCACCCGAAAGCAGAGCAAGAGTCCCAACGTGGCCACAAATCCCTCTGGAAGCTGCCTTTAGCTCACTCAGAAGAAAATAAAGAGCATTCTTAAGGCTGTGCGGAGCCAAGTCTGGGATGCAGGAGGTTGTGGCAAGTTTTCCTCCTCCTTGTTTCAGCCCAGCCCTCTGTGGCCCCGCTGCTGCCCAAAGGCGCGTGGGCAGCAGACGGTACAGGGGGCAGGGACGGCGCAAGGGAACGGAGCAGCCTCGGAAAAGCTTCTTCAGATGCCCCTTCCCTGCAAAACAAACGCACGACATCGCCTGAGCTACCTGAGCATAGAAATGTGCGTGAAGAAAAAGCAAGGACATAGAAGGTATCATATAAAAGTAACTTTGAAATGTATATAACCATAACCATCCACGATTCAGGAAAAACAGGGACAAATGAAGCTCAAAACCCATTCCATCTTCAAAACACGGCTGAGCAAACAGGGCAGCCGTGCTACAGAGCAGGACAGAAGCGAGAAAGCGCGAGGCTGAGACTGGAACATAACACGGGGGGAAATTATAAGCAGTGTAATAAAACATATGTGAGGTTTGCTTTTGCTTTGTCCCCCAGAAGCAAATGTGGAATTTCACGGCCAGAAACACAAAAATTCACGTTTCGTTCAGTAAGTCACAAAACCTTGCGGTGGGTAAAACTGGTGTGTTTCCATTTCTTGCATAAACAATAAATCAGGACAAAGCAGCAGAATCCAACTGCCAGAGACACGACTGCAGTGGGAGATGTGCGCAGCCAACGCTCAACGGTGCAGGATTTATGGAGAGAAACACTGCTCTTCCTGCGGCGGCACTCGTTACACAGGTAATTACAGCTATGGAGGTGACCTCACAGAAGGGTTTTTAGGTAAGATTTAGTTAAAAATTTTTAAGCTGTAAGTTAGGAGCCGCGATTATAGGGATTTACCACAGCAGAGATTTATTTTCTAGGCTAAATCTCCATCGATGGAGTAGAGGGAGCAGAATTCACAGTTCGGTGTTGCCCGTTCCTCGCGCGGGAGGACAGACAGGTACCGCGGGGCTGCACCAAAGTGCCCCCTTCTGCAGAAGCACCGGCTGTAACAGCTCGGACCGAGTCACTGCCAAGTGAAACACAACAGATGTGCGACCCTTCACACCGAGCATGTCCAATGCCTTCACCTCTTCTCCCGTTTCCTCCCGAAAGCCTGATGTTTTTTAAAGCACGGCTCACCACTCGACGTGGTGGGCTGCTCCAGGAGATCTACCACAGTGAAATGCAAAATCTGTCCTCTCTGGAGCCAGGCAATATTACTTACTTAGTCAAAATTTGTTCTCAGTCAAATTCTAATTCAATTTAAGGACAATTAAACTTAAAAGTCAGGACAGAAATGTCTTGCCATCTGCTGCGAGGTTCTTGCCAGTGAACTCCAGCTGCAAACTCCATCACATCATATTTTGTCACATACCTAATTATTACAAAGGCCACAGGACTTAAAAAGCAATTCCTTCAAATATTTATTGGATCAGCCTTGGACTAACAAGTCCCTGGTGAATGGTGATTGAGGATTAGAATTTATGAGACCATATAAAATGTTCGAACTCGCCCTAGCTCCAAACGGACGCTCTCTGTTCAGCACAGCATCCTCCACTGCGCAGACCCCAGTGCGGTGCCAGACCCGTACGTGTCATGAACACTCTGGGAGAACCAGAAGAGCAGCCCAGCCGTGAAGATGGATCTAACTCCAGGGATGTCTGTGCTCTACGTGTCTGTGCCTAAGCCGGTGTCCCTTCACAGTCTGTAGTGACTGAGTCAGCCCAGAGTATGGACTCGGTTCACCTCGTCCTGCAGCAGACACCTGCGCTTGGTCACAGGCTCTTGATGGTCCCAATTGAATTTCCACTTTCTATAGAAGGAGCCCAGTTGAGATGCAGACTCCTGGGAGGTGACTGCGGAGGGCAAACACGGGCATCTAGTACTGATCTGAACACCATACAGGAAAGAGTCTTCAAGGGACACGTGGATCTGAGACAGGATGTACAGAAGATTTCCATCTGGAGTGGCAGCTTGAAGCCAGCTTTGGTATCTGAAGAACATTTGAAACGGCTCTAGGCACATTTATGAAGGCAGCTGAATTAATGCCTCTACAACTGAAGCCCCACTTGGCTCTGAAGCTCCCCGCCAGTCGAGGTGGGAACGCTGAAGACAGACGTAACGTATGAATGTGGCAAAAGGAAGGAAGCTTCCTTGTTCTATCTACAGCTTTTCTGGTATTGAGCATACACAGACTGAACCTCACTTCCTCAACTCGTTGCTTTTTCCTCCTTTTACACGCAAATGCAGCATTTGTTCTTTTCTCCTCTCTTTGTATCATCCCTGTCTTCCACAAGCTGCTGAAGAAAACGGTGAGGTTCCTTCAGGCAGTTCTTTTCTGTACCCTTAGGATGGAATTCAGCAGAAAATAACTGTCTTCTCAAAAGAGTCCCTTAGCTCTTCCTCCAATACCGAAGGCTGAGCTCTTACCCCCTTGTCACTCAGGTTAATTGTTCCAGCTATCGCCAACTCTTTAGCAAAGAGCTCAGAGAAAACCTTCACAGTTTCTTCTGGGCCACTCCCAGAGCAGATAGACCCAATTCATAGAATCATAGAATGGTTTGGGTTGGAGGGGACCTTAAAGACCACCTAGTTCCTCCCCACTAGAGAACTTCTCTGCTTTTTCACGCCCCTCTCTTCACTCAGAGAGGTCTCAGACAAACAATCCACAAAAATAAACCACCTTCAAGGCTGACCCGCGCTGCTTTGTACCTTCCATCTAGCGTGTGTTTCAGGGCAGGACACGAGCTCTTTGGCACAGGTCGGGTCTACTCCGCAACTTGGACAGTGTGAACATGCGACAGAAAACTCAGTTTTCACATTACCAAGTTCAGAACCTGACAGCAGTGACACCAGGCAATGAGAAACGAGAGCGGTGGAACCGAACGGCTGCGTGTGTTCGGGTATTCTGGGGGAAGGCGCCAGGCTAAGGGGCTGCAGGGTTAATCCCGTCCTGAAGTGTCTGGGAGAGGGCAGGAGAGAAGGAGATGCTGACACCGCTACGTTCCCACCACTCCTGGCCCTCGCCAAGCCCAACGTAACAGAAACGCTGCTCTCGCTGTGCCTGGGAACATGGAGTTGATTAAACAGAATTAAGCCACTGGTTTATCCAACCTCAGTTCTTTTTTTCTGGCAGCAACAAACACCCAAATGAATCGCTGAAGAATCTTCCAATTTTTTTTTAACACCGTGCACAGAAGAAAAAGTCTACCCCATTAGACATAACCAGTATTCGGATGCTCCCTGTGACGCCCAAGAGCCCGGCTTCTCTCCACGTACCTGCCGGTCCACCTCGGGCAGCAGCAGCAGCAGGCGCTGCTGGCACTCCGTGGGCAGGACGGAGAAGGTGTGCTTGTTGATCAGAGCCCGCAGGTTGGTGTTCACCAGGATGGAGTCGGGAGTTTCCACATCGATTTCAGCGCACTTTGTTCTCTTCAGCTGCCCTGCAAGGAACCACAAAGACGTTAAGTGACGTCTCACCTGAGAGAGGATTAAAGGCTCCTTTGGAGTTCACTGTGCCTGAGATTTTCAAAATGCAACTTCAGCAATCCATTTCATACCTTGACTTGAAACGCACATTTTACCTTTAAACATATAGTTAAAAAAAAAAAAGTGGAGGTGCTTTCCAGCACAGAAAATTTCCACACCTAATACAGTGTAGCCTGTGTCAGTTCACCTGACTTCTGCAGCAATCCTGGCCACCTGGGACTGGCAAGGAGTCTTTCTCAGGAGGGTTTCTAGAGCAGCTTTGAGCCACGTCAATTTTCTATTTTAAGCCTCTAGTTAAGGTCAGTTTGTTCCTCGGGATTTCTTCTTGGACTTTCCTACTTTGCTCTCAGCAAAAGCGGTTCAGCAAAAAATCACCAGCTCGTTGTGCTTGTGCAGAAACCACAGCACCAGAGAAAGCAGGGAAAACGAGGAACTGCTCTCTTTGCTCTCCTGTGTGTGCAAGCCAGCGAGGCCGGCACTAACCCGTGTGCTACAGCTTCACGCGTGCTGCAAATTCAGAGAAGAAAAATGAAAAAGAAATGAAAAAGAAGAAAAAGCATTTTATTGTGTACTCTATTTTTTGGATCCATCGCTGTCTATTACTGGCAAAACACGGTGTGTTCTGAAGCTTAGACTAAAGGTGCAGTATTAGCGAAACGGGCAATATTAAGACAGACCCTGACTCCCCCTGACCTCGGGGATGACAGCGTTATTTCTAAGGTAACAGCACCTTACAACGTGAACGCCACGGAGGCTTGTTCCATTAGGGGAAGTTTGCCCTATTAACAGTCATTCAGAAAATGGCTCTGCAGGTTTATAATCTACTGAAGTTGCAGAATTTCCTAATTACAGGGGACAAATGAAACACGCCCTGGAAAGTGCCTATTTTCACCAGTGCTAAAGAAAACGTAGGATGATTAGCACAGACAGGGACCTCAGAATAGCCCTAAGTTCACCGAGGTCAATCCCGTCACTGGTATCTGTAAGAGAAACCACAAAAGGTCAAGAGGGCTGAGACCCAACTTCAGTGAACGGGAGGAAGCCAAATACAGTGGGGTCTGATGTATAAAGATCTGGGAAGGCATTTCTTTTTTCTTTTTAACGTTACCAAAGTGTCTTAAGTACGTTAAAAAGCCTGCTAAATAATGCAAGTCCTTTTGTGCTTCTCAAACAGCAAGCTGCAAATTCACAGGTAGAAACCCCCGATGATGAGAAATGAGAAGAGGCGTATTTGCATATGTAAGGTTTGAATTATTTATCCCAGTTCACAGAGCACACAAGCAGCCCCTTCCAGAGCTCTCCAGAAGTCACTTTAGCAATGGAATAATTATGCATTTTACTCAGTTTTGCTATTTAGGCTTTTGTTCTGTCATCAGAGCAACCAGATCTCTGTAAGCAGAACAATAAATCTCTTACTTGCATGGAGCCTGTCAGATCTCTGGAACGGCTTCTTCCCCAGCCCTGGCAAGGAGTTCTCGAGCTTGACGGAGGGAGAGGAACTGGAGGTGGAGTTCTGCGGGCTGCCCGACTGTCCATCCGACTGCTTGCCTTCCCAAGCTGCACAGGAAATGGAAACGTTTCAACACCGGGACGTACAAAGAAATATTACACGAGACATCTGTTTGGACTGAAATAAAGATTCTTTAACATGCAAACCCTCATCCCAGCAGCTCTGGGACAAGCACTTCTAGGACACTCATATTCCTTTATTCTTGTAGCACTCAGTTCCCAAGGGGCCGACAGTAGAAGACCCCTTTGTCTTCTTATCACAAAATTAAGGGATTACAGCCGTTTTATTTATGGCTTGAGTCTATTTCCCCGTTAGTCCCATCTTATTTCCCATTTATATCCAAATCCAACAGTGATCTTGTTAAAACTTTTCTGTTAGAGTTCACCGTTAGGAAAAACCTCTTCATACTTTATGTGTACTTTCTAAATTTTGACCTACTATTGTAGCTTTTGTTCTTTTAGACCACCCTCAGTAATTCCTCCTCCTCTTTCAAATACTCAAGAGGTTTTTTCACGTCCTCCTCCAAAGTCACTACTTAGCCAAACCGTGATTTCTCCTTACAAATCACTGCCACCCACATTCCCTTTTGTACAGCAGTATTTTTTCTGCCGGTGGGAAGAGCTTCTTCTCTAGATTCTCCCTGCTTTCCTTCCCCTCCTCGTCTTAAGTGAGACGAATTGACAACACGAGCTGGTCTCCCCTCTGCTCTCTCTAGGTTTGTGTGCAGTAACAGGTACTCCCTCAAGCACAGAAAGGTCCCATTCCTCGAAAGAGAAGCTCCCCAATACATGAGATCAACTCACAAACTGAACGCGTGCTGGCTCTGATTAACAACTGGCACTAATCAGTTCCTTCCCCGAGTCTGTGCCAGATTTGCTCCCCATCTGCCTCTCTCTCTCCTCTCTGCCTGGTTCCTTTCCCCTTCTTTCTCTTCCTTACGCTAGCTGTGCCAGCTCTGACTAAATACATCCCTGAAATTGTGGAATAGTGTGTTGCTTTCTATAAGAATATTTTTCTCTCTCCACTTCTTTGCTTAATTTACATCTCCATCTCAATATAGCCCACTGTCTGGGCCGTGAGCTATTTCTATGTACCACCACGTGGACAGGAGAGAAAAAAGGACTCCACGGATGTTGATGAAAAACATACAAACACCAGTCACATTGCAGGAACATTCCACAGCTTTTACAGTGATCAATCTACGATCTAACTGGGGGCTGCATAAACACACACTGCTCCTACCCCACATCAGTCGAGCAAGGCCAGAGCAAAAGCTGAGGAATATGGTTTTCCTGAGACCACACGTGAAATGAGTGCAACCTGTCCCTCACCACTTTTAAGGCAGGAAAGCTGACATGGCTGGACGCTGGCGTGGATAGGTACCATCTCTTCAGGACAGCCGGGCAAGGGAGATGAGTCAAGAAGGTTGTCTCTACCCATACAAGCCTATGGAACAGCATGAGTTGGACCCAAGGGTCCTGGGGGAGCCCACTGGTGTCCCTGCAAGGCCTCTCTTGACCATCTCTGAAAAGGAATGAAGATGGCAGGAGATTCCCCACAACTAAGAAAATCAAACGTTGCACCCGCTTTCAAAAAGGGCCAACAAGACAACCGGAGGAAATACGGACTGGTTAAGCCTCACTTTTCTCCCTGGGAAAATCATGGAGTGACCCCTCTTGGAGCACATTTCTCATGAAGGAGATGATGATGACTAGAGGCACTCAGCATGGACTGACCATAGGTACATCATGCCTGAGCAGCCTGATTGCCTTCTGTGATCAAACTACTGGTAGCCACCACCCTGTTCCTACTGGGAGGCCAGCAGGAAGATGGAGCCAGGCTTGTCCCAGTGGGACACGGCAGGAGGACAAGAAAAAACAGGCAAGAATCAGCCAGGATACAAGGAAAAGCTTTACCCCCATGAGGCCAGTCTGCAGTGGAGCAGGGACCCAGAGAGGTTGTGCCATCTCCAGGCTGGGAGGTTTCTGAGACCCACCTGCCCAGAGACCTGAGCAGCCTGGTGGAGCCAAACTGACCCTGCCCTGAGCTGGAGGTTGGACTGGAGACCTCCTGAGGTCCCTACCAGCATGAACAGTCCTAGGAGTCTAACATTTTCAGATAGCACTAGGAAGGCTGGCTAAGCTGACCGCAGAATGTACGATACCTTGCAACCGTAACGCAGCAGCAAAACACGGGGAAGTCAGAGAGAAAAAAAACAACCAACAACAAAAATTAAATAGAGATGCTGGAAGAAAATAGTTCACCTGTGATTAAAGTGGATGTAGCAATAGTTTGGGAAACGTGAAACCAAACTAAGGAGAGAAATCGATATGCTGTGACCTCCTGCCCCAGAGGCCCGACAGGCAGTGCCTGGGAAGGGCCAGAGAGGAGGCTCCGGCCCCCGACTCTGGCCATGCCCAGCAACGGCAAGGGCCTCATTAGGATCACAAAAAATAGAGACACCAAACAATCCTTTAAGTACTCTGAGTAACGTGAGTTCGGATTACTGACTCCATTAGTCTATTTTAATAATTACTCTATGTTAGCTAACAATCTGATGAAGTATCCTACCTGTTTGAGTCCCTCTTAGGTCTCCCCTGTTCCTACTTCCCTAAGTGAAGACGAATTCCTCCTGGGGCAGGAGCTCAGGAGATGGGGTCCTCCAGCAACGATAGCTGCCCGCTGTGCTAACGAACCATTAATCCTAGTTAGCAGATAAAGTGCAAAAGGCTTTTAAACTATCATTTTATGCTAAAGACTTCGTCCACCTGGCACTGCATTTCCTTAACGCCGTCAAGGGAAATGTGCAATTTTCTGCTGCGTGAATTTTGGCTCCCCCCTCAGCCCACACCCGCCTGGCTGTAACGGGCACAGGCACAGCGCAGGACTGAATTTCAAACAAGCAAGATGGTGCCTTGTGCTCCGGCCAATCCTGCTTTGGCAGGGGAGTTGGACTAGATGATCTCTAGAGGTCCCTTCCAACTCTGACAATTCCGTGATTCCATGAACCTTTTCCCCCTTAAACTTTTTGAAGGGGTCTGAACTACAAAGCTGCCTGGGAACAACAGGCAGCCTCATCAACTGTTAAATACTTACTCCGCTCTGAAACGGCGCCTGAGGTACAGCTGATAACTACGCCTGTTCCTTTCCCCGGGATCTATGGCGCACAGCCGCCACCTTCATATGTCTGAGCAGATGTTACAAGCAACATTCCAGCCGTACAACCAACAAGCCAGGACAGATTGGGCTAGTTTTGGTTTGGATTTGTTTAGAGCTATTTGGAAAGGGAGAATAAACAAACACGCTAAAACACAGGAAGAATTTTATATTAAAGAAAATGGGCATGAGATGAGGAAACATCTCCAATTATGTAAAAGGCGGCGGGGAGAAGAAACCAAACAACCTGCACTCTGTGTCCACGGTGGACGGGAAATCTTGGGCTTAAACACAAGGAAGCAAGAAAAGATTCTGATTAGAGGCTAAGAAAAACATTTTAAGGATAAAGTTCACAAAGCAGGAAGGGCAAGACTTTCTGGGAGTTTGCCTCAATGGCATCTCTGAGAGCAGACTGGAGAAAACATCCGTCAGGAACGTGTCACAGCTCCTGCCCCGAGGGAAGGACGTGGACTAGAAGAGCTCTGGAGGCTACTCCTGGGCCCAGCTTCTGATGGCTCTGTGAAATCTCTTAACCTGACCAGTGAATTTCAGCTAAACGTTCCTGTAATTACACCAAGAATAGCCAAGAGCAAAATGTCTTTCATGCTAATACTGTCTTATTGCTGCTGTCTAATCCTCTCCGGCTACTTCTTCACCAGTGAAGAGAACGGTGACATCGGGCATTCCCCTGGCCCTAAGAACAACTGGCCGTGTTCACCTCCTGCACCAATGGTATCAGGCTTTACCAAAAAGTTGTTTTAAAGACTGAAAATAGCTTGGGACTCGGGGTTGGAAATTTAATTTTTTTGTGGTCTGATTGCTCTCACTCCCTTTTTTTGGGCAAGCTCCAGGACTGCCAGTCTCAGCCACTCCGTCTGTGAGGGAACACCTGACAGAAGACTTTTAGAGTGAGATTTCTTGCTGGACCTTCCTCATTTTCGTGATCATCATCTGAGATGAATCGGGACCAGTCAAGTAAATCAAGGGGGAAGGATGGAGAAACAGGGTAATTATTAAGGGGGAGGGAATTTCCATCTCGTAGAAGTGCCTGGGTTTGACAGACAGCACGGCATTTTACCCATGGAATTAGTGTAACAGATGGGGTGTGAGGGTCGGGACCTCAGAAGCACACACAGGTTAAAGAGGGGCTGTGCAGGTGTTGCAGAAGGCGGTGAAGCAGGATCGGAATCAGCAGGACTGTGAACACAAGAGATCGTTGCTTTTTGGAAGAGACCTCAGTCTCAAAAAGCCAGCCCTCTCTTCCTCTTGTACCAAATGCTGCTGATCCCGCTCCTGCCTCTCCCTGCTCCGTACCACATATACTCACCCTGCACACCTAAATTCTGTTTATTTCTTAAGTACCAACTCCTCCCCTCCCCATTACAGCTGCAGAAGGACTTAATGATGATGAACGGCTGAGTGAGAAAAGAACAGATAGGGTTCACTGTACAGAAACACGGAGTGATGTACAAAAAGACCTCCCCTAACCTTAAATACGTGGTGTTGGGTCCTACCATAGAAAATGACAACTCAGGAAAGCATCTCAGAATCTCAACAGTTCTAGGAAAATGCCTGCTCTGGGCAGGGTCAAAAAAGCCAAACTGAATGCTAGGAGTTGTTAAGAGAAGATGAACAAAATATAGAACAGCAAGATGATGCTATCCAAATTCGGAATGCATCTTGCACCCTGGATGCTGTGTACAGCTTTCGTTCTCCCTGCAGAAAGCACACAGCCTTCCCTACGAGGGATGAGGTGATACAGCAGGACTCTTCGGATTGAAAAAGAGATCTCTGCAAAAGCCACGAGCGGCAAGAAGCTGCTGAATAAACAACAGTTGCTCATTGCCTGTTTGATAATTAGAAGGAATCAAATAAAGGTGTAAGAAGCCTGGCTCAAAACAAACAAAAATGAGTAGTTTTTAGAGCGTGGGAACGTTTACAGACCACTGGAGAAGCTGAGGACTGACAAAATAATATTGGCGTTAGTCTACAAAGTCATTTATTTGTACAACAGGAAAATTCATCTGTACAAACACAGAGGCATTTCTTGCATCTGCAAGACAACAACTCGCAGCTACAAGACAACAACTCGAGTCACGCTCACAGAACCAGGAGCTTACAACGGGAATCAATTATACTGAAAGGAATTTCGAGAAAACCAGCTAGAAGTTGCTAGCAGGAATCTCTGCTAACCACTGAAATGCTGCTGCTGGTAAGGGGGGTAATGAATGAGCAAGGGAAGAGCAGTGATCTCACGAATTCCACTGCAGCACAAATGCTGGAAACCACTCGGGGATCTTTCAGATCAGCAGGTTCTTTGGACCAAGACATGAAAGCCACGCTACAGAATGAGGAGCCACTTTGGAAAAGAAATGAATACTAAGAGAAACACCGCCTTAATTTGCTTAGCCATGAGAAGTACCTGACCACAGCTCCAGGCAGCTGCAGGGAAGACATTTATCACAGAAAGCAGCTTTTTACCCAGACAACGGCACCGTAAGATCTAGTCAAGATCTGTTCTTTACCCAATGCATTCCTAATAAAATCAAAGCCAGGAAAACAGAAGATAGGCTATTTCAGCAACAAAAAGAATGTCGTATGAAAAGAGCATTTTCTTCTCTCATCCCCTAAGAAGAAGAAAAGGCAAGTTCGAGAGACAAAACAGTGAAAGAAGAGGTAGGAGTGTCAGTGCCACGTACCGGGTTTGGCCGGGGTGGAGTCCCCGGCTGCCTTGACAGCCTTGAGAAGGACGTGCTGGTTAGAGGAGACGGGCATGCCTGCTCTGCATTGCTGCTGCTGCTGCTTCTGCTGCTGCTGCTTCAAGGCCTGGGGAAGAGGGCAGAAGAACGTGAGCAAAGGGAAATCCAAAATATTCTTAGAAATTATTAGCAAACAACTGCTTGTTTTACAGCGACTGATATTTGGATTCTGACTCTAACTACGTCAAAAGTTCAAGACAACTTCTGAAGCACATTCAGTTCACAGGGGACCCTGACACTGGCTACTTAAATACATTACTACAGGTCGACAGATTCCTACCTGTGCACCTAAAGCAAAAAGTGAGTGGTTGCAGAGTATCTTAAGTTATGTCTTTTCATGAAAAAAAAAAAAAGTCTCTAGAGAATGCAGAGAAAGGATTCCAAATCCAGAGTTGGCTCACGAAGTAATTATATAAATAACTTCAAAGAATCATAATATAATTAATTTCCATCTCCTGGAGAAGCAAGTAGCAACTTACTAAGCCTTCAACAGAGATGTTTCTCATTAGGAAGGACTTTTTTAATTAGGAGAGTAACAACAATTAAAACACTAAAGGGAAGAAAATAAAATCCTTTGTCTCAGAGCAGACGGCTGAAGCAACCCTAACACAGCCTAAAAGGCACAAACGACTGCGACAAGGAAGTAAGAAGGCATTTGGTTAAACTGCAGCATTTACCCAAACCAAAGTGTCTCTTTTCAAAAAACGAAATCCAAACCCAAATAAACTTAACAGCAGAGTAAGTTATGACGGATCAGGTACACAGTGGAATTTCAGGATAGGAAGTAATGGGAAATATTATGCTGCATATATACAAATGAGTGGAGTGTTAAGTAGAGGTCACTGCTATCTGAAATAACGACAACAGCAATAAAAATAGTTAGAACTAGGAGAGAGAATAAAACTGCAGAAACCTGCAGAATCTGCCACACGAGGAAAGCAGAAGACAGACAGACAGACAGACAGACAGACACACTTCCAGTTTGCAAAGACCCAAATGAGGGAGACTGACCACAAAAGGACACAGATAGTGAACAGACATGTTAGCTTCCTATTTTCCAATTTATTAAATAGTTCTAAATTAGCCACTTCTGCCACAGGTTAAAAGAACCATTCAGCCAAACTGAAACACAGCAAAATCGAAAATCAGTAAGAGGAAGTACCCTCTGCAACGCGCAATTAACCTCCTGTTATTGAGGTCAAAAGCTTTGAAAAAACCCAGAAAGATAAAAGAGAGACCTAGAATTCATACGAGGAACAAACGCCCATATAAATGTTCAAGAAAGCTTTCACAAATTCTTCGTTGGTGTGAAGATGAACCGCAGGCAACCGTGAACGTCAGGAAAGTATTAGACTATGAAGACCTCTCATGTGTTCAGGGGGGTGTCTGAATCCCATACTGCCATTATGTAAATCACTTCAAATATTTAACGGTTTGTGTGTTCAGTTCACCTATTCTGTATGCCATTTAATTGCTGCATTTTCCTCGGCTTAGGTAATAGAATTCTGCATTTGGTCATTGTGTCACCTCAGCTCTCAGTCCTGCAGTGCCCACACCAATGGTGGCTGAGGCACCTGTGGGAAGCGGAGGAAACAACTATTCATTAGATACCTCTTTGTAAATTCCATGTCAGCTTCACACTTATGTTCTCTTTTGCAAGTATTTGGGGGCTTCTTTAATACATCTAATTTATATTGGGTCCTGTCATAATCATAGAATCATAGAACGGTTAGAGTTGGAAGGGACCTTAAAGATCATCGCGTTCCAACCCCCCTGCCCTGGGCAGGGACACCTCCACTAGGGCAGGTTGCTCAAAGCCCCATCCAGCCTGGCCTTGAACACCTCCAGGGATGGGGCAGCCACAACTTCCCTGGGCAACCTGTTCCAGTGCTTCACCACCCTCACGGTAAAGAATTTCCTCCTAATATCTAATCTAAATCTCCCCTCTTCCAATCTAAAACCATTACCCCTTGTCCTGTCACTACATCTCCTGACAAAGAGTCCCTCTCCGGCTCTCCCTTCAGATATTGGAAGGCTGCTGTGAGGTCTCCCTGGAGCCTTCTCTTCTCCAGGCTGAACAACCCCAGCTCTCTCAGCCTGTCTTCACAGGGGAGGTGCTCCATCCCTCTGATCATCTTCGTGGCCCTCCGCTGAGAGTAATTCTGGTGGGACAGGACCTCAGGAGGTCTCCAGTCCAACCTCCAGGTCAGGGCAGGGTCGGTTTGACTCCACCAGGTTGCTCAGGGCTCTGGCTGGTCAAGTCTTGGAAACCTCCCAGGCTGGAGACGGCACAACCTCTCTGGGCCCCACTGCTGGACTGTCCTCGTGGGGATAAAGCTTCTCCTCATGTCCTGTTTTCCCTTATACCATCCAACTTATGCCCACTGTTTCTTCTCCTCCCACTTCCTTCACCATATTGTGATGAGTCTGGCTCTGTCTTCTCAATAACCTCCTTATAAGTACTGGGAAAGGCCCAGCTTCCTCCCGACACCCTATTCCAGGTGTTCATCTGCCTGGGACAAGCCTCCGGAATCCCTGGACTAGCACCTCCTCTGCAACTCCATTCATAAATCCTTACAGGTTTTTACGTTACTAAGGAGTAAATCTAACCCTGATAAAGCATTTCCTTTCTAAGGATCGCGGAAAACTAAACAATGCCGTTGGGGAAACACCTGCACATAACACACTCAGGGGACTAATTCCTCTTGCATCTTTCATTAGGAGGAACAAATGATTTGAAGTACAAACCCTCACCCATTCCATCCTGCGTGCACACAGTTAACACTGTCTGCACAACAGTATTCCCCAGGCATGGAAAATAATCCCTCCTCTTTCTCTCCTAACACCCAGTAGAGGTGCAACGCGAAGTCAGTGTGCTCTCCTTCCCCTTCTTCCCTCCAGCCACACACACACGGCACCCACAGAATTCCTTGGAAGGGGAGGTATGCCGCTAACTAGGGGAAGAAGTCAGGGGATTTAATTATTTTCCCCAAAAGACCTTCCATTTAGTAAAACAGACTGTAGAAAGCTAAGCACTCAGCAAAAGGTTGGGAGAAAAGAAATAACATCTCCTCTCTGTTCTCTAATAACAATAACAAAAAAATAAATTCTAGACGCTTACTTAGGGAAAAGCAAAGCACTAGACAGCACAATAATCTGCACCTTTAGGAGAGAGGGGTGCTTTAGCGAGACTGTTTCTGTGAGACAGCCAGGAGCCCTGACTCACCTCCCTGCAGAGAGCAGTTGCCCTGGGAAAGGCGACTTACCCGGGAAATAAAACGACTGCGACGATGCCCAAAGCAGATTCCAGACCAGGCTACTCACCTGCTTGAGCGCCTTCTTGCTGTGCTTCTGGGATGAGGAGATGACTTTGCCTGCCTGGATGGAAGGTGACGGGCAGGCTGACTGCGGGGAGGATGTCTGGGACAGTCTAGATGACACTGCAAAAAGAAACAAAAACCATAATGCCACCTCGATCCATTTGCCTGCAGCACGTTCGCCAGCCCTCACCGTTCCGGATCATCCCAGGAGGCTCATGAAAACGGCACCTCCAGCAAATGCTACTTTTTGCATGAAGAATCATCTCTATTTCGCCCCCCCCGCCAGGGCAGCTGCTTTCCTCTGAAAGCCAACAGCAATTCCTACCACCAGCTTCGGATTTTTCATCTCTCGTCCATCTCTCCTCTTATTCATCTAGTAAATAGCTGCTACCGAACACCACTGCAGCCGGAGAAAAAGCTTCGGGTCCACACGGGTTTAGCCAATTGAAATTTAACTGGAAATACAGACACAGGTAACAGTTGTCTTCATCTGGACTGCCCTGTGCTCAGACACCTCACTGGTAGCAGTCTCTGACCAGAAGAAATCCAAACCCCACACAAGAGCGAGAAGATAAATGACAAGCAAAGGAAGTGGAACTTGACCATCACTCGCTCCTTTTTAAAAAGAAATATGGGAATACGCAGGATATCCCAGTAAATGGACGTATATTCCCAGCGGAAGAGCCTAGACGCTTAAGGAAATCTAGCCCTAGCCACGTGGAGTCCTCAGGCAAGGCTGCTCGTTTCAGACGACTTAGAGTTTGAAATGTTCTCATTACAACCAGCCAGCCAGGGAGGGGAAATCACATTGCCTTGGCAAATCTGTACCGTCCCGGGCAGCAGCCGAGGTTAACCCACCGCACGGACCTGCACCCCACATCGGTCACCCCCGTTTGGCTGCCGGGACCGAAACCGTACCACAGGAAAAAGGCAGAACGCCGTTAGCTGGAAGGCCCCGCATTGACACCGCACCGTGGCCCCGGAGAACAAAGAGCCAGAGCATCGACGAGATGCGGCTGCACCTGCAGCCAGATCTAAGGGTCCATCTGCGGCACCCGGTAGGAGGCAGCCGGGGTGGGGGGGGGAAGGAAACACCCCAAGTCAGCAAATACTGGTCTCTCTATAACCACAGGTGGATTTGGCTAGATAACAACGCCCATTGTAAGATCAAGGAAACAAAATGAAGAGTAAAAGAAGGTTTGATGCCGGGGCAGTGAGAACCCCTACCATCAAGGACAATAAACACATTCCCGTGTAAACTGTTTAAATTACTGCTTCCTGAAGCAATTAGTTCCAGAATAGGAGGCTAAACTAGTGTCCTTCTGCACCAGAAAGGAGTTCAGAGATAAGGACAACAGCTCCTCACTACCAACAGCCCCAGTGTGATCCCGCTCAGCAGCCACAGAGGAGGGAAGCTCCTGAAAACAATAGGGAGAAAAAATAGGGAGAAAAACAATAGAGAAAAAAAGGGAAGGTCCCGAAGAAAACACCAGAGAGCAACACTGCCATAAAATGCAGAGAATTAGTAACAACAGGTTATAAAACCTAGAGTTCTCCCAGCTGGCACGGGCACCACAGGAAAAGAGCAAGCTTTTCAGAAGCCACGCACCACTGAGGTGAGGGAACGGCACGCTCGGGATCGTCATTAAAAAGAACAGCAATAAAAAGGTGTGGTAAGAAACCGGCGATTTCGAAGTCCCTGGTGATACGAGCATACCCAGGTGACACGCGCACGTGAGAAAGGTGCCGCTGTCACACAGCAAGCGGAAATACCGCTTAAAAGGCGAAAAAAAAAGAACCCTGATGTTATACCAAGGCCCGGAAAGCAGCAAGAACCTCCGTAAACTTGCATTTCTCCCCCAGTTCGGTTGAGACTGCAGCTGAAGAACAAGAAGCAGCTGGAGAGGGGAGAGCGGGAGCAGCACCGGAGAGGAACAGCAGGTCCCACAGGCTCATTGCAATTCTCTGAGCGCAAGGATACAGAGAACGGGAAGAAAAGACGGTTTGTTGCTGCGAGTTCACTCACGCTTCCAGAGAATTTCAACAAAAGGCTTCTAAAAATTATTTGGCTATTGTTTAAAAACCAAAGAGTTGGCAGAACTGTGATGCTGGATGGGAGAGAAGGCAAAGAACAGAATCAAATGGTAACGGGGCAAGAAATCAGCCAAAATTCTGCCTGGTCACGTACTGAGGAGGGAGCAGTTCAGTGCTTAGTGACAGACGGGAAGGCAGGAAACAGTAAAATAGTCAATATTCCGTTTAGTTAAGACCAGAGCGAATTGTGCGGAAATTCAGAGAAATATAACAAAGAGGACGAAAGACCAAAATTACCAAGTAAAACATCAAAGAAGTAAATTTTTGGAGGAAAAAACCCCAAGATGCTCATGGAACCCGCAGCAATCTACATTAACTGGGTCACCTCAGGAGAGGGATCCACTCTGGCTGGCAAGCACCCGAAAACGGCCAGCGAGACGATGCTGTGTGTAACGATGGGAAGATGAAGTATGTAAAATTCTTACGGGGAATTCAGGTTGACTGTCTCACGTACCATAGTGCTGGTCACACGACGTCAGCAAAACTTGGTGGGATTCAGGAAAGTAAGGAAAACGGTTAAGGACACAATAAAAACTAGGGATACTGAGGGCTTTGATATTACTCTCAAAGGCAGGACCATGAGTGAGGCAGACAGAATGAAATGATGTAGTTTCGTGTCTGGGCGCCCCGTTTCTGTGGGAAAGCACCAAAATAGGGTGCTCGCAGCTCCCGTTGAGCCCAGACACAGCCCAGCCATCGCCCTCGCTCCCACCAAACCTGGGACATTCCAAGCCCTCGCCTGGACAAACGCTCCCTCCACTGTCCTCCTAATCCTCGCTTGTAGGTGTTAGACGCGAAGAAAACACAAGTTTGGTTTCACGTTTAAACCCGGGCAGAGGAACAGCCAGCCTGTTGCTGGGTTTGAGACATTTGAACAGCAGGAACATAAACCACATCCTCTTCGAAGCCCATCACTGCTGAAGCTGCAAGTTCTGCGTGAAACAGAAACACCAAGCCCAACAGGCTACTCTGCTCCGGCCTCACCTTCTGCTCACGTTTTAATTTTTATGCCGTCTTTGAATAAAGAAAAGCAGTATTTTAAAACCAGGCTGAACCCCACACCTGGGAAGGCAACTCAGCCGCGGAGCAGAGAGAATAAAGCCGCTTTAGGGTGTTTCGTGCATTCTCTGACGGTGCAAAAGCCCTCGGTGCCACAACGGCTGCTGTGTCCCGCTGACAGCTGTAACCACACCACCTTCTCAAGAACAAAGAGGAGAACTTGAGGAAGGCGACCAAGTGGCAGCTGCAGGCCCCCAAAGTGAAGGGGAGGGGGGGTAGATGGGAGGATAAACCTGTCCTGGACCCAAAAGCCCTCAGAAAGGTTCCATCCTCCTGAGAACACTGCACACAGCCAAGCGGAGGAGGACACAAAGGCTGCACAGGCAGGGAAACGTCCCAACTCCCAGAAGGACCAGTGGAGTTTGTTTTCTTGGAGCAGAATTTCCGTAAAGTTAGTTCTGTCTTCACTTCAGGCTTTCCTGTGATTGGAAACGTGTGTGGAGCTGAGATTACACCTCTTGATACCCTTAAATCCTAAGAGTGCTTTTGGAGGGCAGCTGCAGAAATGATTCCAGAACGTAAAGCGACAGCCGGGAAAGCGGTGCATCCCATAAAACACTCCGGGTTTAAAATACTCAATGAGTCGCTTTGCGCTGTTTCTGTGTAAATAAGGATGTCCTGGATGAGCTAAAGCTTAGGGAAGACTGTGGGCCAGCACGTGGCAGAACCAAATTTGTGAATTAGAAACAGTAAGGAGATTCCCCTCGTCCCAAAGAGGCACATGGGAGATGGGATGGAGACGTCATCTGGATAATAAGCGGTAAGGACACAAATGTGACTAAAGCACAGTGACAAAAACCTTGGGTATGTGAGAGTGGTGGCTCAGAGAAGTAATTAAACATACTCATCCCCAGGATAGCTCCAAAAGGAGGAGCTCTACACCCTTGGCCCCGGTCACTGCTCCAGCCGGGTCACTGATGGGCTTTCGTGGCCTCCTGGGAGAGGGGTCTGCCAGGTGACACGCCAACAGTTGGCTGAGAGTCATGTCGATGAGATAAAGTGACCCTGTGTCAGCCAGACCTCAGGAGACCCCTTTTGTTAGATAAACTAAGAGTGGAGCCAACACGGTCCCACGGCCCAGCTGGAAGAATAAATACTGGAGGAAGGTTCGTCTGCAGCCAACGACAGCCGGAACTCGTGGGACAGAGACTCCTTCACACTTCAGACTTCTTGCTTGGAGTGTCGCTGACACAAGAGCATTTCTTCTGAGAAATGAAATTACAACAGAACTTTAATTATGTTAGAGGTCAATTACACCGGAAATCTCAGTCTGGCAAGGTCTGATGACATGCTACAAGGTTCCCTTAAGATTTGCACACCCTAAACCATTGGTCAATCAATTCTCTTTATACCAATTCTCCATATATCAGTTTCTCTATTTATAAAGAAACTGTGCTAACAGCAGCAGAGAGAAGTAGTAAGATTTATCTAACAATCATTTATTCTAGATGATGAGTGGTTAATTCTTTTAGAAAAACTGCAGTAAATTGCTGCAAATACTAAACGCGGGATGTAGTCTAGGGATCCCGTCCAAGAGAAACAGTAAGACAGCACAGCTTCATCACGTCCACGCACGCTGTGTCACCCCCCAAAAGAAGGGCCAAGACTCGTAATTCTCCGGGGGTGCCAGGTACCAGCAGTCGTGCACACTGCATGGGACCGAAAAGAATGGAAAGGTGAAGATGCCCAAAATATTTGTATCTTTTTTTTTTTTCTCTTGGATGTCCCATCTTGCACCGGTTATTCACCTTTTAGGGCGTGAAAGCAGCGAGATATTTGTTCGAAATCCCACCAGCTTCCAGTACACATCTGCTGGCTCACCTAAGATGATATTTAATGAAAATATTCTGGCTAATGTTTGTCTTTCACAAATAGTGTCAGAAAACAACAACAAGAAAATCCCCGGACAGAAGGGATCCTGCTCTGGGGCAGCAAAACCGGCCGCGGGACTGAAACGTCCCTTTAAGCTCAACCCGTCTCTTAGACAGAACTAGAGAGATCTTCGCTCACTCAGCCACTAATTTACTTTCTGACCGATCGCCTTCTCCTCCCCTGTCCCTGCCTGGCTCGTAGCCGGCTGCAGGACGGGCTACTCGGAGCCCAGCGGTTCGAGCCAACGCAGGAGAACACCTGGAGCAGCACCGAGCCAGAGAGGAGGGAACGGAAAAGCGGAGGCAGATCTTACAGCGAAAGGACGGGGACGATGACAGAACTCGCACTTCCTTGGCAGGCACTCAGGCAACTCCCAAACCAAGATGAAGATTTTCTTAAACCGATGCAGCAGAAATGACCGCTGGGGTTTCTCAGGCTCATTTCCGAGGAGACGCAGCGGGCGCTGCCGAAGAAAGCGAGCATAAAGAACAACTCTGCATTTACACAACAGGTTTATTCCGGTGGCTCCAAGAGAAAATTACTTTTAGGGTCACTCGGCTTAAGGTCGACTTACAGAGTACTGGCGTGCGGGTGTCTTGACTGATACGCTGTTTGACAGCACGAAACAAAACAGAACCACTGAAAATGTGCTAGAAGGAAAGGAAATACTCATCTGCAATTGCGGGGAGAGTTTGGGAGGCAAAATACCTCCAAAGCAGGAGGAGAAAAAAAAAGATGTAACAGTTTGTGAAACTAAAATGAGTATGACGAGTCTTTTGCTGGAGACAAGCAAAGCCAACCCACCGAATACAGCACCACAACACCGAACAGACCCGGGATTTCGCCACTGCCACAGGCTCAGGGATGCAGCCGAGGGCACGGCCCTCCAACTGCTCACACCACAGCCCCTGGAACCTGGGTTTTACTGGATCTTTCATCCTTCCTCTTTTAAAGATCAGAGCTGATTGTAGTCTCAAATATACTACACAATAAAGGAAGCTCTCATCTTTGGGTAAGTGGAATCAAACTATTTTTGAGCACTGAAATTGTTCTGCTAAATTTATACTCAGAGCATTAGATAAAAAATAAAACCTCCCAGGGCTAAGACGCCTTTTGCTGGGTACCTGCTGCGTGAGCGCCCCCGAACAAACCTCCGGCTGCAGGAATGGATGCCGCCTTATGAATGGGTAACGCATCCCGGCAATTAACTCCCCCCACGAGCAGGCTGGAATCTGTAACCCTGCTGCCAGGGTAAATCTCATTTATTACTTGGCACCGAAGCAGCGCTGTTCCCTACAGCCTCCAGGCACGAGGTATTCACTCTTTGCCTCCAAAAGGGCCAAAATGCAGCAGGATCCAGATACAAGACGGGTCCCACGGGCGGGCGCTGGCACCAGCCCCTCTCGAGCTCGGTGCGAGGGACCCGGTACTCACCTCTGCGTCCCGGCGGGGGCTCGGGGGTAGGAGCTCTGCAGGGGGGGCTGTCTCTGAGTTTGTCTGGGCTTGGGAGAGTATAATACGAAAAGAAAAGGCTAGAGCAGATGCGGAGCTCCTGCTGGAGGGGTGGCCTGCGTTTCCACGGGGCTGGCTGCCCTGAGATCTACACGTTCGGGAAGAAAAGGCTGCACTTTGCTCACTTGGAAAGAAAGTACAGTCAAGCTGAACTAAAAATACAATACCCCCCCCCCTTCAACTATGTGCAGTCATAAGCTTAAAATAACCCGATTTTAAACAGCTAATGGGATCCAGATGTATTACATGAAAAGCTTCTACTGAAAGCCATTAAAACTCGTTTTGAGAAGCACAGAAATGTTTCCTGCTAATCCAGTGCCCTTCTCTCCTACAGGTACGCGTTTGCCAGAACGAGAATGGGAACTCGACCCTGAATTTGTATCAAAACAACATCGAACTTAAAAGCGAGACAACCATTTCCAAAGAAGTTCTCCCTCACATGACCATTCCTTGCTAAAATGAAGGAAGAAATAATGCCCCAAAATACTGTCCAATTGCAGCTGCCCAGAACTCCCCCTCCTGCACTGACCCTGGGTACTGCTGGGACGGGGATCCCACACTCCTGTGAGCCAGCTGTGGTTTTATAAACATAAAAAAAAATAATCAACTGCTTGTTTCATATAGAGACTGGGGTGTACCTTGCAGGGGCAGCTCCGAGAAACCAAACTGAAGTCCTCACCAAGGCTGTGTCTGACGGCTCATCCATCTCCATGCTCCATGATCCCACCCAAGCTCGTTCTTTCCCCTCTTTCTCTCCCCATATAAAGCTCTCTTAGAGTAAGTTTATTAATATGTGATTTCTTGGTTACACTGGAACTGGAGTTCCTCCCCTCCAGGAAAGGACACCAATTAAACACTAACAAACACCTTAAGAAAGAGAAGAGGAAAGACACAGCTCTGCAGCTCTAGGGAATACCATCAGCACTGTAAACGTTTCCGACACCATCTCTGCCATAAAGCCCTATCAGCGACGCAGATCTCCCGGCTCACAAACCCCAGAATTACCTAAATGACAGAGAAACTGTTCTGGTTTCAGCCCCAGCACGGGGAGGGCACACAACCAGGTTCATTACCGGCAGCACCTGGAGGAACACCAGCCGCAGGCTGGAGACCCCGCTGCAGAGAGCGTCTGTGCCAAAGCAATGAGCAGTGCCCAGCCCAGCGGGCTCAGAACATTACTGTAATGGCTCAAAACGGAGAGTGAGGAGGATGCGCTGCCCCACAAGGAAAAAAATCTTGTTAGGGGGATGGTTTTATGTGATGCTATACAAGTGGAGAGAAATGTTTACATTAAAGCAAGGGAAGACTGGAAAACCTTCCTCCGAGCACACCAGTGTAAGAATTATTTTGAAAAAGGCCAATAGCTTATGCTCTCACACCAGAAAAGCTTCTAGCACTGACATTCAGCAGCCAATTTTGACGTGAGCAAGACCCAACCGATATCATTCACGTTCCTGGTGTCCTTCTACTGCTCAGCTTGAAGACAGCTCCTGCTTCGAGGGGCCTCTGAGGTGACCCTTGTTGTTCCCTGCAGGTATTCTCTCTCCGGGTGATGTGCAACAGCCCGAGAACAACTGTCGTTTCAATAGGTTGTTCCTTGAGTTCGAGTCCTTTGGGAGGAGAATTTCCAGCCTACAGAACAGGGATGGAGGTGAGTAACTGCGGGTCAGGCAGGACGTGGACTTTGCCGTGCCGTCGTGCAGGGACACATACAAGGGCAGAAGCAGCAGCGCATCTCCTCTCCCTCACTTTTCAGGCACCGCAATCAAAAAAAGGAGCATGAGAGGTATTTCTGCATCAGATGTGTGAAGAAAGAGAGAGATTAATTGTGCAAGAGTACACTCACTCGGCGGGTTCAGGCCTGCGAGAGGAAACACGGGCAGGTCACGGCCACCTCCGGCACAGCGAGTGTTCGGCAGCTCTACAGACACGGTCACCCAACACCCGGCATCCTGTGCACGCGAGAGACGGGCTGCAGTGAGGCTTCTCCCGAGTCAAACTCACAAGCAAGGACGGGAACTGAAGCACAGCATCAGTAAGGCACCAGGGAAGCAGAAACTTTGGTTGTGATTAACTCTTCCCGATTCACTCCGTACGGGAACCATCGCTCAGGAACGGCAGGATCCGCATGTGGAACTAACTGTCAGCAGCGCCGCCAGCTCACACCCCAAACCAATTTTCATTAACTTGCAAACCTACACGAAAATTAGCCGAGAAACGTTAAATCTTGCATCGGGCACTCGGGGGGCGGGAGCAGGGGCTGCAGCGGCGCAGCCAGAACCGCGGCTCCAGCGGCAGATCCCACAGCTCCCAGCTGAAACCAGGGAAAGCGCCGATACTCACAGCTCCGCTGGGAAACAAACTGCGCGTAAAAACCTGCCTCTCCATCGGCTGCGCTCCCCGTTGCTGTCGCTCTGCCCCGTGCCCTCGCTGCAAAGCGGCTCGGCCCAGAGGCCCCCACGCTCACAAGTGCAGGCGTGATGTTGTGGAAACAAAGAATTGTTGGGGTTTTTTGGTGTTTTTTTTTTTTTTCCCCAGCAAGAAACTACGCAGTCGAATTTAAAGTCCTGGGCTGAGGCACTGCCACGGCTGTGTATCGCACTGACAAAATAAAGCTTTTAAGTCAACCCAAAAAAATAATCACAGGATGGTTTGGGTGGGAAGGGACCTTAAAGCCCCCCCAGTGCCACCCCCTGCCCTGGGCAGGGACACCTCCCACCACAACAGGTTGCTCCAAGCCCCCTCCAACCTGGCCTTGAACCCCTCCAGGGATGGGGCAGCCACAGCTTCTCTGGGCAACCTGGGCCAGGCTCTCACCACCCTCAGGGTGGACAATTTCTAAATCTAATCTAAATAATTCTAATTCTAATCTAAATAATTCCCCGACACTTCATTCCCAGCAGCAGCTGAAGAGATCCTGCTGCTGGTAGAAGACACTCCCCCTTCCCTAGACAGACAGACAGACAGACAGACAGACAGACAACCAGGCTCCAAAGTTAAAGTCTGGTGAGTGAAAAGGGTCTTTACAAGCAGATTTCGCTGGGCAGCCTGTGCTACAGCCCCCCCTCCCATTGCCTCCCACAGCACCCAGGAGGACGTGGCTGCTGGCCAGAGGGACGGGCAAGTCCCCCACGACCCTCTGATTGCCACCAGCACCTCAGGGACAAGCACAGGGACAGAACGGAGGCAGGGACAGTGTCCTCACCACACACCACCATCTGCTTCCCACCTGCCCAGATCTTTCCATTGAGTGATCGCCTGCTTGTGAATCCAGGGGGTAACCAGGGGGTAAATCTCCTAACGGAGGGAAATAATAAATAAAGACTACAATATATGGAAAGAAACTGTGGAGTTTTAGACATCAGCCCACGCAGCCGTATGAGAGCGTCAGCAAAAGCCTTAATGCTTCAAAAAGTTAGAAAATTACTTTGCACCACGTTTTGAGGGGGAAAAAATTAAATATTGAACTAGAAGCCGGGCACAGGGAGCGCGGCCGTGTTGCTGTCAGCAGGGCCAGGGCCGGTTGGAAGCACTGACACACCTACTTCATGTTAAAAGATCTCATTTCCCACAAGTGATGACAACATGAGCAAATCTGACCGGCGAGAAAAACGTTGCCAAGAAAGCACAGCGGGGAACTGCAGGTCGTTACGGAGCCGCTCATTAGCCCGCCGGTCAGTCCCAGGTAACGGCGTTACCCATCGGAAATAGGGAACAGGGAAATGCTGCTGCTGGAGGAGAAGCAAAGGAAGCAAATAAAATAAAAAATGCACTCCGTATTGCTGAGTCCTTCCCAGGGTGAGGAACAAGCTGGCAGCAATCACCGCAAGGGAGAACTCTGCTGCTATTGACGCTGAAAATAGGCAGAGACGTGGCCAGGACTCATTTGACAAGCAAAGTGGAGGAGAGAGGCTGGCTCCTGTGCCGTAGGTTAAGCCAAGGGCGGTGCTGCCCACCCAGGGCTTTGAGAATACGATATCCATTTTTTAAAATCTAAATTTCTTATTAAATAAATAAATAAATAACATTTTTATCCTCTGTTGGATGTTTTGGGTCACTCACGGCAAACACCGTACAATACCCACCGGGGGTTCGGAAGCTTCCTCTCACCCTACATTTCAATAGCGTCTCTCTATATATACATAAACAGTTTATACAGGGTTGGACAGGAAATTCAACCAAATTCAGTGTGCTTCTGACAAACACCACCCCGCGGCCGTGTCCCATAGAGACACATCATTTGCATGGAGCGGGCGCTGCTGCCGAGGCCGGAGGCAGCATGAAACACACACACTCTCGGCCGCCTAAAATACCCCTCGCCCGACGGAAACACACAGAGCTCTCAGGGGTGGCAGCTTCTGCCCCAAAAGAGACGGTGCGACTGCTCCTCAACATGGTGCTCACAGGCAGAAGCCGTTTCATTGCATGAGACAGGTCCTCAGCTGGCAAAAGAGGCACCGAGGCGCCAAGAGCCATAGACCAGGAGATCTTCCACCCCTCACTCTCACAGCAGGAATTCCTGCCGCGTTGTCCCGGTGAGTGGCCCTCGAGCCTCTCCGATGACCCGGCAGTGACGATGCGCAACTCCCCGGCAGCTTTCCAGGGACCCACAGGAACACCCAGGCTGGCAGGGACCTCCAAAGACCACCTGGAGGTCAGATGGGATCACCCAGCACATGGTCCAACTGCACCTTGAGAGCCTCCAGCAACGGGGACTCCACCACGTCCCCGCGGAGGTTGTTCCAGTGAATGACTGTTCTTACTTTAAAAAAATGTTTTTCTTATGTTGAAATGAAAATTTTCCTGGTCCGACTTGTACTCGCTTCCCCTTGTCTTCTCCACGTGGCTCCTTGTGGAGGGAAGTTTGTTATTTCCCAGTTTGTATTCTCTTTCTCCTACAACAGAGCTTAGAAGAGCAGCAGGTACCAGAACACCTTCTCTCCTAGAGAGGAAAAGCACCCGGGATGTGCTTCTGCGGGTAAGAACTAACATCACATTGTACATGGGGCTAAAAGGCAAAGTCACCGAGACGTTGTTTGACATGAAATGACAGAACGAACTGCAAAAATCCGCAAGGCAAGTCAGAGAGGTTGAACCCAGCTGGGGAGGCTCTTCCACAAGGCAGCCCCTGCCCAGACAGGGCTGCACGTGCTCCCCTTCATGTATCCATGTACCCCGGGTGACAGGAGGTGGGACACAGAATCATTTAGGTTGGAAAACACCCTTAAAATCATTGAGTCCAACCATTAACCCAGCACTGCCCAAACCACCATTAACCCACGTCCCTCAGCACCACGTCTGCCCGGCTTTTAAATCCCTCCAGGGACGGTGACTCCACCACTGCCCTGGGCAGCCTCTGCCAAGACTTCACAACCCGTTTGGGGAAGAAATTTTCCCCAATATCCATCCTAAACCTCCCCTGGTGCAACTTGAGGCCGTTTCCTCTTGTCCCATCGCCTGTTCCTTGGGAGAAGAGACCGACCCCCCGGCTACACCCTCCTTTCAGGGAGTTGGAGAGGGTGCACTCACCGGAGCCTGCCGTCAGGGCTGGTACCAAAGGCATTTCTAATTGTAACGCAATATAGTTGGAAAGTCCGGATGAAGATACTCGGTGACTCTTAACAAACACGCGTGCACCCATTTCCCTAAGCCTCTGGCTCAGAGAAGCCCCTGAGAAACCTGCTGAAGGCGAGCAGAAAGCATGGGGACAGCAAAGCTCAGGCCAGAGGGAGAAGCGGTGGTGCTGCTCCTCTGCCCGCCCCGCGCAGCTGCAGCCACACGCAGCAGCTTTCAATTCCTCTTCGCTCTCACACTCCAGCTCCTTGGCTGAATCCTTCCAGCTCATCACACCTCCAGCACACGTGCATGTCCCCGAGGGCGCAGTGGACCACTGTGGGAGGACCAGGCACCCTCCCAGTGACACACACAAGTGGCCCAGCTCCTGCAGGGCTGATGCCCTCCCAAATGGGCACCTCTGGGGCCAAACAGCACCTGGCAGGGGGGGGATGAGAACCCCCGAGGAAACGGGCTTTTTCTGAAAAATGCTTCCCATATTAAATCACAGAATTATAGAATGGTTTGGGTGGGAAGGGACCTTCAAGACCACCCAAGTCCAACCCCCTGCCCTGGGCAGGGACACCTCCCACCACACCAGCTTGCTCCAAGCCCCCTCCAACCTGGCCTTGAACCCCTCCAGGGATGGGGCAGCCACAGCTTCTCTGGGCAACCTGGGCCAGGCTCTCACCACCCTCACAGCAAAGAACTTCTTCCCCACATCTCATCTCCATCTCCCCTCTTTCAGTCTCAAACCCTTCCCCCTCCTCCTAGGGCTCCCCTCCCTCATCCAGAGTCCCTCCCCAGCTTTCCTGGAGCCCCTGGAGGGACTGGAAGGGGCTCCAAGGTCTCCCCGGAGCCTTCTCTTCTCCAGGCTGAACCCCCCCAACTCTCTCAGCCTGTCCTCCCAGCAGAGGGGCTCTCTATCCTATGCAGTGGCTGAGCCGCTCTTCAGTTTTCTGCAGAACAAATTAGGGTCTCACAAATCCCATTTCCCTACATTTCAGTGGAATTCAGTGGAATTCCCCAATATTCTGGGGCCACACAGTACCAAAATACATGTATTTTGGGGACATACAGTACATTTTTAATACTAGTAGAGTATTAAAAATACTCTGCTTATGGGAATAACCCCCCCAAAACAGTTGCCCTCCCCACATCGGTGTGCACGAGAGATGCCCAAGCTTTCTCCGGTTCCTGCAGGGAACGGCAGGACGATGCCACCACTCCAACACCTCGCTGTCACCTGCAGAGGGGGAGCGGGAGCGGGGCTGAGCCCCCAAAGGGAGGGTTTGTTAAAGTGCTGGGAAAGGATCCCAACAGTCCCCTCGGTAAAAGCACAGATTGAGGGTCCTGCAGAAAACGGATCTGATGTTTCTCAGGGAGCCTGAAGATTTTTAGCTGCTGAGGACAATGCATGGGAATTCGTGCAAAAAATACTTCTACTGCAGATTTTAAGTTTATAACCCATTTTCTACACGTCTAAACCACCTCTCAAAGGCAGAGCCACCGGAAGCGCCTGTGACCACAGCCTAATAACTGTGGCTCACGCAACATTAAAAAAATAATATAGTGCTTGCTGTGAAGTGTAATGGAAATGCAACCTGGTGACGGCTAGAGGAGGCTGTACAGCCCTCTGTGAACCACTGCAGCTCGCTCCAAGTCCGGATTGTGTGACACACCAGCCTAAACAGAAGATACACTAACCTAAATAGAGGAAAAAGGAACGGTTTTGGCTTTATGTCTGCAGATTCCTCGGTGAATTGCATAATGTGGTGCTTGGGAAACAGCTTCCTCCTGAGTCACGAGCGCGAGCAGGAATTGGCTGTATTTAGAAAAGCTGATATTTCTACCAAATCTTTAGCAGGAAGAAACAGAATGACATAACCCAAACACAATTCTTTTTTTAAATTATTTTTTGTTCGGCAGCTGTTGCGGGCGGGCGGCAGCAAAGCGCTGTCTGAAGGCAGAGCGGCGATCAGCCCCCGGGGGTTAATCACGGGAGCTGATCACACTCTCCAATCCTGAGCTGCTATTTCCCTGTGGCCAGACTCCCAAGGTTTTCCTCTGCACTGAGAGATAATGCACAAAATTTCAGGTACAGAACAGTCTTTTAGTTCTTATTCCTGTTTTCCTGCGCCATTGGCAGGGAACATAGTGTAGAAGTTTAATTACTCCAGTTACATTCCTTCAGTGCCCTATTTAAGGCACTGGTGATATCCTGTTGTAACCTTACTAAAACCTTCTCAGCTATTTTCAGTAAATGACGTTTTGCCAAATATAGTTATTTTTCACTTTGAAGACTAATCCATAATCCCCCACGAGGGACCCACCAGCACACGTCTGCTGTGTAAAAATGCAAGACAAGTTGGTGGTTGGCTAATACAGAAAGATTATTCATAATCTTGCCCAGTTTGTTTCCCCCTTTTACCTTAAAGTTCACTTTACCATCTGATATTTTTCCCCCGTTCTAACACAGCAACCCCAGGCTGGGTTTTGCAGGGGCTCTCACAGGAGGTGTCAGTTCTAGAAGCCAAACAAGATCCTTCTCTTTCAGGACGACTCGGATTAGAAAGGGCACACCAGGGACATGGCACAAATTATAAGAAAATCCACTTTTGACAGCTATTTTCATTGCCAGAAGCCATGAAGTCTGGGCAGCTCTACACTGGAACCAAACGCATTTATTTATTCCTACCAGCAAAGGCAGGTGTAGGCACCGACTGCAGTTCCATCCAGTCCCCCGAAGCCTTGCAGCTGCCTGCAGGAACCCGACAGACTTCTACATGGTTCATGGCCAGACACCGTGAGGACAGAGGATATGAGTGACCCCGAGCTCAGAACCAGCCCCAGGGTACAAACGAGGTGCTCGCACAGACAGTGACACCGAGCGCATACAGGTGACACCTGTACTTCACGTTCACGGAGCGCATTACAACAAACTACAAGTTGTCCTACAAAGCAAATGGGTGAAATGGTGGTAAAAGCATCCGGAGCGCGGCATTCCCACTGAGTTTCAGGAGGATTTAAACCAAGGCAGAACCCAAGGAGCCTTGGCAGCATCCTTTTACAGGTGCTGTATCCAAACAAAGCTTGGTTTTTATCGCCGGTCTCCAAAGACAAGAGCCCAGTAGCTGCTTCAGGGCCGAAGAGAAGGTGTCTGTCACCTCTGATGGGCACAGAGGGACCCCACCAGAAACACACCCGCTTCATTCCCCGAAGCGAACACCCGCCTCCGGGAACAACCGCCTCTTACCTTGCAGGGGAAGGGCACGGAGCTGCTCCATGAACATCGCCGCTGCTGCTGGAGCTCCGTAAGCGGGGCTGCTCCCGGCTCCCTCCGGCACAGAGGTGCGGGACGTGACGCCCGGGGCTCGTGTTTAAACTTCGGGGCTGGTTTTTAAACTTCTCCCCCCGCGCTCCTGATTGGTGCCGCGAACAGCCCATGTGGGTCTGCAAACGCGCACAGGTTTCACTCCTTTCTAAAAATCAAAGTGTCAGTTTGGCTGCTGTCAGGGCACTTTATTTTTGTACATATAAGGAAGTGGCTGTTGATGTTATCTGAAGGCGCTTCCTGTTTTATATGTAGATGAGCAAAAATAATGTCACGTTAAGCGGAATTTCAGGCGCAAAGAGCTCCAGTCACAGCCTCTGAGCAGAATAATGTGAGCACAGCTCATCTGCTCGCTCTCTGCCCCAGCCTGCATTCACTCCCTTGATTTTTATCAGAATTCCATATTCTCACGATAAAAACCATCCTCCCCAATCCTTGCCAAAAAAGAGAGGCTGCACTAACGCTGCTTCCTACCGAGGCTCTCGGGATCGGCCGAATTCCAGAGGGCTGGGTGGATGCCGACAGCCCCATCCCAAACAGCACACAGGTGGAAACACGGCCAGCAGCCGAGCAATGCCAACCACAATTCTGGCTGCGTTTGGGCTGGTCTTGAATTTAAGTGACTAGGCTTTTTTTAGTTTATTTTTTTTTCATGAGGAAGGAGGCTTTTGTGTGTTTCACATAGGCAGAGCCAGCCCAGGAAGCGGCCGTGTAGGAGTGCTGCATTCCAGAGCTACGCTGCTCAACGCCGAAGGAATCCTCCTAATTGGAAATTACTGCTCTTCTGGTTACTTTAAAGCAGAGCAGACAAACGCACCGACTGACAACAAAGCCTGTTTCCATGTAGAAACTCTTCTGCTCTTGCAGAGGGAAACAGCAGCAAAGGGCACGGCGGTACCAAGGAGGAGAGGGGCCAGCAGCATCCCATGTCCCCCTGTCCCCTGGGGCCAGGACTGTCCCCGCCAGGAGGTTCTGCCACTGCCACCCATTCCCCGGAACCAGCACCAAGTCACCCAGTAACCAGGTTACCAGTCCCAGGTCACCCAGTAACCAGGTTACCAGTCCCAGGTCGCCGAATGCCGAGATGAGCCGCAGTCGGGGGTGGGCTGAAGCCCTTTGCACCTTCTACTTTCATTATGGCTTTCACGGCAACTCCCTGGATGTTACACGCAAGTCCGTTTTTATACACAGCAAGGTCATGAAACTTCAGGTTTTGCTGGAGGAAACCAAAAGAATCTTTTCAGATGCGTGAAGTAAATGAAATACTAAAAGTGAAAGAAAGTTTTCTTCCCCGTGGACTTCACAGCTCAGCTCTTTTCTATATACGTCTGAGACCGTCAGCTCCGACACTGCTGGTCTGTGCCTTGAGAAACCAACGGAGAGAAGTGTGGGCTCCACTCAGAGACAGTGACTGTCCCTGAAATAACAGCGAGTTACAGGATGTCACCTACGAGATGCCTTACAAACATTAGAATTTAAAAATGCTTCACACAAACATTTTTTTTTAACCATTTATGATCACAGTATCTTATTTTCTCTCATTAACCAGTTTTGGATGATTTAATGTTGGTGTAAAGTTATGTTACGGCCAAGAAACGGCGCTGGGAAGATAAACCAGGTGTTGCGTTTAGTGACAGACGAGCGAGAGCTACCACAGGAAAATTAAGTCATGAGACCTAGAAGTAGGAAAGTCCAATTTGCTGTATATTTATGGCCTGGCACCGACTGATTTGAATGTCTGCAGAGAGGGAAGCTGCACAAGTCTCTCCTGCAGCTGGGGCAGCGGCTTTGCCCCCGGGTGTTCCCACCCGTCCACTAAAGCAGGGGTTCAAGCTACAGCCTTTCGCACCGTCGGAGCAGCTCCGGTGCCTCTCCTCCCCTCCCAGCCACCGACCGCTGTGAAAAGCAGGGACGGAACGATCTTTGTAACCCCTCCAGCTACTCCTTTAATTTGGATGAAATTAGTATTAAAAGCTACAGTTCAAAACCAAACCAAAATCAAGAACCAAGTGCCTCTGCTGAGTGGCAAAGACACCAGGATACAAAACAGAGTGAAATCCACTATTTTCTCTTCTTGCACAACCAAAACCATTCTTCTGTAGAAAAATCCAGAATCTGGGTATCCTCAAAACATCGCTGAACCATCCAGCTTCAGCAACCACCCAGGTACAGGAGTGGGGCACAAACCAGCACGTCCCTGGATTAGCTGTGCCTGTAAATGCTGTCATACTCACTAGTGTTGAATACCTAAACATTGCCTGGGTTTTGAGGGAAAGGAGTCCAAAACAGGTCAGAAAAGAGCGCAGTGGCTCAAGCCAGACCCTACGGGACCCGCCAGTTCACGTAACAGGCTTTAAACCCAGAGCCCCCGTGCTCATTCCCAGTCAGCGCGGCATCCAAAAGCATTGGAAGAGGCCTCTTGCCTTTATAAGGCACCAGATGTGATGGAAAAAAACCCCAAAGCGCTTCGCTTTTGACACAGACCATGTTAAAATCACCGCTCCTGAAAAGGAGAATTACCTTTCCTTTTCCATCTGCTTTTCTTCCCATCTTTGTTACTGCACCCGTCGCTGCTGCTGCTGCTGCTGCTGCAGTTCTCGGAGCTCTGGGAGTCGGACTGGGCATCACTGCTCTCCTCCGAGCCGTCAGAGAGCTCCTTCAGCCCATCCGGGACATCCTTCTGCAAAGGGAAGGAACGGACAGAGTCACCCACTCCACAACAAACCCTTCCAATTAACAACATACTTCAAAGTAGCGCTTTTATTTATCAAGCACCGACTGTGGATTGTTTTATGCTGCAATGTCAGAACTGCTCAGCCTCTGGCTTCTTAAACACTCCTCTGCGAGTTCATATAAGATATTGACCGTCTTTTACAGCACCCTCGCCATCACTCGGCAGATACACCCGTCCTTAGGCTGTACCCGTCTCTGCCATCCCTAATCACCAACTCCAACACGCTCTCGCTTGACAAACATCCACTCCATTTTGAATTTCCTAACAGAAGGTACGAACGGCTCAGTGTCCCACCGTCCCAGGCAGTGTTATTTCCCAACGGAGTCCCTGGCAGTGCCTGGCCCGTGGCACAGGTCCTCCTGAAAACAGACCCGGGGGGTGTTTCTGCCCAAGGGCTGGGTGGTGGGTTCTCTTCACTCGCCCCCCGTTCCAGCCCAGAACCCCAGCGGTGTTGGCCCAGTCACACCTAAACCCAGACTGCCCTCTAGTGATCATCCCGCCAGAGTCGGATCCGTACCTACGCTGCAGATTAGTGCTAATTAGCGACAACAAACTGTTTTCTGCTTCAGTTCTGGTCCTTAACGTCACCGCTGTCCCACCACCCAAAACCGCTCGGGACATCTCGCAGAGGCTGAGCCAAGGAGGGCAGGACAGTGGCCGGAGGTATCAGCTCATCCCCAGCTGAGACCGGCCACTCTCCAGACACTGGGACAGGCTGCCCAGGGACGTTGTGGAGTCCCCATCCCTGGAGGGATTTAAAAGCCGGGCAGACGTGGTGCTGAGGGACACGGGTCAGTGGTGGGCTGGGCAGTGTTGGGTTGATAGTTGGACTTGGTGGTCTGAAAGGTCCCTTCCAACCTGGATGATTCTCTGATTCTATCCCCACTCCGCTTCTGTCCCATCATCTCGGCCAATCCATATGGCATTCCTGAAATTATGCTCTCATCCTGAATTCCTCGTTAGGTTATTGGAGAAAGCAAACAGGACAGTGCTGGTACCAGCTGGTCAAAGGAATTGGTCTGTGGGCACCAGACAGCAAAAAATCCTACTGTTAATACCCACTGGAAAAATTTAAACACCTCTCCCTTTAACTGGAGACAACTGATCTCTTGGCCTTTCTCTGAATTAGAGCTATGACCAATTTCCACACGTAATGCCCAAAAGTACTTAAGACAACACAAGTGTTATCCATTTCATTGATTCCAGACTTCTCCCATCAGCAAGGTAAGCCAATAGGTTCAAGTATCCAGTTATATTTTCATCTTGCACTTCACAAATAAATCTCTTTTAACTGCACATGGAAAGTTACTTGTAACCTGCATTGGAAGAAGAAATGGTATCACCAAAAGCAGGAAAAAAATATCTATTTGTATCAAGTGTCACCAAAGTTGAGAAAGATGAAGCTTATGTACTTCCTAACGCTGACACTCCCTTCACTAAACCTCCTTTATGGCTTGACATGGGGAAAGATGATTTAGGCACCCAAGACGCAGCCATTACACATTTATCTATTCCAGTTTTTCCAAGAGGTTTCCTTCAAAGTCTGCTGCTGAGAGGGGAGGAAGTCTTGGCGCGGGGTGCCTTCCTCCAGGCACGGAGGAACACAGGAGCAGCTGGAAAAAATGGACTTGGTGTTTCTGGTGGGAGGGGGTAAAGACGATGGAACCAGACTCTTCTCAGTGGAGCCCAGAGAAAGGGCGAGAGGCAACAGGCACAAACTGAAACACATGAATTCCACCTCCATGTATGGAAGAACTTCTTTACTGCACGAATAGTGAAACACTGGAATGGGTTCCCCGAGAAGCTGGAGGTCTCCATCCTTGTAGGAATTCAGAACTAGACCATGACTGAACACGGCCCTGAGCTACGTGCTGTTTTTGACCCTGCATTAAGCAGTGGGTTGGACAAGACGATCTCCAGAGGTCCTTTCCCACCACCATGGGCTCACAAAGCCTGTACAACATCAATGGCTTTCCCTCTGGCTGGGAGTGAGAGGTCTTCACCAGTATCTTCCGATGTAGTGTCCAGTCTGCTCTGTGGATGCCGCATTCTCTCAAAATTTCCACGCAAGAGGTCAGTATGGGACCCCAACTAACACCCCCCCGGCACACACCTGCAGCTCACCCCACTGCAAGTTCTGCTTTCGAAGCAGAAGTGATCTCTCAACAGCAGAACTGTCTTCTCTACACTACACTTCTTCTTCTTTCAATAAGCGAACTTAGTCCTTCTAGTGAAAACGTTTTCCCGAGTCCTAACGCTCTGACACGACGCAGCTTCCCTGCTCCGGGTTTAGGGTCTGCACTCTTTATTCCTAAAATGTACAACTTTACACTTTCCTGTAGTGAAGCAAACGACACAAGAATTAGTCCGGTTCATTAGCACACAGATAACTACTTCCCTTCTCTGACAGCCCTGGCCCTAAACGCACATGTTATTGGAACGGTGTTTTACGGACGTCCATGTGGACGCAGTGACACCAGCTCCACCTCTGCCGGGTGTCCTGCAATGGTGTTCTTGGAAGCTCTGGAGATGTTTCACTCCAATGGCCCATCAGCACCCAAAGGGACATCCTCTGTCGTCACCTTATATACAGATACTCAAGGAATAATGTGCTTTTCCAGTTTCCAGGGCAGAGGGAGGACATGGTGAGAACGGGATCCAACCTGGCTGAATTTTTGACTGTGACAATGAGGACATCTTTTTCTGGGCAATTCTTAATTGATTTCCTTGGTAAACTAACTGGCACTTGTAAAGCACTTCCTCATATAGTTTGAGTATTTTAGGATGAGATGAATCTCCTCTTAGAAACTATTGTTCTCTCCATTGAGCACGGAGTGAGACAAGGAAAGCGGTTCCAGCAGAGACCCCTACACTGGAGGGGTCTGTGTGTAGGGACAGGAATCCCATCTCATGGCACAGTCTTCAGAGAAAAACTTACAGAAAATCAAGAGCAGTGTGAGCTGGCTTCCTTCTAGCAGTATAGCTGGGGAAAAAGGTTTCAAATAAAGACTATTTTTAAAGATGTTAATCAGATAAATCAAGGAATCCACAGTTTTTCCCCTACAAATGTTCTCTGCCTGCTATTAATAGACTGAGGATAAGGGAATTTTTCATTTCTAGATACGAGTTGACATTGGTGAAGATGAAGTTACCCTTTTTGGGCTGAAGTGTTATTACAATTTTAACTACTCTTATTTCTGGAATAATAACTAATACCAGCAAACTACACTGCTGTGAGTAAAACCAGCACCGTCAGCTGTATTTCAGCCCCAGGTGCTCCCCAGCAGAAACACAAAGATTCAGTGTTTGCATCTGGAGGGCAAGTTGATGCTACAACTCATGGTGTTGAGGAATAGTTCCCTCTTCAGGATTATCCTAATCTGGTGGATTTTTAAACAGATTAAAGTCAATTCAAACGGAATTCCCCAGCCGAGAGACTCACCTTCAGGGTGTAGACTCCCATGCGCCCCGGGACCTTATAGAAGATGCCCTCTTCCCCTCGGGAGTTGGTATGGAGCATGGCATTCAGGCAGGCCAGAGGAGACGTCCCGCTGGAACCAGAAACACAGGGTTAACGGTGTCTGAAGGGACCTGCTCAGCGTTCTCCTCCTGCCGGGACACAACCCCGGCCCCTCGCCCCACCGACACGCATGCAGAGGCAGAAAAGGTCCAGATCCAACTTCTACTCTCCAGGAGAATACAAGTTGAAGCTGCTGGAATAAGCACCAGTTAAACCAGTCCGTGGATCCACACCCACACTCCAGCCCCGGATTAAAAAATCAAACAGAAAAGCCCCCAAGTTCAGGCTCTCCAATACATTCTTGCAGAACATCAAGGCGGTCACACATTTTCAAAGCTCCAGATAATCAACATTGCTCATCTGAAACTCAGCAGATTTGGTGTGAGCTAACGACTGACTGCAGAGCTAGTTAAAATTGGGGTTTTTTTCAAGAGAACCCAGAGCACACTGAAATGAGTGTTGTGGGACAAATAATAGAAACCAATTGTGTCATTCTCCCTGAAAAGAGCGGAGATCTCTGATCCCAGCCAGAGCACCGAGACACAAGATCCATCTCTCTTCAATGGTGCTGGTGGGGGTTTCTCTGTTTGGTTTTTCAGACCCATCCCGCTGTAGCAGAAGCAAAATCAGGTGGACACGGCTTGGCAGGAGACTCGCGCTCCCACTGCAGGGTCAGGCTCATCACACCCTCCAGGAAATAGGTGGTTTTGGTCGTAAAGCACATTGGTATCGAGCACGACCCCTAGAGAGCAGTTGTGAGATGGAGTCTCTGCCTCCCACCGCCCTGCCACAAAGGCTGGAACCAGAACCATCACATTCAAACCTAAATTTGTGACTGATCGACTGAAATCCCCGAGCAGGAGAGGCAGCTGTTTCTCTATGAACATTCAAACAAATCCCACCAAAAGCGGTGAAACCACTCCTGGGAGGGAAGGGGAATTGAGGGGAGGAGGCGCAGAGCCCTCGGGCGATGCCGGCAGAGCACACGCGCTCCCAGTTCTGCCCCAGAGAGGAAAAAGAGCCCAGCTGAGTTTCCCACGCCTAGTACCAGGAGAAGGCAACATCCTGGAACAGGTCTGGTCTCCTCCACCCCAGCATGTCCAAGCTAATGGACAGGAGACCCTACAAGGAACACTGGCCAGACAGGGTGGCTCAGGAACGGCAGGAGAAATCCCATCAGGAGAGGAGGGATAGGATTTATGCCGCTAGACCCGATCCCAGCTCTGCTGACTGTTAGCAAGACCCCGGTCCCTTTTGGAGGGACCTCTGCTGGGAGGGAGCTGGCAGGGCACCATCCCAGTCCCCCTGCCCACAGCACCTCAGACTGGGATCCCGCAGGTTCCTCGCTCCTTCGGTCGAGAAATGGGTTTAGAGAAGTCCTCGGAGTTCTGGGGAGCTCTGTGGTCGTGGCTGGGATACCCCAGGGCTCAGACACAAGCCTGGGCAGCAGAGATGCCACCAGCAGAGAGCTCTCTGGGGCTGCAGCCCACAGTCAGAGCAGAACATCTCCTTCAAACCCACGTTATTTCAAGCAAAGGCCAGAAAACAGCCTCTACAGCATCCCCGCTCTGCAGGATCTCGTGCTTCCTGAGTTTTTGCCAGCGTAATTTGTTAACAAATACTAGTGAAAATGGTGATGAGGAAGGAATTTTCTAAAGCCCAGCCCAAAGCTCATCTGACCATCTTAGCAGAGGGCTCAGCCTGATGCTCATGCAAAAACCAGTGGTGCTGGAGGAAGCAGCTCAACCTCAGGCACCTCAGGGACACCCCCCAGTCGTCCTGTTTTGGTTCTTAACGTGGCAAAACTCAGTGTCATTGAGGTACTCGTACACTGAGCCAGAGACTCCTCTGGTCGACAAACGCCTTTGGGAGAGACAGGCAACCATGAAGAGCCACGGAGATGCTGGGAGGGCTGGAGCCCCTCTGCTGGGAGGACAGGCTGAGAGAGTTGGGGGGGTTCAGCCTGGAGAAGAGAAGGCTCCGGGGAGACCTTGGAGCCCCTTCCAGTCCCTCAAGGGGCTCCAGGAAAGCTGGGGAGGGACTCTGGATGAGGGAGGGGAGCCCTAGGAGGAGGGGGAAGGGTTTGACACTGACAGAGGGGAGATGGAGCTGAGATGTGGGGAAGAAGTTCTTTGCTGTGAGGGTGGTGAGAGCCTGGCCCAGGTTGCCCAGAGAAGCTGTGGCTGCCCCATCCCTGGAGGGGTTCAAGGCCAGGTTGGAGGGGGCTTGGAGCAACCTGCTCTGGTGGGAGGTGTCCCTGCCCAGGGCAGGGGGTGGCACTGGGGGGGCTTTAAGGTCCCTTCCCACCCAAACCATATGTTGATTCTATGATACAGACAGAGAAACCAGTAATGTCAGCATCTCGCTTTGATCCCTGCTGAGAGTTTGTGCCTGTCTTCAGACATCTCGGTTGACAACCCAGCCAGAATCCCTACCCCTGAAGAAAAGCTTCTCCTAAATACATCTGCACACATCAGACCACCTCTCTTCACCACCTCCTTGACTGACCCCAATGAAACCACCTCTTGGCTCATTGTTCCTGCTGCTCCCATGGCTTTTCCATGCTCCTTCCCCAGTGCTGAGGGAAACATGATCACCACAACTGGAAGCCACTCTTCCCACAGCAGCTTCACCACGGCCATGCACTAACTTCACAAGGCCTTCACAATCCTCTTCTCCAGAAAGCCACAGGGTCTCCCTGGAAGCCGTAATTCAGTGTGATTTCCTACAGCAACCCCAATTCTTTTCCGAAGGCACTGTTCCCGGGGGTACACCCTTCCCCTCTTCTCCTCCTTGCTCCTGGGTGGGATTTCTGCTGGTGAGTACTTTGCACGAAGTGAATACAAGGATATTTCATACAGGCCTGGCTGTACCTGAAATATAAACAATATCCCTGTCCTTCTCCCAGCAGCATTTACCATCATTCCTCTCATCGCTGCGTCTAGGGAATTGCCATTTTACGCCTCTTTCCAGGTCACTAGTAGCTCGTTGGAGAGCAGTGGGAGCTCCGGGGCAGGAGGGAGCTCTGCCACGTACCTGACCCTCGGCTGGTGGAGGACATGCTTTTCACAGGCAGAATGAGAGCAGAATGTTGGTGTCAAGCCAAGCATCCCACAGGAGTCCAGGCAGAGCCACGCTTTGGGAGCTCACCAAGGAATGAAGCCTTGGCAGGACCCATCGTTACAAAAGCCCCCCCTGGTCTGGCATCTCCGGGGCTCCCACCGAACTCATTCCGCTGTCTAACTCCTCACCCGCTATCTCTGCTTTCTTTTTTTCCTCACATTTCCCCATCTATAGATCCGTGTCTTCCTCTACAGGCTCTTCTAAGAAAGCTGGCGCTAACGGAACGCTATTCGAGCCTTTCATAAAGCTTACTGCGAAAATTATGGAAGCTAAAAATCAGTTAACAAGTCCTGCCTAAGTTCAAAAAAAAACCAAGGGGGTGGTATTAATTTGGGTATAAGATGCGTGGTCTTCACGAGGTGTTATGTTCTTTCTGCCTCCACAAGCGACTGATCCAGACCTTGATTTGACATCCACACCTCCAACGTTTTCTTCTACTAATTGAGTTTGGGATGGTCTCATCTGGGATAAGCAGTGGGTTCAACTCCAGACTCAGTTTTATGGCCCCCAGCTAGAAGGTTTTTTATACAAACAAATGCACTCGAATCGAGCAGCTTTATCTAGACAGGGCACGCTTAGGATTTTACTGAACTGCTGGGGTTTCCCCCAAGAACCAGACATGATGTTTTATTAAAACATTATGTCACACCCTGAATTTTTACAGCTTAGAATTCCAGTGCTCATTCCAGTAAGTTTTTCAACCCAGATAAATATTTTTACATCACACATGCTAACAAATAGCGTGAAAAACATATTATTTCCCATTCGGCTTATGCATAATCGAGGCAGGATAAGAATTCCCGAGGTGGCAGGTTCGGGAAGAGCTGCTCAGGGGTTCCCAGCTCGCAGGAGCTCCCATTAAAGTGAAAAAAAAATATAAAAATCTATTTGTAAGAGTTTAGAAGAAGAAAGGTAACTGTAACAACATTTACCAGGATGAATTTGGATTCCATGGTGTTGCAACTGCACGCTGAAACTTCCTAGATTTTACTTTTCAAAAGCTAAAAATAGTGCTGTAGATCTGCCAAAACACGGGCAGCAAACTCAGCACAAACAGGACTCGTGGAGCCAGCGCAAGGGTCACAGCCCCAGCTCCCGCGCCCAGAGCGAGGAGCTCCTCCAAGCAAACTGGGAAACACCGATTTGTTCACTGCCTGAAGCTTTAAATCCCTCTCCTGTCCCATCCCCTATGCGTTTCCCTCACCCGCAGCGTGTTTCACCTTGGGACGGGCTGGGGAGTAACACCCCCACCCGTTCCGAGCTACTTCTGTCACAAGCAAAAGAAATTAAGTGCTGACATAGGTTTTCAACCACAGCATCAAGAATATTTTCATTTACAGGTGCTGTTTCGGAGGGGTGACGCCCAGCGAAGAGGCTGAGCAAATGCACGTTCTTAAACTTGGATATAACCAGAGTAGGCACTGACATGCCCCAGGGCAGGGGGTTGGATCTAGGTGATCTTTAAGGTCCCTTCCAACTCTAACCATTCTGTGATTCGATGATTGCAGCTACTCACCACCTCGACAGCAGCGTCTTAAATAGACTCAGCCAAATGTGGGACTTTCTGAGCCTCTGCCCGAACGTTTCGAGGACACTGTGTTGGGGCAAGTATTAAGTGCCCATGAAGTGGCTATTTCCATTATGAATTTGTTCTGCTTTCCACTGAAAATGGTGTTTTGGTGATTATTCCCTTTTCACTCTGACTTCCCAGCTGAAAACAAGCAATTTAACCGATTTAGTGGAACTTATAAACCTGTTTATCCTTACAAGCCTATGACTGCTACATAAACTATGTATTTATTTTTTTTTTACATTGTTGACTAAACAAGGACTTTTGGTAGCTTCCAAATACTCTGTTCTGAAAGTTGAAATTTTTCATATCTGCACTTCCACTTCATTAATAAATCAGAAAACTGATCTCAAAGTGACCAAGGGCAAGTGACAGCCCCCCTCTGCCTGCAGGACAGGCGTGTTCTTTACCTATTTTATTGGATTGCTGAGAGGGCTATGATATAATATTATATAGTATAGTATAATAGCAATTTCTGTAGTTCAGAGGTAGTTGTAAGGCCAGTCAATGGCATAAGAAACACATACTCTGAGCTCTTGCCCCCCAAAGGATTTCTCTGAGCTACCTGACCTTTGGGACACACACACACCAAGTTTTCCTTCTGAGAACAGCCAGATTTAAGCCATCCTTAAATCACGGCATTTTAAACTCTGCATTAAATTCCAAGCTCCTTCAGCCTGAGCAGGAAAGAAGGGTGTGAGGGTGCTAAAGGTGCAGAGGGTTAAGGCCAGGGCTCTCTACCCCGAGCCCGTTGAGGGGGAGGAAGGAGGCGGATGGAGCGTTTCCTCCCATGCTTCCAGTCCCACCGGACCCACTTTTGTTGGGTCACACGCGGACGGGACACTGGAGTGAAACGTTCCAATTGTGCGGTATTTGAACTGAAAAACTCTGCCCTCCAAGCATCACGCAAGGTGTGTTCATCTATGGAGAGGTTGTTTTATACTAAAGCTCCATTTTTTTATTTGGTTAGCAGATTTTACAGGATTCTCCACACGTGCACAGCAGCGTGGTGGGCCCAGCAGATCCCCCACCGCAGGACCCCCACCCCAGTGCAGACAGAGGGGCAGCTCCTGATGCTGCTGGGCACAAGACACCGCTTGGAAGCCCCTGGTTCCCCACCAGCAGCCTCAGCACCAGAGAAGAGTTATTTATTGCCTTCTGCTCTAAGTGGAAGCTTAATATAAAGCACACCCACCAGCGAGCGTCTCTGTTGCCCACGGTGACTGCACGCTGATGGGACTGGATAAAAAAGCCCCAATGAACTGAACTGGGTTTAAGGGTGAGGGGGCTTCCCATTTTCCCCACTTTCCAGCTGAATCAGACATTCACACAAACACCTTTTGTTTATTAGTGTATTAAAATATGACTGTTTTAAAAAAAACAACAGTTTCAGGCGGAGGGGAGTGTCAGAGCAGAGAGGTACCGAAGCAGACCCCACCACACCAACGTCAGGCTTGTTAAACAAATTGTTCGTTTAGAAAAAAAGCAGCTTGTTCTACATGTTAAGATTTCGCTTCGCCCAAAATGCGGTGCACAAACCCAGGTCATGCAACCCCAGCACCCCCCACACCCCGAGGCAGGCGTGCAGAGAGCGGGGTTAGGGGCACACACACACACACACACACACACACGCAGCAGCACATGCCAGCAGCCCAAAATTTTATTTTCCACGGACTTCACAAGCAACGGGAGCTCTGGGGTTGGCAGGGCAGCGCCAGCGCAGAGGGCATGCAGGAAAGGCAGGCGCGGGCAAGAGAAGCGTTAAGGCTGGATATACTACCGTTACTTGGATTCTAAGTCTGCGTGAAACAAGCAGTTGCTCTTAATTAAGGCTTTGGCAGCTTGCGTTAATAGAGAAGAGCAGCTTTAGAACAATCAGCAGTGGTTCTTACCTTCTGGAGTTGGAGTGCAACCCAAAAAAAGGAGAGAAACACCCCTTTAAAAACTTGAGCAAAACAATCGTCTAATCATTAATATGAACCCTCCCCCCCATCCACCAGAACCAAACTGAAAGCGTTTTGGGCAGATTTGCAGTAAAACTGAGCCCAGGTTCCATCAAACAAACATGGGGGGGGGAAGACATAGACCTATCACATTTTTTGAGTCTATTTCCAGAGAAGCTGGCACTCTCTGCCAACCCCGGCGCTTCCCACATCCAGCTATTTCACCCTCCACCAGTTATTGACCTTTTTAGAGAAGTCTTGGAGATCTTGGAATCTTTCCTTGGGAAACCTCACACGCAGCTACAGGGATTTCCTGCTCTTACCCTTTCACACCCCCTCCTCAGCACCCAAACTTCTTGACCCTTTCACACCCCCTCCTCAGCACCCAAACTCCTCGGGAATTTGTGCTGGATGAAGAAAGCAGGAGTTTGGGTGGTGGTGGCCCAGCGGTGACCGCGGGTTCAGAAGGAGCCACACTGGGACCACAGTGTGCCAGGGCCAAGGAGACGTGGGTGGGTGAACATCAGCAGGAGGACATCAGCTCTCGGGGACACACCGCCATTGGGCTTCGCTTCCTGCTCTAATGAATGGGCTGCCACGATGTTGTAGTAAAATTGATATTAACTAGAAAAATGAAATGTGACACAGAATCAAAGCAACCAAGAGAACCTGCCGGTGCTGCTGGAAGTTATCCACACAGCCCCAACCATAGCTCATTAATTACAGAGAAACAGTAACTAGACATGATTAATCTAAGATTGAATTAAGCACCTAACTCCTAGACAAGGCAGCTTTGTTAAGAAGCAGGTATTTCTGTCAAGAGAGTGACGAGCTGCAGGCCTGGGCAGCAAACCCAGCAAACCCCCAGGGACTGCCAAGAGTAGAGGAGAAGGAGGTGAAAGGGAATTTGGACAGGGGGAGATGGTGACCACCCACCCAAAGGATATCACCCACCCAAGAGGGAACAAGGGACAAAGAAGACAGAGTCTGGGCACTAATTTACACAGGAAATGAAACAACCTTGACCAATCATTAAAGAGAATAACAATGAATATGCATTAATTGTTAGAATATGTAATAACCAGTGTATAAAAGTTGAAATTTCTGGAACTAAGGTGTGCCCCCTTGGGACAGGCACCCTATTCCTGTGCATTAATGGAATAAACTTGGAGGTACCTCTGCTCTGTGTGTCACTGGCTTGCACAGCGGGTAAAGAACCCAGATTTGGGACAACAGTGACAACTGAATGTGAGCTGCGGGGACATCAGCAGCCCCTGACCCCATAACGCTGAGCCCTGGGTGAGACGAGAGACCCTCGGAGAAGTCGCCTGACTTTTAGACACGGTTACAGGCGTAAGCAGCACCTCCTGCTCCCCAGCACTCGATTAGCTCCACAGAGCCCACAGGGAAGGCAGTTGTTCCCGTGCTGCTCCCAGCCTTGAGGGACTATGCACAGACCAGCATCTTCTGGTTTGGAAGGAGAAATCTATACAGAAGTACCTTCCTTTGAGGCTTTGGGGGCACAGAGTTAAAACTGCAAAGTTTTGGGCTTCCTCCCCTTTTTATTTCTGCTACAGAACCATGAACCAGTTCACGCTGAAGATAAATCCTACATCTAGGTATTTTTTGAGACCTCAGCTCTAGCATAGGTCGGAAGAGAGTTAACCTGTTGGACTCCGAGTGCTCTCAGCAGAGCACTGCACCCCACATTCCTCCTGCCAACAGCCAACGCACTCTTTCACATGATGAAAACCAGTGTGTAATTTTATTTTCAGGAGACAGCAAAACCCACTAGTACTGCAGTCTCAGGATTAGAGAAGAGGAATATTTTGTTAGTTACGGATTTAACACCTTTATCTAAGGGGTATGGGAAGAGGCACCTACTCAGAGTTTCTCCTACATACAATAAATGCATTTAACGCCCCGTGCTAATGGTAACTAGGAGTTTTTCAAACCAACACTCTCCCCTATGCTTGTTATTTGTGGCATCCACTGAACTCGTCTCCATGTTTTCACACAGAATCACAGAGTGGGACAGAAACCTGTGGCAACTTTGAGTTGAGTCAATGCGAAGGAAGCCAAAAAAACAAACAAAAGGCCTGCGGTGTCCCTAAAAAAGATCAGCAAAGATCAGCTTCTTGTTCTGTGGTCTCCAGGGTCACAAACCAGAATTTCTTCCTAATATCTACTCCAAACCTCCCCTCTTTCAGTGTCAAACCCTTCCCCGATCAAGAGTCCCTCCCCAGCTTTCCTGGAGCCCCTTGAGGGACTGGAAGAGGCTCCAAGGTCTCCCCGGAGCCTTCTCTTCTCCAGGCTGAACCCCCCCAACTCTCTCAGCCTGTCCTCCCAGCAGAGGGGCTCCAGCCCTCCCAGCATCTCCGTGGCCTCCTCTGGCCCCGCTCTAACAGGTCCATGTCTCTCCTGTGCTGAGGACTCCAAGGCTGGACACAGGACTCTCTGCATCTCCAGCTTTCCCTCTCTTCAGGAGAAGCCCTGGTGAGGAGCCCCTGCCAGGTTCAGACCAGAAAATCCAGAAAAACAGGATAGTCATGAGCGTCCAGAAGAGACACTCACTGAAGACATCATGAAGGTCTCAAAGAGAATAAATACCATGGTCTTGCGGTCTTCTGTAGAAAACGTTAAGTTGATAAGGGTTTTATTTTCTGCAGAAAAAGCCACATCCAACTTTCAGCTGACTAAAGGGAAAAAAACTGCAAGAACTTACTGCATCAGCATTTATTGGCCTTTGCTGCTGCCAGCCCCTTCTCCTGAAGGCTTCCAGTAATTAACAGAGCAATTAAAATGGGCATGACCTGTGAGGCTGGCCCTAAGGCACCTACTTGCAACAAAAGCCCCTTTCCCATCAGCAAAACATAAGGAAAGAGCCCCAGAACCCCAAGTCCTGCATGTGACAACCCCAGGAGGTCAGTAACACCTTTATGGACATTTTAATACCCATCTTCCAGCAGAATGAAGATAATTAACTAGAACCAGCAGAGGTTTGAGGTAACCCAGCCCTGGTGGTTCTTAGATAAGAAGCACGGATACCCCTGCCCTGTCCATCCCCAACACACTCAGTGTCATCAAACCCACGAGACATGAACTCAAGGTGCTCCAGCTCCTGCAGCTCATTTGAAGGCTACATTTAAAGCAGCTGAGGATTAAAGAATATGTAAAGCAATTTAAATGTTTGTCAGCTGATGGCTTCGGCTACCTACAGCACCTTCCAAGCCCTGTCATCATCTGCAGCTTCACACCCCGAGAGCAGGGAAAACCAAAGGTGTGTTGTGCTAACAGCGTGACCTGTCTGACACACCGTACCCCAGCCACACAAACCAGAAGCAGCCCCTTTAATTGTACTCCCTGTCCACAGATATGTCTATTAAGGCTTCAAGGTATTTCAGGGACTCAAAATCTCACAAGAGGCCCTGAAGCCACTTTGCTGAGGAAGATGAGGCTGGGAACCACAACCCAGAGTCACTGAGATGGGGAGGAACCTCTGGAGGTCACCAGTCCAACCTCCAGCTCAAAGCAGGAGTATCTGCATCAGGTATCTCAGGGCTTTGATCAGTCCAACCCTAAGTATCTCCAGAAGTGGAGGTCACACAACCCTCTCTGGTCCTGTGCTACTGTTTTATCACCCTTATGGTGGGAAAAAAATATTCCCCTCATATTCTAATCAGAATTTCCCATCTTGCAGTCTGCATCTATTGCCAATCTGTCTAGCATTGTCCATCTCCACCACAAGTCTGGGTCCAGGCTACGGACAGAAGCAAACGCTCACCAGAAATGCCAGCCACCAGGTTATGAACAGCAGGTTTGGATAGAGCAGCTTTTAAATGTACTGTCACAGAAAGAGCTCCGGCAGGAGAAGTCTCCTGGGGTGGGTTGCTATGGGGCTGCCAAAAACAATAAGGAGCTTCAAATACTGTACACCAGGCTACATAAGAAAAGTGGGGTTTTGGCAAACATTGCGTTGCCTCCTCGCTGTGTGACACCACAGCTACCACCAGGCAAATCTGATCTTACGTGTTATTTTAAGAAGTTGTGAAAAGCTTCGCTTGAATAAATTAACACTGGTAACAAACCAAGGACAACTCCTTCCAGCGTCTCCTCCCGATGGGGTCCTGCAGCCCAGGGCAGGTGAGGGGCCGTGATGTCCAGGGCAAGCGAGGGACCGTGATGCCCAGGCGTCAGCTGCCACCAAAACAATTTATTTTGTCCTCAGAGGCCAACAGAAGCCTTTAGGGGAGGTGACACGGGCACGGGTGATATGAACTGGAAGGAGTTGCCTGGTGTATTTTCCCCTGCAGTTCCCTTGAGGACAAGTCCCACTGTAGTCTCCAAACACCTCCCGTTGGGAGTACCAGCTGGACAACACAACGTATGCGCAGGAAAGCCTGCTCATACGACATGAAGATGCTACACATTACAGTCTTTGCCACCAGAAAAAAAATATTGGTGTGTTTAACTTGTATTGAAGCAGCTTCGTGGTCAGCTGAGGTCAGCGGACACTAAAGGAACACAAGTGTCCTCTGGAGGAGGCTCTGCTGTAGGGCCATCCTGCAGTACCTCTGGCAGGTCCTCCTACCTCAGCCATTCCCACCTCCTCTACCCTGCTCCCGTCTGACTCCCTATGCAGCAGTGGCAGGAAAATAAGCTTTAAATTGGCTTTCACACTTCAACACATTGTTTCCCAGCTCCCCGATGTGGCGAGGAAGCAGGAGACAGCACAAGTGAGCAGAAAACACAATCCTGCAAAAACTCCCATCACCACCTCAGGAACCTTCCCCTCCTGGGTCCTTTCTCAGCCAACAGCTCAGATGAGGAGAGGACACTGAGGGAACACTAAAGATGAGCTCATCGGCACGTCAAGTGGCCTGAAGCCATTTTAAGAGCGACACCATGAAGGTTGCTCTGATCTGAGCTGATTTCCTTCATCAAAATACAGTTAACTCATCAGTAAAATACATCGTCTGCCATACAGAGACAGTTCCAAGCTGCCAGTGCACAGATAATTCACTAAAGGGAGGCAGCAAGAGACTGCAGAGCAAGGAGTTGTCTCCTTGGCATTTTGACTCCAGACATCAAGAATGAAGGCAAAACTCTGGACTTACTCCACAAGAAATTATCAAATGGATTATCAAAAATTCTACCACGATAATTGTGTATATTAGTCAAGCACATTGAAAAGGTGGGCAATGGCTGATACATGTTCTTCAACTATAAGGTCATGACCAGAACCAGACTGAGCTGATGGAAATGCTTCATTTCTCAAAAGCAAATAAAAGTGCCCAGAGCCACTATGGAGTTTGCTGAAGGATTCAGTCCACTCTCCATGTCCTCTGGCCTTGTGAAAACACTGAACAACTGGAGAAGTTACAGAGGAAGTGAGTTATCTCAAGATCTGCTTTTTGGGAGGTACAATGATGTTCCTGGATTCAAACCCAAGATCTGAACTCTCACGGCAGACTCAGACCAGCAAATCCTCACACCGAGTTTTGCAGAGCTGCCCTTCCAGGCTGGGGCAAGGCCACGGCTCGTGCTCCACGTGCAGCCCAGCAGCAGGAGCATGAGCCTTGTCTGCTCTCCGCCAGGATGCCTGCCTCTTCCATTCTTGGATAGTTTCAGTTTTCCCATATCCCTAGTATTTATTTAGGATGGTTATTTCGTTCCACGTAGATGAACTGACACATCCAGTTATCTTCCCCCCCACACTTTTCTTTGCTCTTAAGAAACAGAAGTATTAATATTTTCTACTTGTTCCCTATCTCACCCGATAAGCCTCTCCCTCTCTGGGAAACACACAACTCAAGAACCGAGCTACGCTAACAGCAGTTCAGGAGCCGCCATCCCAGCTGCTGGGTTTCTAAAGCAGATCAGAATCACTGGGCCGGTGCCCGCCTTTGCCCAGCACCAAACACTCCCTCTGCTCCCCGAGGGGACAGGACGATGCTACAGCTCGACCACACACCACTCCAGACAGGGCTAAGAAACTACCACGAGGCATAAAGTGTTCAAAATAAGGATTTGTAAGTGACACTGTTTTTTTACTTCCTGGACAGCTATCAATTTTGGTTTAGGTCATTTCCATTACAGACTAGCCACTTTTAAATAAAAAAAAGTAGTTAAGTTTACTTCAGTACCTGGAGTCTGAACTACCTGATCAGGACTAGCTGACCTTGCAGGAGGTAAGCATGGGAGTATGATCCCTATCTACTTTACTTGGTGAAAAGTACCAGTGACTTGAGAGCTGCTTTCCAAACGGGTCCTAGACCCCAATTCTGCAGGTATTTAACATTTCGGTCCCCCAAAATACTTACGAGATAGGGGTTAACAGTAAACTAAACTGTGCTGGAACCAAAGTATGAATGTGCTTTACTGGTATGGACACTGAACTCACCTGATTTCTTTCAGTCCTTCCTTCTGGATAACCTGAAGGATCTCTTTATGGCTCATAGGCGTATTAGGATATTTCTCCAGGACCTGGCAAGGAAAAGCAGATGGAGAGGAAGTTACTCATTTGCATTTTCACTTTAACCTTTGACTGCACAGAAAGCTACATTTAATGGTTTGGACATCTCCAAGGATACAGGCGAGGAAAAACCACCGGCCTTCTCATCCCATCACCACCCCTTCCCTGAAGGACACAGAGGCTCCAGGAGACTGGCAAAGGGCTGGCTTTAGCGTAATTCCCGAGTTTTATTTCAAAAGCACTGGCCCTAGATAATACCTCTTTAAGAGAATTAAGTGCTCCACAGCAACAGGGTGGCTTCACAGCCACAAGTGTCCCTTGGGAATGCTGCAGGAATTGCCGAGGTACCTCAGACACAAAACTTCCAAAATCCAAATCCTTAACGTTTGCAGAGTTGAACCAACTACTGATCAGTTCAGTTGTAAGCATTAAACAAGTTTTAGGAAATGTTGTGTTTAATGCTGCCAGGATTGTTTGAAAATCTCTGCACACAATTCAGTTCATAAAGTTCATAACTATGGTCTATGAAAATCGTTAAATTCCCAAATACACTTCCCCCAGCCCACACTCTGCACAGCCCAGTGCCAACCATCACTCACCTCCCTTTCAAGAGAGCTAAGAGGCAAAAGTCTAACCCACAACAGCAGGCAGGGAGATGCTGAAGGCTTCTGAAGGAAGCTGCCAGTTACTACACGTCATTTAGATATTTTAAGGAATATTCATGCTGGGGGGGGGGAGGGGGCTGGGCAGGAAATGCCTCGTTTCCTCCTTAATCATCCGCTTTTGACCCGTGCCCAGCACATCAACCCCAGAGTGCTGGCTCCCAGCTTCAGCCAGAGAACAAACCCGCAGTACGCTCAGTAGGAAAACCTACAAGTGACTTTGCAGAAGGAAATTACCAGTTTTAATTTCTCTGTTCAAGCCGTGCAAAATATGGGGCTCCCCCTAAACCCTCCCCCCCCGGCCTTTATTCCCTCCAGGAACATCCAGTTACCCTGCTGGCTGCAGATCTACAGCTCTCTCTGGGGAGGACTTGGAGAAGACTTTGCTGAACTGCAGCATCTCTCTGCTCAGAGAAACAAAGACCCCCCCATCAGCACTGCCCCCAGCTTGGCAAGCCCCAGCTGATGTCCTCACCGCCTCCCAGTCTGGTTAAGGGATGTTAAAGCCCGACTTTCAGTGTCACTTCATCTAGAATCAGGCCACCGCAGTTTATAGATCTCTATCAGCTCCCAGTTCCCGTTCCAAGGAGTCAGTACACTCTTGTACCATTAACTTGGGACAACACCTGGAAGCTTTTCTGCAGTGTGCTGGAATCCCAGAGAGGGCAAGAAGAGCCAAGGCTCTCTCAGTTCCTGCTGCTGGTGTCAGCCTTTTCATTGCAGCAAGCAGAACACATCAGGAGCAAAATAAAGTACTGCTATGATTCCACTAAAAAAAGGACTTTAGGGCATTTGCTATTTCTCACACTCAGAAATAAATAGGTGCATTTTTCTCCTTTGACATTGTGTTTTCTTCTTGACTTTCACTACAGGGACACGCTCTTGGCAAGTCCCATCTCACTCATACCTACAGCAGCAACACCACCTCATTAATTTTGCACTAGGCAGAACCACAACGCAAGCTAATACCGAGTTCGACCAGAGAAGCTCCTCATTAAGAGCAGAAAGAAAAGCTTTTCTAATGATACCCTTGCACGCCCACAGGATGCCTCTAAGTATTTCTCCCAGGTAACCTGTTCCCATGTCCTCCTTCCACAGGGCTTCTTCCCGTAGCTGAGCTCAGCTGGATGATGAGTCTGGCCTCCTGCCACTCCTGCGAATCGTGATGGACCACTCCTGAGCTTTCAGAAGGTCACTCTTGAAGATCAACCAGCTCTCCTGGGCAGGCATTTCTATCCTTCTACTCCGTTTCCCACAAGGCCTTAAACTCTCATTTCACTGCCACTGAAAGCAAAGGTGCTGCTTGTGCACCACTCTTCATGTTCCCCACCAGCCCTCTCAGCTCTGCTAGATCTCCTCTAGCAAGTCTGCCCAGCACCTGGCTCAACAAGATGTCCTCGAGCAATTCCCGAGGTCTCCAAGATGGGCTGTGCCCTGTATCACCTGGAGCTTCAGCAGATGCCAGGGCAGAGCCAGAACCAACCCTCAGTCCATAAGGCTTTTCCCAGCTACCTAAAGAGCGTTGCAGAAGACGTCCATACAAAGTCAACACCTTCAGTTTAGGAACTTCCCTCACAGAAAACTGGGAGAATATTTTGAGGAAAACAAAACAAACCCAGAATCACTCCACACTCACCTCTTTTTTTAGAATTTTTCTTAGTCAGCTGTTACTACCTACTGCCAAGACACTATTGTGATAGAGGAATTTGATTAGACAATACAGACATTCTTAAAACGATAGAAACAGCCTTCAGAAAGTATCTAGAAAAGTAGGGATCCATGTAATCTAACCAGCTCCACAGGCATCTCAGACTTTCACTTAGGATAACTGGAAACGTGGGAAGGAGAGAGAGAAGGATGCAGAAGGGGAAAAAAATATTCAAAAAGCTTAGCATTCTCCATCTCAAAATAATGGAAAAACCAGCACACGAAGTTGCAAATCTAACAAAATAAAGCAAGTTATGGCCAGGAAGAGAAGTACAGAGTGTTATGGATTTTGGTGTGAATGGCGACGTGCAACACTGACACGTCAGGCAATAACTGCAGAAAAGGGGGCTCACGTTCACTAGTCCTAACCCATCAAATAGGTTATGAAAACCCTTCCGTCATCTGCAAGTTCAAGATGACATCAAATAGGAAAAATAAAACACCACCACTATTGGAAAAGCACGAGCAGGAACAGGTCATTGTCAAAAGGCTTTTGGATCACTGAAAACATTTTATCCCCTGATTATGGTTTGAATAGAACAAAATCATGAGAAGGGTCCAAGATTTGGGAAACACGCCTGATCCTTAAACTCAGTCTAGACAAGCTCATCTGGAAAAACAACTTTTCTGGCTGAGCAGCCACGTGTTCTTCCAACAGCAGGAAGTTTGCACGAGAATTGAGACTGGTTTACAGTGGTCAGATGCCTCCCAGAAACCTGAAAGCACACGCATCTTCTGTCCAGCCTCATTTAAGGCCCAAGGACAAACCAGAGAGGAAGAGGATTTCACTGAATTTCACTGAATTTTTTTAGAGTTGGAAGGGACCGTATAGATCATCTAGTCCAACTCCCCTGCCGAAGCAGGATTGCTTAGAGAATGCTACTCAGGACTGCAATGAGAACGCTTAGAGAATGCTACTCGGGACTTCAAGGGATGGACAACCCACCCCTCGAAGTGGTCAGGGGGCTCTAAGACAGTAGTCCCGGCTTTTCCAAAGGCATGAAAGCCCCCCCACCAAATAATTTGAAGCAGCACATCAAGCTCCACAAATACCCCAAATAGGGGCCACGGACACCTCAGTCTGCAGGAGCCATCCCACGGCAGGGCGCTTTCACGCCACCACAACCCAACTGGCACACTGTTATCCACCACTGCCCTTAAGAAGAGGCACAGAGGCCAAGATAAGCCTAGCGGCATTAGCCCCGGCGTTGCTCCACGGCCACAGTGGCTCCCTGTGGTTCTGCTAATTTTAGCTAATCCTGCACGGTGGGATCAAAGTTTCTCGTGCTGGGCAACCACCACCCCAGTGACACCAATAAAACAACGAGCTTGGGCTACACAGGAGAGATTAACATGCACTATCCCGGTAACAGTTGTCATCTCAGGTTCTTTAAGAAACTCGTTTAATACTATCTCTCAGCCTACTTAGATAAGCAGAGCAGTTCACACCTTGGGATGCAGTAATAACTCCCTGCTGCCTTACCAGCTGATCCAGAAGAACCAGGTACAAGGATTAAAGGCACTCTTAAAAAAAAATAAAATACACTTTAATTACCTTCTCTCTCTCCTGCCCTTTTAATCCCTATCAGATCCTTCACCCGAGTCCTTTTTTAGTTACCGTGTGTAAATAAATAAAAACTACTACTACTCTCTGCACCAGAACCGAATTTGAGAGGCATTTTAGAATTAAGTCAGGATTTATAACCTACCTCCATACTATGCTCAGCACTAGTCAAGAAGAATGCAAAGAACAAAGCAGCAAGTGCCAATACCAGTTATTGAAAAAACCTCATTACTTGAGCCCAGCTACTACCGCAGAGAAGTGTCAGTGTTCAATATCGGTGAAGCCGTGTACCCGAGATGGTGTCTCGGCTGCTCGAATTAGGCCACCTCAGGTGTTGAAATATTTGAGCTGGCTCATTGTTAACAAAATCCATTAAGAGTTATCTATTTTATAGTATGTGCTGCTTTATGCCCTGAAGCTGTCCTGGTTTCTGAAAAGGTTTCCAAGAAAACAAGATCATCGGGGGGGCGGGGGGGGAAAGGGTATTTCCTAATTTCACATCTTGGAAGAAAGGCAGGTCCCTTACTCTCGCACTATTTACCCTGTAAACCTGCCACACCGGAGCGAAGTCTCCCACACCACACAGTACCAACCTCTGCTCTCCCAAGCAGCTCCGTTTTTCCCCGTTCCCCAGATGTCGCTGACCTACAGGCGCTGGCAAGAGCAGAAGATGGTGTCACACCTCAAATCTACAGCAAAACCACGTTTTACCCGGGCTGTTTACAGAACAAAAAAAAGAATAGGCTTCAGTTTCATCCAAGCTGTTGAAGCAGGTATCTGACACGTTTCTTTATTCTTTAGCAAAAGGGAAAGAACCGAGGGGGGGTTAGGTTTAGGTGACCAGAGACCCAACGCACACAAGGGAATAAGGAGAGCTGGGCCTCCTGCTGCTGCATGAAACCCTTCTCGCTCCAGTATCGCTTTAAAACAGGGGTAATTCTGCAACGTGTGATAAAACCAGGGAAACACCCAAGTGGAGGATGTTCCAAGGCAAGAGATGCTATAAAAGGAAAGCAAATTTGACAATAGAAACTACTTCAAGGCTCGTGTCTCTCATTACGGTTTTGCTGAACTCAAGCTCAAAGTCCATATTCTGCTTCCAGGTCCCAGGTGGAACGACTGCAGCAGGATCCAGAGGAGCCCCCAGCTCACATCTTCTCACGGGGGGAGCTGGGAGCAGCGTCCACCCCAGGTGCTGAACCTCAGAGAGGGCCCGTGGTGACCAGCAGCGATGCCTTCGGTGAGGCTGGTGGCCCCGGCATGGAGCTACGGGACAGGAACCATCAAAATCAAAGAGCTCACGCAATACAAGTTTACAAGAATCAGTGTGCCCATGTATCAGCGTCAAGTGCAAACAGGAGGGGTTTAAGAGTTAAGAACAAACAAACCAGCCTCTAAACACGATTACCCGGGGCTGGCTGCTTTGGGAGTAGTTTGGCATGTGTCTTCCAGCATTGCTGACCCCAAACCCAAAGCAATCTCATCTCTACATCAAAGCTTTCACCTCGTTTTTAGAAATCTTTCCAGATGAAGTCAACAACCCCTCTGGCTCTCAGCCCCAGGTAAGAGCAGTCTGTCCTCAGCGGGAACTCCGCGGAGCCAGGGCGATTCCCACGGGCAAAGTCACAGGATAACACACACAGACCCGACGAGAGGGACGACTGTCCCCACAGTGACATTTGTGGTGCTGGACTCCGGTACAGCCAAGGTTTTGCTCTGAAAATCCACCAAACTGACCCACACACCACAGAATCACCGACCAGTGTTACCAGGGCTGTTCAATGAACGCAGGAATGAGAAATGTGAGTGTCTTGGGCCACTGTATCTCCAAGAAGCGGGACATTTATCTCCTCTGAACTGCACCCCAAGTCTCTCCAGTGAGTAGAAATCTTGGTTACACAGAGTTACATCTTTGGTCTAAGGGAGTAAAGCCTTATGATACCTTCTCACACAGTACAAGACAGACCAGATAATCTCCCCATTTTGGGGTTTTATTCCTTTCTTCAATCCTTTGACAGAAGAGGAGGAGGGGAACCACAGGAAGACAGTCTTAAAGCATAAGAGCAAGACAAAGGCTAAGGATGACATTGATCGACCGATGATTAACCAAAAACGGCTTTGGAAGAAAGTGATGAGAACCTCAACTCTCACACCTTTGAGTTTAGCCTACCCTTGTCAGGAAGGGCAAGGTGTGACCTGGAGATGTAGTTGGAAGCTGAAGACCCAGGCTTAGCTTAGGAGGGGTTGCCACATATACTATTTTGTTTAGATTCTTTCTAAAAAAGATGCAGACTAAATTTATGGTTCCTTACATTCTATATTCTCCTACAGCTTCTTATTAGGAAAAGTAAAATTACTCTTTCTTTAGATCTTATAAAGACACTGCAGTGAAGCTCCTCATGCTAACAAAAGGTGGGAATTATCTAAGCCCACCACTGCTCTTCCCCTTCCCAGTTCCACCTGCTCCGGGTGAGCGGAGCTCTGGGCACTGGAGATGCAGACAGTGCAACACTATTCGGTTTTCATCCTACCAGAGCACCTGGTGGGCACCAAAGGGCAGAAAACGCGGTTTCTGGGTACACCCACCCATATTCATCTCACCCCTTATCTGGGTAAGGGACAGCTCAGCACAACCCGAGAGGACCCTCGGGATGTCCACGTGGGAAGCCTTGTATCTCACCATGCACCAGCCAACGTTCAGGCCTACCTCCTTGTGCTGCATGGTTTGCAGAAGTCCTGTCAGGTAGTCCCATGCCCAGGGCAATACTCTCCCATTACTGCTATTCCCAATGGTTACATGAAGCTTGATAGAAAAAGGTGTCTCTGTCACCCAGCTCCACACCAGTCAGTGCTCCAAAGGGCTGTAGCACCTTTGCTTCACTGCCAGGCCTGGGAACTCACCAGAGCTCAAGCTCTCCTGATGCCAACCACCCATTCCCTCCTCTCTAAAGCCACCGGACAGGAGTTAGGCTAAACCTGATGCAGAAGCAACCTATGATTCCCAATTACCTCTTCCACATCTCACATCACAAGCCCCTACATTTTACCAAGAATAAAACTGTAGCTTCTGGGAGCGTGTCCATGAACACCAGCAGGAACCAGAGGAAAAAAAGCAATTCTGGCCAAGCCATTTCAGTCTCGTCTGTCAGCAAGTCCTCCCCCGCCTCTCCGTGTCCCCACTGCCCTGCCTCGCTATTTGTGGCTCTCGAAAGCTGGAAGAATAGGATTTTCCCAATTCAGCTCAGCTTTCAACACTCTTCTGCAAGAAGAATTTCTACGGTTCTCATTATGGTCTGGTATTCTACTGACAGAACAGAGACGTTAAGTTTCAGAAGGACTAACAGCACCCATATTCAGCTTGTTGAAGCAGCACACGACCGCTTCCCCCACCCCAAACATGCCACACCACCAAGTTATCCATGAGGGACTTGGGTCTTTTCAGTCTGGAAAAGAGCAGCCTGAGGGGGGATCTGATCAACACCTGTAAATACTTAAAGGGTGGGTGTCAGGAGGATGGGGCCAGCCTCTTTTCAGCGGTGCCCAGGGACAGGACAAGGGGGAACGGGCACAAACGTGAATGTAGGAAGTTCCATCTAAACATGAGGAGGAACTTCTTTCCTGTGAGGGTGGCAGAGCCCTGGAAGAGGCTGCCCAGAGAGGTGGTGGAGTCTCCATCTCCAGAGACGTTCAAACCCCCCTGGACACGTTCCTGTGGGACCTGCTCTGGGTGACCCTGCTCTGGCAGGGGGTTGGACTGGATGATCTCCAGAGATCCCTTCCAACCCCATGTCATTCTGTGCTTCTGTGATCTTTCCAGCTTTTCACCAAAATGAGAAAAGTTAATAGAAAACCAAACTGTTAGAAACTACAAGCTGGACCCAAGGCTTTGAACACTTCTTCCACTACTGTGTCCCCCCCAGCAGATTACATCAGGAACGAGCTCCTTCCAGTTGGTTCCCACACCAGCTCTTCAGGAAATTCAGTAACTGCTGACCAAATCCAAGGGTTTAGCGCAGATCGCTGGGCAAAGACGGATGGATGCTATGACAGGGAACCCACTCCATTTATCATAGGAAATTAATCAACACCTTCATTCGTATGGACCAAGGTCGAAGGCTCATTAACAGCTTCCGAGCACTCTCAGGGCAGGGAATTAGCATGCGCCTCGCCGAAACACAGGCTGCACTGAATCATTCATGAACACAGGAGCCAAAACCCTTGGTAAGGGAATTAAAAAAAGAAGACATCCCCTCCCCCAGATCCCTCCAGCACAAAACGACTCTTACTGGGCCATACTGTTAAGTTTTCTTTTACAGCTCACCCTTTCCCGGCAGCGAGAGTTGGCCGCGCTTCCCAATTTAAGAAAGCTCTAAGTGACCAGTTCTGCCCGAATAACTGCGACCGTGTATCACACCAGTAGGCAAAATTACATAGGATAAAAGCCTCCTGGAAACTTGTCTTTGAAGTGGTTGGGGGGGGTTGGCTTGTTTTTGTTGGGATTTTTTTTGTTTGTTTTGTTTGAGTGGTTTTGTTTATGTTTTACAGCAATCTGTCCACTGAGGTTTTAGCAAGAGATTCTCCCAGATTGGATACGAAAGAGCACCTTAATCCATTGAGGTTTTCAGCAAGTTTTGGTAAATATGCACTTTGGAATTCTTGCCATTGATTATTCCCTTATAGAAAGGGGGAATTAAAATTGGGCAACCTAACACTGTAAAGGTAATCATCACTTACACTTGGGGCTTCTTCCTGGAAACAAGATTTAAACTTCGTGACAGCCATGAATCCACAGCAACTTGGAGATTTCTCGGCTCAGGCCCCGCATGCTCTGCAGGGGCAATATCTGCTCATGGGGTCACATCTCAACATCGTATCCATCGTGGACCTCCTACCTCCAGGCTGGATGGGGCTTTGAGCAACCTGCTCTAGTGGAGGTGTCCCTGCCCATGGCAGGGGGTTGGAACTCCATGATCTTTAAGGTCCCTTCCAACTCTAACCATTCTATGATTCTCAGAGGAGAATTCCAGCCACAGGAGCAATAGCTGCAAGTTCCCTTACACGCTCCTTCAGCAAGAAACAATCTTTATGCAGTGCAAACCTTGCACAGAGAAGCAGGTCAGCTATAAAAACCCCAAGTGTACGTGGAACTCCTCTGCAGCCGGGGCAGGGGGAGAAATACCCACTCGCTTGGGCAGCGAGGAGAGGAGCCGAGAGGGGCACTGAAGGACTTGACCTACATTGCAGTATCTTCTCCCCTCATCCAATTAGCCAAATGCTATTCGAGGTTTTAACCAGAAATGAGGTCAAGAAGGAATGGACAATTCCACGTTATTAAGAAACCAAGTGCCATTAAATGCTGGTGCATGCTATCGTTTTATGCAGCATTTAAGACTGCAGCGTGTTCACACCATTTTTAAACGTGCTTGAACAGGAGCGTGAAGAGACGAGATCCAAGGGTCACGGGGACACGGGGCTAAAGTTGTGTATCACTATTCAACAGAGACGGGAACCGAAATTTGAGTATTTTGTGTATTTATGACCATTTCATTTCGAGGATCCGGCTGAGAGGGAAAAGTGCTGCTTCAAATAAATAATTTCTGGATTTGAGAAAACACTTGTCCAAGGAAAGACAGGACCATCCTGCAGACCACCCTGTGCTCCCACCAGCTCCCACCTGGATGCCCGATGAGCTCAGCTTTAAGTACAGAAAGAAGAGTTTAAGTGAAGCTTGAGAGAATTACATCAGCCTCAAAGGCTGGGAGGAGTTCGCTGTCTGGGACAGATTTTTGTGGGTATAACCAACATCCCTACAAAATAACTCAAAGCTTCTGGACTTGAAGCTTATATCCCTGAATGGAGATAAGGTTTGAGAAGGCTGAAGTTATACAGCCGTGATCTAAAACTGACACGAGAAAGTTACAGTTATTAGCAAGAAACAATTAAGCAAGACTCGCTGAACTTCTCCTGGCTGCACATTTTGGCTCACACACACGGTGCAAGAGTTCAGGATTTGGAAGCAAAATACTATGAAGTTGTCATCTTTGCACATACATATGTGCATATATTTGCTTTTTCTCAAGTATAAATTATCTTAAGCTCCCAATAAGTATTTGTGGAAACTAAATTACTAAGTTTAGCGAAATGTAGGCATGGCTACAGGGCTTAGTGAAGGGAGAGCGTGGGACCCACAGCAAGGTGGTGCAGGTCACTGGTTCCCAACAAGAAGGTAAATGGCGACGCACCCGGAGAGCAAACACCGGCGAGGTCAGAGTCCCAGACCCCGTGTGTCGCAGCCCAACGAGGAAGTCTCAAGGATAAACAGTCCTCGGACAGTCACCACGGGCAAAGAGCTGAGCTGCAGCCAGCCCCTCCATCAGGCAGCACACCAGGCTGCGAGGAAGAGTCTTCAGCTTTTGCACAGGAGATCATAAAGCAGGGGCGCGTTAAAGCCAACAAGACCCGTGACTAAACTTAGACAAGTTATTTTACTTAACTCACTGCCAAGAAACTGCGTGTGTCTCAAGTGACCGAGTGTCCTGAAACACTGAACTTGGGTGAGCTGAAGCGACCAGGCTGATGGCGAGAGATGGTCCTGCTCCTCCGGCACATCTCCCTTCCCCCAGGCTGCACAGCCACGTGTGCCGGCAAAGTGGGAAACAGGATCAGGGCTCTAATCCGAGCTAAAAATAGTCTTACCTTTAAAAAAAGAAAAAAAAAAAAAATCAACACACACAGAGCGAAGGGGTTTACGATTGAGTTTGCCAAGCAGCTTCACACGCTCCTGTGGCAGCAGAAGGCCGGGGTGAGGGCAGAGCTCACACACACCTCCCGGGAACAGTCCTAATCCAGCCTTTGACTTGCAAATATCACAGGGGACCCGCAGGAAGCAGGGAACCGCATCTCCTGGGGGTGCCAGCACCTGCTGGGGGTGCCAGCCCAGGGTCATCCTTCTCCTAAAGCGGGGAGAGTCCACAAAGGACAGTAAGAACCAAGCATCCATGACAGCACCTGGCACAGACAAAAACCAGCAACGTTGCGTGGTGTAGTCCCATGGATTTGTTAATATTTAGAATACTGTACTTCTCTGCAGGTTTTACCGTCCCATGCAATAAGGTCTGAACGCACGACCGCTATTTACCATCTTACACACACGTTTACAGGCTGATTTTCAAACACAAGGAACACGCTGGGAGCCACGGCAGCTATTTCTACCCCGTGTATCAGACCTCGGGTGCTCAGGGCCAACAACCACACGTTTGGGGGGATCTGGAAAGATCAACTCCACGTACGCTCCTGGTTGCCAGAGGGGAGACAGCAAACCTTCTGGAACAGCACTGGCAAAGCCATCACAGATTGGTCTGGCTGGAGAGGTATTTACGAAGCCTCCAAGTGAGAAGAGTCCTCAGCCATGAACATCGTTACACCGACGGTACTTGAGGTTGTTTAAATGCACCAGCTCAACTGAAGTCACCAGAACATGCACCAATTGAGTATTACTTGTTACCAACCATGAGAAATGTTACTATAAATAAGGTTTTTAAGAACTCTACCTTCTTCTAATAATTAAGAGTGTTTAAAAAAAAAAAATCAGAGTACCAGAAAAACATCAATAGTACTTCAACTTTTTAATTTGTCCTCCCATAACTAGAGCCAAGACAGGATTATCAATCTTTTTTCCTGTAGTAAAACAATTGCCACCTTTTATGTTCTTTTATCCTTGCCGAAAATAAGTGCTCTTTCCAATTTCAGCTTGTACATTGGTCACAAAGCTGGAGCAGAGACACCGTGGGAAATTCGTATCCTACTGACCCAAGGTGAGAACTAACACTATGGGCCGTCACTTGAGTTGGAGGTTGATGATGAAGCGATTCATCTCGCTAATCGTCCCTTCTGAAGGGAAACCTCTCGGAACAGCACTGGCTGCTGAAAGACCATTTCAGTGATGTTACGAGAGTCCCACGAAACAAACACTGACTTTTTCCCGGCAGCAAGGATGGGATCTAACCTCCGGTGGGGGTTAAGGAGAGCTGAATTAATTCTGACTGATACACCGACAAGAACACTTGGGAGAGGCAAAGACTGTGCTCTGTGAGAATTACTGACCATTCGCCCCCGACGGCTTGTGAGGTTGCACAAGCCCCCGCTGCCAGGAACACCAGCCTGACACAGCTTTTCAGCGGCCGCAAGCCCCCAACGTGCTCCGGGTGTGCACTGCGGGCCAGAAAGCAGAGGGGAAAAAAAGAGGAGTACATGGGTTTTGCTGGTCTCGGGGGATGATGTATTGGGACAGAGTGTAGACTGTGCTCAGAAAAAGCTTCCAAACAGCAAAACTGCAAACCATAAAAGATAATGATGTTTATTGCTGCATCTTGCAAAAGGGTTAAGAGCGAATTCAAGTTTCCCCACACAGAAAGTAGAGAAGAAAGAATTCTTCCCAGCAGAACACAAATGGCATCACCTGCCAGAAAAAGTACAAGGACATTATTACAAAGTGATCTTATCAAATTAATTCTGAATTCAGAATGCAGTAAAACACAAGTAAGCGTGCTCAGACTCCAGCAGAGCCAGTGCAGGCGTTAGAAGGAAAGACAGTGTCTAATATCCATAAGCCACACTGCAAACAGTTTTAGGAAAGCATATCATTATCTGCAGTGGCATTGCAGTATTTTGTGGCTTTAAAAATAAAGATTTAACCCGCTCCAAAGAGAGAAGTTCAGAAGGTCAGTTCCTGCCCCAAAGTTGCATCATTGCAATGGCATCAGTAGGGCTTCCTGGCTGGAAGCAGCCAGTCACCACATCACTTTGGCCTGGAGTGAACAAAAATGCACTTAAGCAAGGACATACTTATAGATGGAACTCCTGTGGAATCACACACAAATCAGAATATCGTCCATATGTGAGGCAGAGCTCATGCTCCCATCAAAGCATCACACACAGGTACGAGCTGTTCCTTGGTCTGACTGAGCTCTCTCGTGCTCTCAGGCTCTTGCAGTTAAATGTACCTGGAGACAAGAGCCCAGGGAACCTCCTGCAGAGCTGGCAAATGGACCCTGAGAAGATCCCCTGGCTGGTGACAGCAGTGATGTTTTAGAAGCACAGGAAGAATTACACTGAATGTCTTGGCTGTTCTTGGCCCTCTATTTTTAGTTATTTTTAGTTTTATATATTTAGTTATTTTTTATTTATATATTTAGTTATAATATTTAGTTATTTTTAGTTTTAGCCCTCCAAATAGTTTAAGCTAACCACATAACCCGGGAACCTGACAATCACAGAAAAAAAAACCAAATATATCAAGCATCCGTTTCTGGTGTGTTTTAAGATGGACTGTAAACAACGGATGGACATGCAGAACTGAACCAAAAAGTGACAGATGATCTTCATTCAGCATTGGCGTATTTGGGCAGTAACACCCACGTTATTCTAGCTTTCTAGCTCTGCTCGGGAGAGGACTCATGATGCTGGCTCTCAGCTGGCTCCATCCCCGTGCTCCGGCTCACTGCAGAGCGGCTGCTAGAGAAGGCAACGGGTTCTCTTTGGGTGAAAAGCCTTTGGGTTCCGAGCAGACCCAGCACAGGACAGACAGCAGCAGAAGCCCAGCCCCGTGGGTCAAAGCAGAGCCACTTCGATGTAAAACCCTGCAGCAGACCCAGCGCTGACATCGACTCCTCCTCGCCACTGACTTCCCTCCGCAGGGCGATTTTATCGCTGCGTGTTACTGGCTAACGCGAACAGCGCTTGGTGCACAGGAACGCAGACTGCAGAGCACGGGGTTTAAGCACAAAGTATTTGAACTGCCCTCTTTTTGTAGCAAAAGCTTGTGTGATGCCCAGAGTCCAACTGCACTTCAGTAAAAGATGATCCTTGCATTTCTTTAGGACACCAGACAAGGCGTTGGTTACACAGTGGTTACCTTCATCTTAACCACCTTCTGCAGATGCCACAAAGACTATATCCGGGAAACAAAACGGGCTTTTGTTTGAGAAGGTTCTCGCTTGGAAAAGCCTTGCACAAGAAGCGCTCAAGACCTGCTTGCACATCTGCAGTTCTCAGCAGCTTCAAACGGAGACCACAGGTTTTGCAGAGAAGCCATGTCAAAGCTCTCGCAGCTGTAGAGACGAGCTCACTCAAGGCAGTCTGCACAACACCTTCAAACCTCTCCCTGCTAAAACAACATTAACGAGAGAGACCAAGCAAAAGTATATCTAAGCTCTGTATTAAAATTAACATCTAAACTGCATTTATTATTTTAAACAAGAATAAAGAAAACACGTTCAAGATCCTCCAGCACCACTGAAATTTCCTGCGGGAACAGAGAACAAGGGGAACAATCACCCAAGGCTCCGGCTCCAAGCAGGAACACGGGCTGGGACTCGGGAAATCGCTTTTAAAATGGCAAGCAAATAATTGGATTACTGTGGTTGGAAGAAGGGCAGAGTCTGTAGTCTGCTGGTTGGCTACAGTAATTGAAGTGGATTTCTCTTCCACCTCAGCCTTTCCAACTTCTATTGCCGTATCAGAAGGAATTTTTTAAGCCTCCGTTTGTCTCCTAGAGATTCCCAAGAGGAGTTTAAGGCAACTTTCAGTTCACTGGAAGTTCTAGCATCCAGGAGAGCAGACATCAGAGGATACAGCCTGTGCTGGGCCAAAACAGAGTTCACATTTGCAAAGCAATTACTGAATTTCCTATGAAGTCCTTTAAAAAAAAAAAAAACCACACCCTTGAAAAAACGCAGGAAAAATACATCCAAGCGCTGTGGTCAATAAGAGATGTGTATGAGTAAGTAGGGAAGAAAAATGCAGTTCTCTATCACCATGTGACAAAGTTTGTGCCAACTTTTGTTTGGTTTTGTGCAGCCGTGAGTCTCTCTCCCTGGAAACCCTGCCAGGGTGCTTTCCTGGCTGGCAGACACGTAGATGCCTCACGTGGCAGGGGGACGCTGGGCGATGGCTTGGTCACCAGAGCCGTGGCTACCAACTGCACTGCGCCTGGCCCGCAGGAGTCTCTGCGGTGAGAGCAGGTCTTGTACCTGGACACAGGCTGAGAACCGTGCAGGAAGCTGTGATAATACTTTGGGGATTTAAAAAAAAAAAAAACCACAACCACCACCAAAAAACACTTAACACACAACAACAAACCCCTCTGAAAAAAAAAAAAAAGAATACAAGATGCCTTACCAGCTTCAACTCTCAGCTCATTTCACAAGCTTTGATTAGTCATTTAACCTTCTACAGTGCCACCTTATTCAATACCTTGCCAAAAAATGACCGGCCAGTTCTGGGATTCACCAGGAAGGGTCTGCCGTGCTCCAAATCAGCCTCCAGACTGAGCCATCAGACCCCTGAAGGACTGGTGACATGAAGAAACCCGTCTGGGAGATCCCGTGCACTTGGTACCCAGTTAACCCAAGTATCTGCCAGCACACACCACTCAGCTCCGCCAGCCTAGACACTGAACAGCTGCAGCAGGACACTTGAAACACAAAATATGCAGTAGCAAAAAATAACAGCATCGTCTACTAGGCTGGTCAGGCACTCAAACTGATGGCTTACAGAATCCTCTGAATTTCTGCATATTTTTGCAGCAGTCTTGGAACCTTTGCAGATTTTGAAGTTTGTCTGTACGGTGAGCAAGTGGACTCAGGTACTTGTAGACAAACGGGCGGCTTCTACAGCTTGGATCCTTCCACCCGCTCTTCTGCGAACATCTTTTAACAGAAAGCAGGGAAAAACGGCATCCCTCAGACACCTCACCCCATCACCTCCCCAAAAACTGCACCTTAATGGGAAGGACAGTCTTAATAAAGTCAGCTTCCAAGAGCAGGCCGTTTGTTTCCCTAACAAATAACCCTTCTACTCTATTTCAGCTTTTGACCTCACTACAGCAGCTCCTGTTGGCCACACAGACGGGCCCGCCAACACCAGATGGGATGGTGTGTTCTGCACTATTGGTTTCAGAAGTGACACGTCTTTTCATTTTAATTCCTCAGATGACACAAGGGATGCAAACAAACCCCTACAGCAAGAGAGGAGCTGAGTTCACATCACAAGAGCCGCCCAGCAGCCCCCAGCATCATCATGGGACATCTGCACCTTCAGGGATGTCCACCACACCAGGTTCAGGCTCTGAGCCTTCCCAAGGGCATTCTCGCACTGCATTTCCCCCCTCCAAAACCAACAAAGTCGGTTTGACCCAACAGGAAATCAGCACACAGGAAAAAACACAGCCGCAGCAGCTCCCTCTCACAAACAGGTAGCATTTAAGGACTGTGTTTTGTGTTCCTGGATGACCCGGGCATGGTGCCACCACCTCCAGCCCCACCATCCACCTCACTCCTCGGCAGCTGTACAGCAGAAAACTGTTTCATCAGGTCACACATGGGGACTTCCCATGAAAAACAAACACCAAATGTCTTCAAACTTGGCACGTGACAGCATACATTTTCCTCCCCGCAAACAAAGCACAAAGACAGCCTGTGTGTGGCTCCTGTCCAGCGACGGGGCTTCTTGTCTGGGTCTAAAAAGGCCACTAACGTAGCACAACAGCCCGTTTGCTGCCACACTCCACCACAGAGCCACCATGCTCCCGTCCCGCTTGGTTTTGCAAAGACTGTGTTGAACACAAGCAAGAGGAAAAGCAACACCTAATAACGCCTCCGAGACCTGAGCAGGCAAGAAGGGCAGAACTTCTCTGCTGCACAACCAAAGTCCTGATGCCACACGTAACGTGGCATCTACCCCCTTCACCCGCAGCCCCTGGGAAGCTCAGTGCTACAACGACAGCGTTCACCCAAATCAGGCTAATGCAAGAACCACTGAATATTTATTCTCACCCGCCTGCAGCAGCTGAACAGGCATCGGTTACAGTTGTCTGACAACCCCTGGACGGCCACAGCCGCGTGTTTCACTCTGCAGAAGCACCAGCCCGGCTGTCCCCACCGCTGGGTTAGTACAAGGTCGCTGGCACGGATCCGAATGTGACATCACAACCTGAGCCCTGACACCGGCTCCAGAACGAGCACGGGCCAGTGTGCCAAAGGCACTGCAAACCCCTCACCCCGCTCAACGGAGGGAGGTCCAGCAGCACAGGCACACATGGATTCTGCCAGGTGGCCACAGGGCCAGAAAACAAGCCCTAAAACTTGAGTTTACCAGCACAGACGTGATCTGCCTGTTCCAGTCTTCAGCAGAACAGATAAATCATCTCTTTTCTCTAGACACACTGTCCCATTGGTGGGTCTCTGCAGTTCGGTTGCTCCAAACTGTATCTGAAGAGTTTACTCCGTGTTGCAGACACCTACAGTGTATTTACCTTAAAATGGTGTACTATTATCTTAAAACTTGTGTATAGTCTCAGCTTCTTACCTCAATGAAGCTTTTTACTTTAACAGTAGGGACACCCAGCCGTTGTCCCAAGAAAAGTCACTAGTTAACAGCCATCTGCAGCTGCAAATTTACTGAATGAGCCAGGAAATAAGAAAAAGGTTGTTTATCAACAGTAACTTCCTCCCTGAGCGCGCTGCCCGCATGGGGCACCCTTTCCTTACCTCACACTGCAATTCTGCTCCAATTACTACCAGACATCCAAGAGCAAGCCCAGCTTGTGTCCCACTGCATCCACCTTCCCCCATGTACCTACCCGAGGTCCTTCCAGCAAACAGAAAGGCCGTGTTTCTGAGGCTGGAAACAAGGTGGTGAGTGAACGCTGAACTGCTACACCAGACTCAGCCAATTCTAGTAGATATTACCTTGGTGCTCTCCCCTCCCCACGTTCCCATCGCCTCCCTTGCACTGGGGGACGCCCGATGCCAAACTCCTGGTAAGGAAGGCTGAACTGGCACAAAGCCAGACCAGCACCCTAATAACAACGATGGTTTTTTTGCTGGTTTGACTCCCTGACCTACCCAGGAGCACCAGCAGAGAGGTGACAGGGACAGCAAGGAGGCAGAGAGGGGACAGAATCGCCACAGAAACTTCAGCCACGATGACCTCACGCTGCTGTTCGGGGCAGTTTGCCAGGACAAACAGGTCCCACAGCCAAAGCCCACAGCCCCAAGCCCCTTCCCCTGCAGCTCTGTGCTGACCCGTGACTACCGGGCCCACTCCACCCCACAGCAAGCAATGAACCAACTCTGCAGAAGGGCGCAGAGATGCAAGACCATGCTGGAGACAAGACAGAAGGCTTCTCCAGCTTGAGGGAAGGTTTACGTTACCTTTCAGGAGCAGCAGAATAGGGCACCTGAGAGCTGCTGCCATTTCTTAGCACGGCTTTATAATAAACCCTACAAACTTCAGCCACTGGCAGCTGAGAAGCCAACATGAGCACACAGGCTGGGACAGGAATCAAAAGGCATTATTTCAAACCAAAAAACGCAGGGAAGCTTTTTGAAGATTGGAGTTGGACTTGGACCAGAATATTTTAACATTCCCGCTGAATACACAAATAGAAATATTTGCCAAAACTGTGGTTTTGGTAAGCATTTGTTCATCTTTTCCTAGTTTGGGCTGCCTGTGCCACGAATCCAGGTGTGCAACCCAGGGCAATGCACAGCCTTCGGTTTTGACACTTTTCAGTGTAGCTTTTCTCAGTAAGTGTTTTAGCCTGTAAGTGGATTCTGGAAGAGATCAGTGGATGAACAGCAGTGCACACAGGCTGGAAAAGAGCTGGTCCCACTTCCACCCTACACTGGAGACTCTGCCATTCTTTTTTCAAAACAAATTGTTAAAAAAAAAGAGAAACAGAAAACCATATACAGAGAAACCAGAGTGTCGACCTGCAGAACAGCATCTTATATTCTTAAAATAGTTGACTGCAGCATGTCTCCCAAAAGAAGAGCAACTATTTTGATGCCTTTCAAACTGTAAATACAAAGTTCAAATAAATTACTATTTATGAAAATACTGCTTGCAAGTCTCTGCCGCAGTTGCCTATTTACATTTGCTTTCCAGCCAGACTTTTCAAGTCTTGTTTTAACAGATACCCCTCTCAGAACGGTTACGATAGAACCCCAACTCCTCCCCCTCTCCATTAGGTGGATTTGAATCTGTGCTGCAAACGCAGATCTCGCAGGAGCATGTGCTGTACTTTCACAACTCAACGCTTTGCTCAGCTTCGACAGGTTGCACTTGTTTTAGTTGTTAGTTTCCTCTCTCTCACACTTCTCCCGCTACTCAACTTCCCTTTTCTGTTATCCACCTTCTAACGTGCCTGCCCCACACAGAAACTACTGTAAGTACATCTTGAAAACACTACAGTAACAAAGACTGCCGGACTAGGAGAATAAAAATTCTCCTTTTAGGGTTCACAACTCGCTCCCTGACCTGAGACAATTCAGCACCTCCTACTGCAACAAGTTCTGCTGCATGAAAGATATCAATACACTGAGAATACTGAAAAAAACCATTGCATCTGTTTGCTAATACCATTTACACCCTCATTAAGCACAGCGTTTTGCAGACACGAAGAGGTAATCCCTCCCCCACAAACCTTCCCATATAAATTTGTGCCCAGACACATTAAGCAACTGGAGAACAGGTCAAAAATAAATTAAAAAAAATATCCAAAACCCACCTATGCGAGTGCACAGCGTGGGACCAAAGCTGCCGGCAGAGCCAGGCCAGCAGCGGGTACACCCCGGGCGGCACCTCGCCCCTTCCCACCCCGCCGCCTGCCCCTGCGGCCCCGCAGGCCCGGCCTGCGCCCACCCCGCGCCTGCCCCAGGCTCCCAGAGGGGCCGGGCACCACGGAAGCGGCCGTTCCCCTCGCGGCAGGAGGGAGCCGGCACCACCCGGAGCGGCCTGGAGGCCTCTGACCCGCCCCAGCGGCCTCCCCCGGCCTCCAGGCCCCGCGTACCGTCCGGGCGGCCTCTGCCCAGGTCCTGCCCTTCTTCCTGCGGCCCTTCTCCCTCATGTCGGACGCGACGGGGCGCAGCTGACTCCGAGGTACCCTGGGGGGGGTTCCGTCCGCCCGGGAGGGGAGGCGGGGAAAGGCGGGGGGGGGGGGGGGGCCCTAAGCGCGGAGAGCCCCGACGGCGGCGGCCCCTGCGCCCGCCGCCGCTGCCATATTGGGATCCTACTGTAAAGGGCCCCGGTCATGTGACCCCGCCCGCGTGACTCCACCTACTGTACGGGCGGCGGGGAGGGGGCCGGCCCCGCCCACCCCGGCGCATGCGCAGTCCCCGCCCCGCCGTGGCTGCCAAAGGGCGTGGTCCCGCCCTCGCCTCCCTTCCCCCCCCCCCCCCGTCCGCCTGAGAGGAAAATGGCGGCGGGGTGTCTTCAGGCCGGTTCTCCCCCTTTTCCTTCACCCTCGGCCGCCACGGTGGCCTCCCCGGCGACAGCGATCCCGCCTGCTCACCGCCACCAGCTCTCCCGCTGCTACCAACGGCTCCTTCAGCCCCAGTCACCCACCCCATGGCAGCCAGGGCCGTCAGCTGCCCCCCTCACTGCCTGCAGTCGGCAGTCGCCATGGGGTGGCCACCAGCCCCCTCTCACCCAGTGCCACCACTGCCACCCGCATCCCTGTCTCGACCACCCCCCTTCTCACGCCAGCTTGAATTCTCCTCTCTGCATCTGAACCCTGCTCCCGGTGACTATTTAGAAGTTCAAAAATGTTTTCTGAGCCAAACACAGTTTAATTTGCACCACTGATGTAAGAACCCACTGATGTGGAGACTTATCAACAGATTCTGGGCAGAATTCTACCATGGAATATACCCCCCTTTCGTCAGGAAGGACGGTAGCGGCTGTGTAAAATACCTAACACCACAGCTTTCCTCTCGATCAAATAGACAACTCACCCAGGCTGTCACACACTGCTCCTCAGTCGCTGCAAAACCCTTCTCCAATGCCCTGATTATATCCATCCGTTTTCCTTTCATCGTTTTCACTGAATTTCACTGAATTTTTAGAGTTGGAAGGGACCATAAAGATCATCTAGTCCAACTCCCCTGCCGAAGCAGGAAATTCTCTAATCCCAGATTTCTCTTCCCCGAGTAGCTCTTCACTGCCTCTTACCGTGTTAAAAATGAGGTCCTTTCTCTTCATTTTCAAAAGCTTTCACATCCCACCCTGCTTACCATCTACCACTCGGCTATTTCCCCAAATCCACCGGGTTTGTAACGCCACCCTCCACTGTCCGCTTGGTTGATTTTCAAACCAGCTTATTCCTGTGCCTTAAAACGTCACCTTGGTCTCCTATAGCTGTCCCTCACCTCTTCTTTTGTGCTTCGACAGTCGTTGCCCCCTGCACTGGTGCTGTATTTCCCAGGTCACAGGGCTCTACGACCGAGGGAAGGTCTGAATTCTGCAATGCGAGGAGCGAATTCGTATCACTTGAGATGGTGTGTTTAAAACCCAGCCCTTCGATCACGTTTCTCACAGCCCTGAGTCGCCAAACCCAGCACGTTCATCTCCCCGTTTTCAGCCAGCGGAAAGCCGGGCGCTGCTGAGCCAAGAATTCACCAGTCTTCTCCTGCACTTCTCGTTCCAAATCGGGCCCATAAAGTTCCCGACCTTCCTTTCATCCTGATCAGTTCCTGTGATGGAACAAATCTACATTTTTCAAACGCTGGAACAGGCACGGTTAGGCCTCAGAATTCCTTTCAGAAGACACTCTTTCTGCTCCTAAGACACAAAAGCACAACTCCCACGGCTGTTGTCTACCGCATTCCCCACGTTATTCCTTCTGAAGTCTAAAATCAAGGATAACTCTGTATATGGCCCTGTTTACGTCCCCCCACAGGGCACCCTGTGGTACAGACGAGGGGAAGCAAGGCTGGGGGTGAACGTGCTCCTTCAGCCCTGTGGGAACGTACCTCCAGGAGGAGAAGCCCCTGTAAAACCTGGAGTAGCCACGGTCCCTGTTGTGCTCTGGAGCCTGAAAGCTCATCTTCCAGGGTTAAAATAAACATAAACAGGCATGACCCACCAAGGCATATATTTATTATTATGATTAGATATTAGGAAGCAATTCTTTGGTGTGAGGGTGGTGAGAGCCTGGCCCAGGTTGCCCAGAGAAGCTGTGGCTGCCCCATCCCTGGAGGGGTTCAAGGCCAGGTTGGAGGGGGCTTGGAGCAACCTGCTCTGGTGGGAGGTGTCCCTGCCCAGGGCAGGGGGTGGCACTGGGGGGGCTTTAAGGTCCCTTCCCACCCAAACCATTCTATGATTCTGTGATCCTATGATTATTGTTATTATTACTACTACTAGTACATCTACTGGCCATAGTTTCCTTCTTCAGAGGAATATATAAAGCAGGTAAAGCCAAGGCACATAAAGCTGGTTTTAGAAGTAAAGCCAGTAGCTGTTATGAGAAGGTAAAGTAAGAAAAAAAAAAACAAAAACCAAACTCAAACCCAAAAAAGCCCCAAACAACCTCCTGGTCAATGAGGGAAGAGGGGACTTGCTGCCTGGGGAGTTTCGGTGCGTCACCAGGGCAGAAGAGCTCTCTGTGCTCCCCAGGGAGCCCCCACAGCTGCACTGGGGACCTCCTGCTCCCCTGTGTGCACTGAAATCTCAGCTCACAGCTGGTACCAAGCGCTGTCGGTAACAAAAATGGGTCTGTTTTTCAAATGCTTCCACCGAGGCTTGCACAAAACTACCCAAGCCTTTTCTGGGAGACACGGGGAAAATAATTTGCTCCACAGGCTTTCTTAACAGTGAAGACCTCCCTCTCACTCTGCCTACGCAGAAGAGATTAACGCAGGGATTTATAGAAAAAACACAAGTGGGCTAGAGGAAACAGTGCCTTGATTCAACTTGGATCTCACTAGATAAAATTTGTTCTGGGGTGTCAGGAAATGGAGCAAAGCCCTGGAAGTCAAGCAGGAACTACACTGGCTGCTTCTGGAGGGGACACGCCACCCTGCACACCATCTCCTCCGAGGACCCATGCTCTGGATAGGGCAGTCTTTCCAAAGCAGCTGCTCCAAGCCACAGAATTGAACTGTCAGTATTTATCTCAAAAAACAATACTTCTCAATCCTTTTGTAATTAATCATTTACCAAGCTCTCCATGCGGCAGAAAGTCTTAACTGCTGAGGTACAAATTACAGCTTATTGGGGATGTTTTGGAGCAAGGGGCTCAGTGGGAGCAGCTGCTCCCAGGGGTCATCCCCTCAGATCTAATTTTATCTCTGGGAGCTGTGTCGGAGGAAGTGAAGCGCAGCGCATTGTAAGAGGATCGGTCCATCCCTGGTGGCAAAAGGAAAGACCCACCTTATTATAGATGAACCCAGCACCATCTCTTTTTGTGAAAATCAGAAGCAAGCTTCTTAAGAGCATTTTGCTTTAAGCTCAAATAATTAGTATTTACGAAACAGGAATTAATGCTAGAGCAGAATTGGTAAGTCTGTTTAAATCCTATTTCTAAACCCAGATTCAAAGCAGGCAATGAGCTGGTTGCAGGTTGGTACTTCCAGCCAGGAAAAAGAACGTGCAGATGTCGAGTGGCTGAGCTAAAACAATGCGCAGGTGGCCTTTCTCAGGGGGGAGGGCTGTGGGGCTGCAGCTTCACAGCAATTATTTTAGGTTCTGAAAGTGATACAAAAACCAGGAACCCAAATCTTTGTGCAAATCAATGAGTGCAGCCTTGAGTGAAAACAAGAAATATGACATGGACACTTCACTACAAAGCGGTGTCTCCTCTTCCTGACTCTTGGCATCCGTTGGGAGGATCTCCGGGCTGTTGGAATGCAGACCCCTGCCCTGGGGCTGTGCAGAGCGAGCTCAGGTCCTGCAGCACTTCTTTGGTCGGGCAAAGCATTATCCTTATGAAATCCAAGCAGGACTGTTGCACAGTCAGCTCAGAAATCCCCACACACTCCTCAACCCTTGTGTTAATACATCTGATATAAGTGTGACCGGATGAACCACATCACTTCAGTCCATGTCCTGCTTCTAGACTTGAGCTGACATTTATATTTTCTGGAAAATGAAATAGTAGGGAATATGGTGCAGTGGCAAATGAGCTAAACATTTAGGAGCCACTTTTGCTGCAGGAGAAGTAATAATTGTATTACATATGGAGGTGTGGTGCTGAGGGACATGGGTTAGTGGTGGATGTGGAAGCATCAAGTTAACGGTTGGACTCGATGATCTTAAAGGTCTTTTCCAACCTAAATGGTTCTATGATTCTACTTTGAATTTTTCACTATTCATATCCTTACCTTCCATTACTTCTGATGGTGAAGAACTGATTGTGCTTCCTAAGCTCCATGAAAAATTTCTGGCAGCGTTTTTCTGTTGGTCAGTGATGAGAGTGAGGAACGCCCAGGGAGGGCAGCCCTAGGAGGAGGGGGAAGGGTTTGACACTGAAAGAGGGCAGATGGAGATGAGATGTGGGGAAGAACTTCTTTGGTGTGAGGGTGGTGAGAGCCTGGCCCAGGTTGCCCAGAGAAGCTGTGGCTGCCCCATCCCTGGAGGGCTTCAAGGCCAGGTTGGAGGGGGCTTGGAGCAATGTGGTCTGGTGGGAGGTGTCCCTGCCCAGGGCAGGGGGTGGCACTGGGGGGGCTTTAAGGTCCCTTCCCACCCAAACCATGTGGTAATTCTATGATTCTATGATTCTACATATTCTTTTGCAGGGACTAGGGATGCTCAGGGTCATGATGGTGAGCATGTTGTGGAGACTGGAAATGGGAATCATCTTTGTGTTGTGATTTAACAATATACTGTGATTGCTGTTTTCTGCTAACTGTCGTTTATACTTGTGATTTCAGTCCACTGCTGTACCACTCTGCTAAATCAAAGTCGCATGGAACATCAAATATCTTCAAATAAGTAAATTTTGTATTAAACATTAAACCCTCCAGGTGTGGAGTGTCTATAAGGTCCTGTTCAGAGAGTGTTGGGCTCGGACAGGCTGTAGGTGAAAAAGTTGGCCTGGGAATCCTTGTGAATTGTCATTGAACTGCCTGTAACCATATGATTCCTCATGAGGGTCTTCACCTGATCTCCACCAGTTTCACTCTGTTGACATAATTACCCAAATATCATTTAGTAACCACATGTTCCTCCAGACAATCACAGCTGCCTTTGCTGAGGGCAAGTCTAGAACAAGACAGGCAGAACGACTTTCGGTGTGCGATCCGAAATGACAGTGAAATGTGCCTGAACGCTTGGGTGTGGGTTCATTTCCACAGCGCAGGAGCTCAGAGCGGGTGATCTCACCCATCACACAAGATGCCTCAGTGTCCTCAAGAGGCGGGGGGGGGGTGACGAGAGCAGCCAGGCTGGCGTTTCGCTCATGCACACGAGATCGCCGCACGCGATAGCAAACAATAAGCTCACTTTGTTCTGTTTCCGTGAAAAGGATGCAAACTTCATTTCCCTTTCCTTGGGAAGTGATGCGCTAAGGACCAGGTGCAACTTTCCACGCGCCTCCCAGGGGGGTTGTTTCTCCCTTTGGAGGGGAAGCTGATGGGCTGCTTTTCTCCTCTGTTCCAAACTTAGCCAAAGGATGAGGCAGGGAGCAACGTGACTCATGGGTTTGGTCTCTGGTGGTCTGACACTGTCGCTGTACCAGGAACTCCGCTGACTGGCTGCTCCTCTCTTCTCATCAGTCTCGGCTCAGCCACGTCTTCCGACAGCTCACAGCAGGGCGCCGCATGCTTTTCTGAGCAGGAAACATTCCAGCGGACATCTAACCGAAGGGGCTGGAAGCATTTCCTGATGAACATCCACCCCGGCAGCCTCCATTCAATTTATTCCATCTAACATTTTAAATTACCGCTGGAGCTGAAGTACCCTGAGATCTTCACCAGTAATACAGCTGGTGGCTGCATCTGCCCCCACGCCCAGGAGGAACATTCCTCTCTTTTTTCCATGCTTACAAGTTTGATATTCCTTCATTTCCCCTCATTACACACAAGATTCCTTGACGGTGTTTGAGCTTCGTCTCATTTCCTCAGCAGAGCTGTCACACAAGCCTTTGGCTGTCCACTGCTTTCATCTTTCAATAAAAACAGACTTTCTGGTGGCTATCACCCCTGGCAAGCTGAAGGGGATGATTAAAATCTGTAAGATTGACTCTGCTGCTGCTGCTATTGTTTGGGGCAATATCACTGATAAAATTCAACCTGAGTTCTCATCCAAGGTTGGGTTTGAATCTCACCTTGTCAGAATATTGACTATTCTTTCCCCACAAAATGCCTACACCTGGGTGTGATGTTTTCCCCATAAGTTATGTGGGTGTCCGTGTTCTGTAGCGTGGCCACCTCAGAGTCTGTCCACGTGTTGCCTGGGCCTAATACCATTCCTGAGGCCTCCAGGTGTGTTGCTGTTGTTGGAAGGATGGTCCTCTGAAAAGGCTGATGCTCTTGTCCTGATGCTTTACCACTGAAAACCCAGATGCTCTCCTCCAGCTCTTTGGTGGGTTTTGGGTGGTTCTGCTTGCGTTCATAGTGCGAGTTGAAATGGAGATAAGCACTCACAGGAAAGAGAAAGTTGAATTCCTACTTCTTCCCTTCCTTTAATATTTCTTCTGAGGCTAAGGGAAAGAGGGAAAGTACAGACAAGTGTGGAATGGCATGGGAAGCCGGTGGCTGCTGTGTGTCCCCACCAACATTGCTTTTCAAGGATCAGTGTGTGATTGTGAGTGTACCCGCAATGTGAACAAGCATATAGGTGACACATTTTAAGGCAGAACAGCTACCAGTAATTAATATATCCTTCTGCGGGCATACAAGTTGGGACCAAGGGGACAAAGGACAAGTATATTCTTCCAGACAGAGTCTAAATCTGGGGACATTCATGGTGGAGGAGGTCTCAAATCACCATCGTCCTGGTGGACAGATCACTTGGAACATCTGAAACCTGCTGCTGCGTGGCAGGATTGCTGTGGACCATGCTGGGTGACCATGGAGACGTCTAGGTCACTCCACCATCTCATTGCAAAACAAGAAACGTTAGCAAGGCCGCAATGCACAGGAGCCAAGTAATATCCAAGTATGCCAAGTAATATCAGCGACGTGGCTCCCTTGCTAAAAGCCATTAAAGATTGAGGTAACAGCCTGAAGAAAAAATGTCACTGGAGAGGAGAAGAATGTAGGGAAACGGAGTAGAAAAGCCATTGGGGAAAAAAAACCAATGATTTTTTTTGGTATTTGCACAGCTACAGTAGTACAGGGAAAAGTCCACAGGGTGTCATCACAGCATCAAGGAACAGCAAAAAAAAAAGCCACCCAAAACCCAAACCAAACCCAAAACTCCCTCTTTGGAATAAAGGCTTCCTGCATGGGTTTTGTCTTGGCAAGTCCATGCAACATATTTATAGTGGCTGTACTCATCTTCGTGCTGAAAGACTTTAAAATCTACTCAGCAGTGAAAACATTTTGCTCTTTTGCAACATCTTATGGCAAGTAAACCTCAAAGTACTTCAGAAAGATGATAATGAGCTTTCGCACCAGGGAAATGGGGATTCAGGGCAGCTTGCTCATCGTGACTCAGGAGCAGGGTGAGGAGGAGAGACGAGCTCTCCCGAGAGCCAGGAGTCCTGATGGTCATTGTGTCCCCTCTGCTGTGCTCCTGGGGCAGGCATGAGAGAGCAGCAGAACCTCTACCACAACCAGGGTAGGACTGAGAGAGAAGCAGGGCTCAGCGACAGAAAATCTTAAGGGCTTTCTTGAATGAGACTGAGATATAAAGCATTTGGTAAACCTTGCTTTGAGCTACCCTTGAGCATCTTAACCCCACCTCCAAGTGCTGTGGAGGTTTCAGAGACAAGTCCCTGTCTGGGTGGCTCATTCCTTACACTGAGGAGAGGCTGAGGGAGCTGGGGGTGTTCAGCCTGGAGAAAAGGAGGCTGAGGGGAGACCTTCTCGCTCTCTACAACTCCCTGAACGGAGGGTGTAGCCGGGGGGTCAGTCTCTTCTCCCAAGGAACAGGTAATGGGACAAGAGGAAACGGCCTCAAGTTGCGCCAGGGGAGGTTTAGGATGGATATTGGGGAAAATTTCTTCCCCAATATAGAGGCTGCCCAGGGCAGTGGTGGAGTCCCCATCCCTGGAGAGATTTAAAAGCCGGGCAAACGTGGTGCTGAGGGACATGGGTCAGTGGTGGGTTTGTCAGTGGTGGGTTGATGGTTGGACTCCATGATCTGAAAGGTCCCTCCCAACCTGGACAATTCTATGGTTCTGTGGTTCTATGAGTGTAACATCAGAAACCCGACACTGAAGAATTTGCAAGGAAAGAGCATTGTCAGTGACTGGAGCGCTTTTTTCCTGCCTGAAGTCACCTTCTTGTCGCGTAGGACAGACCATGTGTGCGGCCAAAGCTGACATATCAGAATGGTTTTGGCAATTTTACTTGGTGTGGAAAAGCCTTTGCCCTTTTCTGCACCTTTCATGCACGATTCCTGAACTCCTCTGGAATAAGTAGAGCTCCTGACTGCTTAGCGATGCTTATAATTTGACATTTCCCCCCTTTTTTCTCTCTGCGTTACCTGAGGGACCTTGCTCTCTGCTCCGCTCGCGGGCTGCCTTGCCTGGCAGTGGAGAGATAAATGGAACGTGGCAAAACCCCACTTTCTCCCTTCCTTATCTCATCCTTCTCCATTTCTCCCAGCTCTGCCCCGGGTCAGGCTATCCCTCCCAGGCGCCCAGGCTGTACTCTGTGGGAATTTCAAATCACAGAATCACGGAAAATAGAACTGGAAGAGACGGCTGGGGGGGTTATCCCATCACGCCTTGTCCTCCAGTATGATTAACTGCCTCGTAAAGGGCTCCTGACAGCTCTCAGTCTCATCTGCTCTTAAAGGCCTCCAGGGGAGCAGGCCCATATCACACGTGTAAGCTGTCCTAGCGCTGTGGTAGCCTTGGGCGCCTACCACGGGTTTCCTAAATTCTAATCTAAATCTTTCTTGCTGTGTTTTAAGACCAGAAATTCTCGTCCCGTCTCCTTTTGGTAGCTGAAACAGGATAATCCCCTCCTTTTGCAGAGTATTTGAAGGTCATAATTACCTCTCTCCACAGCCTTCCAGCCCTAGGTGGAAACCACCCTGTTTCTTTCAATCTTTCATGTTTTCACATCAACTTCCCATCGATTTTTTGCAAAAGCTTTCCATTCTGGGTTGAGATGCAGTGCCTGGTGTGGCCCACCCTTGGAGGTGCTGGGTGAACAGAGAACATCATGTTTCTGTCACTGCCTCCCTACAACCTGCTTCTTTTGGGAAAACCTGCCGTTGTTAACCCCACTTTGGCCTCACAGCAGTGACTGTGGCACACAGTTTCACCAAAAATCTCTCAATACGTCATAGTTTGTGATATATCTGCAGGGTCTCTCACTCTTGGCAGAAAATTAGGTTGGTTTGATGTGATTTGCTTTGGACCAAACCACGTCGGATGTTACTTTTCACCTCGTTCTCCTGTCGATGCTTACGGATAGATTTTGTGGATCTATTCAATGTCTTTTGGGAGGTGAGGTTAGGTTGAGTACATAATTCCCCGAGTCCTCCTTCCCCCCATTTTAAAGACATTCTTTACATTTGTCCTGTTACCATTTGGACGCTTTGCCTGTTCTTTTACAGGTTCTTGAAACCCACCTCGTGCAGCTCCGAGGCTGCTTTACCAACCTCCCCACGGACGTCGGTACGGATTAAACCAGACCCGGCCAATCTGGAAACATCCAGCACATGTAAGACATCTTTAACCTACCGCTTTCTTCTTTTAGCCTGCGTCCTCAGCCCTTTTCCACTGACTCTCATCGTTAGCCCTCTGATCGCAGGTGACCTTTTCAATGAAGACTGAAGGAAAAATCCCGGATTGCATGCTTAGATTTTTCCTCTGATGTTATCATTCATTCCCCGGTGTCTGGGGAAGAATCCTTTCATTTTTCTCTTACTACTAATGGACCTACGGATTGGATTGCCGCATTCTTTCCTTTCCCTTACTGTCTCATTGTGTCTCTTTGTCCATGTCCTTGCCCCTGTGCCCAGGCTACCATTTGTTCCTAATATCTCATCTCCATCTCCCCTCTTTCAGTGTCAAACCCTTCCCCCTTCCTCCTAGGGCTCCCCTCCCTCATCCAGAGTCCCTCCCCAGCTTTCCTGGAGCCCCTTGAGGGACTGGAAGGGGCTCCAAGGTCTCCCTGGAGCCTTCTCTTCTCCAGGCTGAACCCCCCAACTCTCCTCAGAGCCGTTGCAGTGTTTTCTTAGTAAGAGCTTCATTAATGCATGAGACATGGGACGTTTTTTCCCCATTTTCCGATGGGATGGGAAAAACGCAGTGGCACCTGGGAGGAGAGATGTGCAGCCTCTTCCCTGCTCCCTCTTAACTGTTTCAGCTCCCCAAAATCCCATTTGCGTCAGTGGTTTTGCTTCACTTGAATATCCGTGAGCCCTCCCTTGCTCTCCCCGTGGGCTCTAACTGTCCCCAATTCTCTTTACTTTGCTTTTTCCCCAGGTTCTTCACTCCTTCCTCTGCCAAGTCTGCCCTCCCCATGGCTGTGACCTGGGCTGCAGGCAGGGAGGCTGCAGACCTCGCCAAATCGACGCTGATCAACCTGGCATCAGTGTCACTGAGCCGGCAGGACCTAGGTGACCATGTAAAATGAAATCCCCCCCAAATCAACTTACCAATTTTATATATCCTCTCCACGCTCTTGGAGCTCATACAATGACTTTTTATATCTTTTATATATATAAATAGAGAGCCCATGCCTAGCAAACCCAACTTTTGCTGCTTGGACCTTGTCCTAGTGGAGCTTCCTGCAAATTACAGTTGTTTTAGTACAAACGCTCCATCCTGTAGGGAAATAGAGGGAGAAATCCTGGCAGGCAGGCATCGCTGCCCCCGTTTGCGCAGCAGCAGGAACCCAAATCCCAAATCCTGGTCCCTAATCCTGGGGTTCCCACGAGCAGGACACACGATGGGGACCTGCCCTGAGATTTATGCACCGGTGGGTGCCGGCCGGAGCCGCGGATGAAGGAGGCTGCGGACGCCCTTTGCAATGATGCTCATTCCTTTATTGGTGCCATTGCCAGGTTTTCCGAAGGGCGCTGGCGCTTTCTGGTCGTTCCCAGCACTGGGGCAAAGCTACGTTACAGCATATTGACGAGGTGTCCATCCAAAGCCAGAGGGAGTGGGAGATTAATGACCTCTCTCCATACAGTATGTATAATATATATATATTTATAATATGTCCTGTATATTCATATGTATAGAGTGACAAGGATGGGCCACCATACGGTAAACTTTTGATTTCTAAATAAATCACCAGAGCAACAGGCACGAAAATTTGGTCCTAATCAAGGCCCTCACCTTGTCAATCAATCCCAGACAGACCCTAACCCACCCCCTGGCAAAAACCAAATATGCCCAAACCTGAAACCCAAAATAACAAACAATTAAACCACCAAAAAAAAAAAAAAAAAAAAAAAAAAAGAAAAAACAAAGAAAAAAGCCCCAGCCCAGCCCCGTTCCCACCCGCCCCGGGATTTGCCCCCTGTACAGTCACTGACATTGACGGTAAATAGACCCCTTGGCTACACGCGCGCGCACCCACACACACCTACACACACTCCTATGTAAATACACACGCACCAACACACGGAGACCAGAGAACATTACAAATGTACATCCCAGGCTGCCGCAGCGGCGCAGAGAGGCTGCGGAGCCACCCCAGGCAGAGGGAACGCGCCGCCCTGAGCTCCCATCGCCCAGCATCTGCTCCCAACCTTCCCCGGGGTTTGTGCTAAGGAGGTTGGGAGGATGTTGGCAGCGGTGGAGAGAGACACCGGACCCATGGGCATGATAGATGCGATACCAGCGGCACTTTGACGTTGACAGCAGCTCAGCCCGTCCCCAGCACTGGGTGCTCGGACGCCCATCCTGTGCTCTGCTGGAAGGGCTTCCACATGGATGTGACCACAGTCCTGCTGGAAGGGCTTCCACATGGATCCCACCATGACCACAGTCCTGATGGACCTCTGCTGTGACATAGATAAGGACCAACGCCTGCCATGGGTGACTGGTGGGTAGCACATCCACCCTCCCACATGATGCTCCATGGCCAGGGGCAAGACAGGGTGAAGGAGAAGACACCATCAGCTCCTGAGCTTTGTCTCCATGCCCTGGGCAGAGAACGGCGCTAAGAGAGACTCTGTCACCAGTTCACCACCTCAGGGCTCCACCAGCTGCTGATTCAGCTCAAGATGAACTTGGGGCAATTAGAAAACAAGGAAGGGAGGAAAACATACTCCTGCAGGTCACCCTGCAGGCAGCTCCTCCCCTTCCTGAGGTCTGTGCTTCCAGACCTTGACCCTGAAGACGAAATAAAGAACTGTGTCTCTCATCCACCAAGTTTCATGGGGCCAGAGCCAGTTTGCTCTGGGGCATGTGCATGGACACGTGAACCACCAAACCCCTGGCTTCTGGCTCACCCCAGGCAATGGAAGGGACCCCTCTCTCACTCCTCACACCCTTCCTCCTGCATCCTCCTCCTCAGGCCGAGCACAGACCAGACTTGGCTGCTGCTCGAAGGGAGTGAGCTCAGTCCTGGCAGCAACCTACAGCTTCCAAAGTCACCTCCAAGCCAGCTGCTGTACTGGGGGAGAAGGGGACAAAGATTTCAGAGGGGCAGAAGGTGTTATGGGCCACAGGTGGGGAAGGGAAGACAGTGGCAGAGGGCAACGATCAAGAACATGAGGCAGGACAATGTTACAAGGGATGGGAAAGAGCCCCCCACAGCAGAGCAGGGGATGTGTCAGGAGATGGGTGGGAAGGTCTGTGGACCCCCCAGCCCACCCACAGGGAGCATTTTGATGGGACACTCCTGTTGGGTGGGACTTGCACTGCTCTGAAGTAGACACAGCTGATGTTTCTGCTTCTGATGTTTAGGATCATAGAATGGTTTGGGTGGGAAGGGACCTTAAAGACCATCCAGTGCCACCCCCTGCCCTGGGCAGGGACACCTCCCACCACAACAGGTTGCTCCAAGCCCCCTCCAACCTGGCCTTGAACCCCTCCAGGGATGGGGCAGCCACAGCTTCTCTGGGCAACCTGTTCCAGTGATGTTTCCAGCTGATGTTTCTGCTCTGCGACCATGCCTCGTCCCCTCTGCCTCCCTCACCCTGGGTCCTACATGCAGGAGTCATCGGGGGGAGCAGTGACCAGTCCTCCAGTGGAGGAAACTCCTTTCATCGCCACAAGACACTTGTCCCTACCTGCAACCTTCTCAGCTCTGCCTTCCCAGGGACTGGCCTCAGCACACATCCCTTTGAAGACCCCTATCCTTCCATGTGAACCAGGGGATCACCCTCTCATTCATTAAGATCTTGTCTAACAAATGGATCTCCTCCACCTCTGCACATCTGGAAGCCATCCCAGGGAAACCACAGCTGCTGGCCTGGCACTGCCAAGGATGGTCCTCAGCAAGGACCCTCAGTGGAATTGTGAAAGCTGAATGACCCAGGAACACCGAGCGATGTCCTGGCACCTACGTGTGCTGCTGCCTGGGACAGGTTTCAGATCACCAGAGTGGCCTCATGGCTTGTCCCCCCTCATCCATTACCCGTTTCACATCCATCCCTCCACGACACATGCAACCATCAGTAAAGTTCTCCCAACTACAAGGTGACCTCCGTGTGCTGTTACCCAGCCTGGAGGAGAGCGATGGTGACATCCCTCCTCCGGCCATCACCATCTCGTCCTGCATTTCTTCATTGCCTTCGGTGGCCAGGATGGTGGACGCTCTCACCTCTGGTTTCACTTAGGTAGCATTGCTCCCCAGACTATGGGTGGGTGGAAGAGGATGGAGATTTCCACCTCCTGTTCTTGCTGTAAGGAGTTAAACACCCACTTAGTCAGGGTGGTGTCACCCAACGGAACAGGACAGGCCATCTCCGGAGCGTGGCACAGGCAGACAAAGCCTCAGCACCACTGGGACCGACGTGGTTTGGTTAATCTGCAAAGCCCTCTCTGTGGATGGAGCCGGCGTGCCTGGAGTGACAGCCATGCCCAGAAATCAATGAGATGTCACTGCTGCCACCAGCGTTGGTGCGGGATGGAAAGTCCCTCTGGGCCTGTGACAAGCCCAGCGCAAGGTGCTGCCACTGCCAAGTCTCCAAATCCCGGTAGAAACGGCCACATTCCCTGGGATCCAGCAAAGCAAACGCAGCACCAGAGTCCGGGCCTGCCTCTCCTCCTGCCAAAGCCACCAGAGAAGGGCACGTGCCCTCTCCTGCCTGCTCTGCGGAGCCCGACGGTGGGCAGTTCGCCGGTGGTGCCCACCTGGGTGGTGTCCCTGTGTCCCAGCCCTGCCGGGGGGGCTGCGTTGGCGGCGTGGGGCGGGCTGGGGGCTGCGCTCGGCGTGGTGCCCGCTGCCAGCCCCGGGCGTCTCCTCCAGTCCCGAGGCGCCTCCTGACTCCGCGCATCAACCACTCCATAAATAAATACGTTAAATAAATAAAGTGACAGATCCAGATCGGGAGGAGGTGGGGGAGGGGAGGGCAGAAGGAAGGAGGGGGCAGCTCCCCCAGCCCCGTGAGCGTCTGACACAAACACACGCGCACACAAAGTAGCTGAAGACAAAGACGGACTGGGACCGGTGGAGATGCTGCCGGCTGGAGCCCCCTTCCTCGCCGGTCGGGGGGGCACAGTCCTCGCTGCGAGGCGGTGGCGGGGGGGGGACACGAGGGAGGTCCAGGATGTCACTCCTGAGCTGGCATCGTGGCGGCGCGCGGGGAGCTGGAAGTGAGGGAGACATGCGTGGTTGAGGATGGCAGTGACCGCGGCGTCTGGCACCTGGAGACGGGGGGGACAGAGAAAACCTGGTTTCCTTCTCCTTCCCCTTCCCCTTCCCCTTCCCCTTCCCCTTCCCCTGCCCCCCTCTCTCCCCAAAATCCAGCCATTTCCCAGTTATTGGTGATGCAGGAAGCACCAAAGGGCTGGGCAGGACAAGACCTTGTGTCCTGTCATCTGGGGTATATGTATATCATTGAATCACAGGATGGTTTGGGTGGGAAGGGGCCTTTAAAGGCCATCCCAACCCCCTGCCCTGGGCAGGGACACCTCCCACCACACCAGGTTGCTCCAAGCCCCCTCCAACCTGGCCTTGAACCCCTCCAGGGATGGGGCAGCCACAGCTTCTCTGGGCAACCTGGGCCAGGCTCTCACCACCCTCACAGCAAAGAACTTCTTCCCCACATCTCATCTCCATCTCCCCTCTTTCAGTCTCAAACCCTTCCCCCTCCTCCTAGGGCTCCCCTCCCTCATCCAGAGTCCCTCCCCAGCTTTCCTGGAGCCCCTTGAGGGACTGGAAGGGGCTCCAAGGTCTCCCCGCAGCCTTCTCTTCTCCAGGGTGAACCTCCCCAACTCTCTCAGCCTGTCCTCCCAGCAGAGGGGCTCCAGCCCTCCCAGCATCTCCGTGGCCTCCTCTGGCCCCGCTCCAACAGGTCCATGTCTCTCCTGTGCTGAGGTGTATATGATGATATATGACATCATCACTCTATTTTTAATACTTATCCAACAACCAAAGCAATGTCAGCCGTATTTTACAATCTGATCTCACCCCGACAACCCATGGCCAGTTTCAACCCCAGAAAGATTGGAGAAGGCACTTGCAGCTCCGATGCGACTCCTCCGCCTGCCCCAAGCCCACACACTGCCCCGCACGGAGCATCCCGGCCACCAGCACTCACCAGGAGCGGGACTTCCTCACCCGGGAGGCTGCCGGCCTCTCCAGGAGGCTGTCCAGGTGCATCAGCCTCTCCATGTGGAGAGCCCGTGGGTCCTGCTCTGCTGGGTCCCTGCTCCGCTCAAACTCGAAGATGGCCGGAGGGGAGAGGTCCAGCTCCAGGAACATGATGTTCTCAGCCTGCAGCCAGAGAGGGTAAAGAGAAAGCCGACACAGGGAGTCACCACACGGCAAAACACGGCAACAGCTCCGGCAAGTCCACACTGCCGCGAGAAGCTGAGGGGCACAGCAGGAAGTGGAACCCTCCTCCGGCTCCCTCAGCCACAGGGCGAGCTCCAAACTGGAGCCTGCTCAGGCTCTCCTGGTCTTTCCTGGGGCTGAGTGCAGCAGGCGAGGCTGAATGGCCCTGTCCTCTCAAACGGCAGGAACCACCGGAGCCAGTGAGGCAGCAGCTCAAGGACCGGCTGAGCGCAAGGCCACTGATCCTGCCAAGTGGGAGGATAAAGCTGGGACCTCGAACTGATGTATTCCAGATCATCATGAACTTGTTTACTGCATCTTCTCTCCCACTGTTCATCCATCCACCCATCCATCCATCCATCCTTCCATCCATCTGTCTGTCCACCCATCCATCCATCTGTCTGTCCATCCATCCATCCATCCATCCATCCATCCATCCATCCACCCATCCATCCATCCATCCATCCATCCATCCATCCATCCATCCTTCCATCCATCTGTCTGTCCACCCATCCATCCATCTGTCTGTCCATCCATCCATCCATCCACCCACCCCATTTCACTAACGACTTGTCCCCCGGCACACACCAGTGCCCTCTCACTTACCCGGTACCGAGGGTGAGATCCCATGGCCATGGCCACCCTGGCGTACTGGCTGATGGGTCTCTTGTACCCCACCGCCGAGGTGGGCCGCCTCTTCATTTGGTTGCTGTTTCTAAAAACACAAATTGAGAGGAGCATTTATTAGAGAACATAAATTCCTGGTGAATGTGCATCCAAGCAGTGATGAATGAAGCTCGTCTACAGAGAGTAAAGGGTGGCCCTTCCCAGTGGGGCTTGGCTTGGAGAGGATTTCCACCCGTAAGCACCTGCAAGCATCCCGGGGTCCCTGCTGTCCCCCCCAGCCCTGGGGACATCCCATGCCCGTGGGTCAGCAGCACTGGGGCAGAGTGTGGGTCGGGGCCGGGGACGTACCCTCCGGTGGGCACCAGCGGCTGGAACTTCCACTGGTCCTCATCACCATCGAAGTACAGGCGGTTCATGATCTTGTTCTTCTCTTCTGGGGGGATGAAGTTCTCGATGATCAAGTACCTGAGCGAGTGAGGGGCCAAGAGAGGGATGGAGTGGGAGCAGGGAGGTGGGAAGGAGCAGGAGAGGAAGGAGTTAATGTGACAAGTGACAGAAAACGGGTGGGAAGGGGAGAGGAAAGGGACGTCAGGAAGAGAGAGAGACACAGGGAAACGGGAAATCATCCAGGAGATGGAAACAGGATGGAATGGAGAGGTGGAAGCCACAGATCCAGCCGATGGAGAGGCAGGAGAGGGAGGGCAGAGGAAGATGGGCATCAGAGCAGGGTGAAGGCACCTCCGAGGGCTTCCCTCCAGGCAGGAACCCGGCTCCTCTCGGACCCGTCTGCTCCCCCAGCCGCCCCACTGGGAAATACACCAAAGCTCAACGGTGCAAAACGGACCCCAAAGGGAATCTTTATTCTTTTCCCTACGTTTTTGGGGGGAAATTGAGCAGCAGCAGAAAATGGTTCCGAGTGGATGAGTTGCTTCATTGAGTTACCAGCAGCTTTTACAGAGACTGAATCCTGTTCGAAGGGGAAGGCAGCAAAATTTGAGATGAAGTTTTGTTTCTAGTAATAGTATAAATATTTTCCCCTGAAGATACTAAAAAATGTCTATCTCCGGGTGGGGTTTTTTAAAGATACTGAGTAAGAGTATTGCTGGAAGTGACAACAAACCCAACAAGGGGGTGGATCAGCAGCTGCGGGAGGGTCCTGTAGGGAAAATGCTGCTCGGCTTTGCCCCCCCGAAGCTGCTCACCCCGAGCTCCCCCGAAGCTGCTCACCCCCCCCCGCCCGCGCTCGCTGTCGTTTCTGCTGGGTATTTTCTGCGGTTTCACCTTTCTCAGCAACTTTTTAATACTCTCACGTGCAGCTCCCCCAGCTCGAGAGGTTCAATGGTGTTTTACACCTTCTGCCACCGCTGACGGGGCAGGAGGCGCCCAGTTTTCCCCATCAGTGGGTGTATTGAGCCCCCCAGCTGAGCACCCCAGCTTTGCTCCGAGCACCCCAAATCTGCTCTGAGCACCCAGCTTTGCTGTCCTCTGCAGGCCCCAGCTCTGCTCTGAGCTCCCCAAATCTGCTCTGAGCACCCCAAATCTCCTCTGCAGACCCCAGCTCTGCTCTGAGCTCCCCAAATCTGCTCTGTGCACCCCAAATCTGCTCTGAGCACCCCAAATCTCCTCTGCAGACCCCAGCTCTGCTCTGAGCACCCCAAATCTGCTCTGCGCACCCCAAATCTGCTCTGAGCACCCCAAATCTCCTCTGCAGACCCCAGCTCTGCTCTGAGTACCCCAGTCCTGCCCTGTGCACCCCAATTTGGCTTGTAGACCCCGCACAGCTGCTCCCGGGCGCGAGGGGGGTGACGCACGACCACCTACTTGAGCTTCAGCTCCCGCGTCTGCTCGTTCTGCGCCTCCTCCAGGTCCTGGCGCACGCGGATGTACTCGTCGTGCTGGTCCTGGATCTCCGCCTTCACGGCCTGCAGCTTGGCATACAGCTGGGGGACAGCAGCAGCCCCTCAGCCCCACGGCTCGGGGGACTGCGGGGGGCTGGAGGGACTGTCCTGCTCCCCCCCCGCCCCCGCCCCAGCCACCCGCCACGCTCTCACCTTCTTCAGCTTCTTGGTTTTGATCTCCACCTCCTGCTGCAGGGAGGTGTACGTCTCCCGCAGCTCCATGGTCTCCTCGTCCCGCAGCAACATCTCCTGCTGCATCTCCCGCTCCCGGCGTTTCTGCAGTGGGGGGGAAAAGCTCAGAGCTGAGAGAGGGAACTGGCCCCCCCGGGACACCCCTGTTGCCCCCCTAAGCCGTTACCTGCTCGGCTATCTCCTGCCGCTTCAGCTCCAGCATCTTCTGCTGCTCGTTGGTGTGGTCCACGATGGTCCTGCCACCGATGAGCAGCTTGCTCTCCATCGCCTGGGGGGGCAGAGCAGAGGAGGGGGGGGTCAGGGCACTCCCCCATGGGGTTTGCTCCCGACCATCCTCACTGGGTGGTCACCCTGTCTCTGGTCCCCGTCCTGGGCTCCCTGTCCCCACCCCTGGCTTCAGGGCGGTGGGGCTTTCGCTGCAGCACAGGCTTCAGTCCCCAGCTGATGGGGAGGCGGCTGCGCATGGACCCCGAGCAGCCTGGGGGTGGTTCAGCATCCTCCCATCCCACCCCGTCCTGTCCCATCCCACCCCGTCCCGTTCCATCCCATCCCATCCCACCCCGTCCCATCCCATCCCATCCCATCCCACCCCGTCCCGTCCCGTCCCATCCCATCCCATCCCACCCTGTCACCCTCACCCAAACCCCATCCATCCCACTCTGTCCCATCCCATCCCACCCCACCCCAGCTGCCTCCCTGGGGGACAGGGGCGCTCCCATCCCACAGCTGTGCTCACACACACACACACACACACACGTATACTTGCACACACCCGTGTATGCACACGCCTGTGCACAGTCACACCCCTTGTGCACACACACGCACGTGCACATGTGTGTGCACATTTCCACATCCGTGTGCAGATGTTTATGCTCACACACATGCACACTCTCCCTTACCCCCCCCCCACGCTTGTGTGCAGCCCCCACGCACACACACGAGTACACACACACACGAGTGCACTCGTGCGTGCACACTCATGGTATGTCCCAGGCTGCCCAGAGAAGCTGTGGCTGCCCCATCCCTGGAGGGGTTCAAGGCCAGGTTGGAGGGGGCTTGGAGCAACCTGGTGTGGTGGGAGGTGTCCCTGCCCAGGGCAGGGGGTGGCACTGGGGGGGCTTTAAGGTCCCTTCCAACCCAAAATATTCCATGTGATGCTGTGCATGCCCATGTGTGTGGACAGGCACAGGGTGTGTGTGTGCCTGTAGCCGCGTTCCTGTGTCAGGGTGTCAGTGGGAAAGCCTGGCTGGCACCAGTGGGAGATGAGGGGGGGCCACCATGTGCCCCCCACCACTGTGGCTCAGGGGCACGAGCGGGGATGGACCCAGACGTCCCCACGCCACCGCACACAGCTTTAAAAATTAATGTCCCAGACACAGCGCCAGAGGCAGCACCGCTCGCCACTGTCCCCAGGGTGTCCCTGCCAGCTGCTGACTGCCACCACGCTGCCCTCACCCACCTTCTTGGGGTCCCCCTGCACCCCCAGATCAAGGGCCCCAAAGGCAAAGCTCCCTCCCTGCTCCTCACCGTGCCTGGACCCCCACATTCCCCCCCGGCCATAGCCAAGGCCCTGCCAGGCAGGAGAGCCGTGGTGCCACGCCAAGGGGGGACACGGGCACCGGGGACACACGTGGCATTCATCGCTGCCACCCTGGGCAGGGCTGTCCCTGGGGGTGCTGTGCCCCCCCAGCCGTACCCCAGCACCACCCTGGGCATGGAGGTGGGGGCTCAGGCAAACCAGTGACTGCCGTTCACACCGACTCTTTGGGGCAATTCTCTATTTCCCCTCCTTTTCCCCTATTTTTCCCCTTCCCAGCCCCGTGTGGGATGGCTGTGGGGGTGCGCAGTGTGGGGATTTAGGGGTGTGCAAGCAGCCCCCCCAGCACCCGTGGGACAACCCCCGTGTCCATACCACCAGCTCCCACCTTCCCCCCACTGCTGAGACCCTGGCAGCCATTCAATGCTATGGCCCCCCACCATGGGTGCCCCATCCAGCCCCCCCCGACCCTGCTGCACCCCCCAGAGCCCAACACCGGGGATTCCTCCTTCCTCCTGTCCCCCCCACCTTCGGCTGGGCGTTTTCCTGGGAAGCCACCGGGTTGCCGTGGGGGGGCTGAGACCCCTGAGGGCGGCCCCCCCACCTGGCCCCAGACCACCCCCTGCCAGGGCTCCCTAGGGCTGGGGGGCACTGGGGGGTGCTACGGACCCCTGACACCTCCTCCAAACCCGCTTCCCGCACCCCGTGATGGTAAGTGTCCCCGAAACCCTGCTGGGGCGCGGGGGGGAATCAGGGGGGACGATGCTGGGCCAGGGCAGGGTGCTGCCACCCCTCCCCGCGGGGTTCACCGCCGGTCCCCCCCCCCCCCCGCCGGATTACGGGGCTTTTAGCGCTGCCCTTTCCTCCCTGGCAGAGCGTTTATTCTCTCCGAGGAAGATGACTCCCAATCTCCTTTAGCGCCTGGGACGGATTGAGGGCTAAGCCTCTCCCCGCAGCTCATTTCCGGCACCCAAATAACTTCTCCGGCACTTTCCCACCCGCTGACCCCGGCCTGGGTGCCACGGTGCACATCTGGGGGCCAGGGTACCCACCTGGGTGCCACGGTGCACAGCTGGGCACCACGGTGGGCTGGCCCCCCCCTCTCCCAGCTCTGGCCGTGCCGTAGGGCAGAGGCAGAGCCCACGTCCAGGAGTGTGACGGTGACACGGGGTCCAGCCTGCGTCACCCGCATGCGTGGGGCACCCCGTGGTCTCCCAGTCTCTAGGGTCGCATTTTCCACGGTCGTTACGGAGCCATCGGATGCGTGAGCGGGACACAGGGCTCTTTTCATACCGGTGCCACCATGCCCAGCCCCGCTGCGTGGCACAGCCACCCAGGGGCACCGAGAAGCCACCCAGTGTCCCCCACACCGTCCCCTTGGGACAGTCACCGCAGGCTCTGCCCTTCCATCACCAGCACAGGGGGGATTTTTGCCCCCTGGGGCGACACCTCGCTGCTGTGACTGTACTGTACCCCCACAGCCAGAGGGTTCCGGCACACGGAGCGGATCCGAAGGCCACCGAAGGGGACGCGGCGTCACCTTGCCTCCGGCCCTGCCTCGTTACTCAGCAGTTACAGGACACGCCGTGGCCCCGAGCCAGCCCCGCTGCGCCCAGCCGGGCCAAGGGCAGCTGCCAGCGGCAACCGGCACCCCACCGGCTGCGGGGAGCCCACCTCCACACCAAGCATCCTGCTCTGCCGGGATGCACGCCACGGGACATCCGTCATGGGACATTTACCATGCCAGCAGGCCACCGGTGTCCCCCCCTACGGCTCTGCCTCGGCAGCACGTCCCAGTGTGAGCCCGCGGGTCTTTGTGCAGGCATCCAGGCATGGCCACGCATCCCTGGGCATGATCACGCATCCTTGGGCATGGCCACGCGTCCCTGAGCACGGGCATGTGTCCCTGGGCAGGGCCACGCGTCCCTGGGGCTCCAACAAACATGGCTCTGGCCATGGGGAAGGGTACGAGAGCATCCCCCTGCTCAGCCCCCCTGAAATCCCAGCCTGGAGGGCTCTGTGCCAGGTCTCCAGCCCGGCCACGGCATCCGGGCCACCACGGTGACAGAGGGGCTGTACCGGAGCGTGACGCGGCGGGTCAGGGTATCGGGGCTCCTTCCCCACTGCCGTGACCATCGTCCCAGCCCAGTGCTGACGCTGGCCCTGCAGCAGCCGCGGGCAGGCGGGAGGGGGTCCAGAGCCCCCAGCCTCACTGGGGACAGGAGCAGCCCCAGACCCCCAGCATGGCCACCCAGGGCTGCTGCCGCCCCTCCGGCCCTCAGTGTCCCCGAGCTGATGGCTCGGAGAGTGCCAGTAACATCCCCCCACCCGCCCTGCTCCAGCTGCAGGGGTCCGGGAAGGATTTGAGGAGGTCCGGGGGTCCCTGCAGAGCCGCCAGGCCCTGCCCGTGGGCTCACAGCCCTGCTGGTCCCCGGCAGAGCTCTGTGGGGTGGGCAGGAGCCGTGGGGCTGGGCAGGAGCCAGGGGGCAGGCGGTCCCAGCCCTGGGCGTGTTCCCGGGGCCACCGGGGACGAATCTGCAGCATCACTCCCCCCACCCCACCGCAGGCTGCTTTGTTGTGCCGAGGAGGACAGGAGCTGAGCACAGCAAACTCGTGCCACCAGTGACCCACTCCCCCATGGCCCTTCCCACCCCACTCCCCCAGGAGCTCCCACATGAGGTCCCCACGCAGGTTCCCATCACTACACAGGAGCATGGGGCTGCTGGCCCTTGGGCACCCTGCTTGGACACCTTCCAGGGACATCCTGCTTGGGAGCCCACCTTCCATGGACACCTCGCTTGGAAGCCCACCTTGCATAGTTACCCTGCTTGGGAGCTCACCTTCCATGGACACCTTGCTTGGGAGCCCACCTTCCATGGACACTCTGCTTGGAAGCCCACCTTCCATGGGCATCCTGCCTGGGACCCATCCAAGCACCCCACGAGGGGCTGGAGGCAAAGCAGGTCTTCCCCCAGCATTGCTCGCAATGGCGCATGGTGACACGTACCTTGTACTTGGTGGCCAGCAGCTCGGTGGCCTCCTGCTCCTTCCGCAGATCCTCGATCATCTTCTCCTTCTCCTGTAGCAGCTTCTGCTTCTCCTCACTCACCAGGCTGTGGTCATCCTGGATAGCCGCTTTCTCCTCTTCCAGCCTCTCCTTCTGCTCCTTCAAGTAGTTCTCCATGTTCTTCTCCAGGCCGTCCTCGTTGTCGTCCTCCCCTTCGTTCTCCGTGGCGCTTTCTCCATCCACTGCTTTCTTCCTCCGGCTGCTCCTTCTCCTCTTCTTCCCCAGCATCCCGCGTTTCTCCAGCTGGGCTTTCAGCCGGATGATCTCCTCCTGGAACTCCCGCAGCAAGGTGTCCTTGGGGTCCTCGTTCACCCGGGGCTTGTTCTTGATGTTCTTGGCCCTGTTGGCGAACCGGAGGGTGGAGAGGCTCTCGTCGTAGCTGTGAGAGGCCGGGCCCAAGGTGGCCACCATGATTGTCTTGGCGTTGCCCCCAAGGGAGTCCTGCAGCAGGCGGGTCAGCTTGGAGTCCCGGTAGGGGATGTGCGTGCTCTTGCCGTCCACGAGGGCGGAGATGACATTGCCCAGGGCGGAGAGGGAGAGGTTGATCTTGGACGCTTCCTTGGGGCGCTCTCCGTGGGCCCCCATTTTGCTCTGGCGCTCGCTGCCGGCCAGGTCCACCAGGTTGAGCTTGCCCACGCGGATGTGCTCCTCGCCGTCCGGCCCCGTCTCGCTGCACTCGATGGTGATGAGGAAGATGGCGTGGGAGCGGGAGCTGTGCTCGTTCATGTTGGTGCTGCCCACGGACCGCGTCTGGCTCCCCAGGTTCATCACGTGCTCGATCTCCTTGACGTTCTTGGTCACAAAGGAGGAGAGGTCCTTGATGTACACCCCCGTCTCGGGGTTCTCCTTCAGCTCCAGCTTCTTGCTCTGGTCCTTGGCGAGGAGGTCCCTGATCTCCTCCTGGTAGATCTCCAGGTAGGAGGCCCTCACCAGGTACTGCTGGTTCTGCGAGCGGGAGATGTGGGTGAAGATGTGCTCGAAGGAGATGGGGATGATGCCCCGCTTCTCCGGCTCCGCCCAGGCCCCCTGCATGGTGTAGGTCTTGCCGGTGCCGGTCTGGCCGTAGGCGAAGATGGTGCCGTTGAAGCCCTGCAGCACGGAGTCGATCAGCGGCCGCACCGTCTCGTCGTAGAGGTCCGCCTGCTTGGAGCTGGCGTCGTAGACGGCGTCGAAGGTGAAGGTCTTGGGCAGCTCCCCGGGGGCGGCGCGGGGGTTGCGGATGCTCACCTGCCCCAGCTTCACGTCCAGCTCCAGGACGCGCTCGTAGCCCGCCGCCTCCTCCTTCCTGCTCATGGGCCGGCACCGGGCCACCACCTTCAGCGCTTCGCAGCCGCTGCGGGACTTACCGGCCATGGCGGCGGCGGGCGGGGCCGGCGGCGGCGGCGGCGGCGGCGGCGGGAGCCGGGGCGATGCGGGGCCGGGGCGGGAGGGAGCGCTCAGCCGCGCCGCCCCCGCAGCATCCCCCGGGCCGGGGCCGGAGCCGGGGCCGTGGCCGGGGTCGGGAGGAGGGTGCGGGGTGCCGGGGGGCGGCGGGGGGGCCCCGCCGGGCGCTCGTTCATGGCAGCCGGTGTGCGGGGCCGGGCGGGGCGGGGGCGGCGGCGCGGCTGATTCGCTGCCGCCCCGCAGACGGGCAGGGACGGGGACGGGGACGGGCGGGAGCGACGGCCCGGCCCGGCCCCCCCCGCCCTTCCCGCCCCCCGCCCGGCACGCCGGGAGCTGTAGTCCGGCCTTTGTGCTGCCGAGGGGCGGGCGGCGGGATGCGGAGGGCGGGATTGGGATGCGGGGCTGGGATGCGGGAGGCAGGGGTGGAATGCGGGATGCGGGGCTGGGATGCGGGAGGCAGGATGCAGGACTGGGATGCAGGATGTGGGGTGTAGGATAAAGGACATAGGACCGGGATGCAGGATTGGGATGTGGGATGCAGGATTTGGATGTGGGATGCGGGGCTGGGATGCAAGATGCAGGATGCAGAACTGGGATGCAGGGTGCGGGGTGTGGATGTGGGATGAAGGATGCAGGACTGGGATGCAGGATTGGGATATGGGATGCAGGGTGCGGGACTGGGATGCAGGGTGCAGGATGTGGGATAAAGGATGTAGGAGTGGGATGCAGGATGCAGGATTGGGATGCAGGATGCAGGATGCAGGATGCAGAATACAGAATTGGGGTGTGGGATGCAGGATGCAGGATGTGGGTTGGGGGATGCAAGATTCAGGATCTGTATGCAGGATGCAGAATAATTTTGTGGATGCAGGATGCAGGGCTGGGATGCAGGGTGTGGGGTACAGGGTGTGGGATAAGGGATGCAGGATTGGGATGCAGGGTACAGGGTGTGGGATAAGGGATGCAGGGCTGGGATGCAGGGTGCAGGATGGAGGGCAGGAGAGGCAGGAGAGGGCAGGGGGAGGTGCCCAGCCCCAGCAGTCTGGCAGGGACAAAGCTCTTTCCTTGGGCTTCGCAGCCAGAACAGGGACATCTCCCCCCAGCCCATCTCCTGCAGGGCCGGGACAGTGTCACCCTCACCGTCCCCGTCACCCCCAGCCCCCCTGTGGTGTTTTGGGGTCACTGGGCTGCCCCCGGGCTGTGTCTGTCCCTCGCTGCAGCAAACCCCGGCCTCGGGTGCCGGTCCCCAGGCCTGTCCCCCTGCCAGCCCCCGCACGGCTGGCGTGTCCCTGCATGGGCTCGCTTGCGGCCCAGCGGGAATAATCCCCGCCTTACGGGAGAGGCAGCCCCGGGGCTGCGGCGGGAGATTAAACATTCTCCTGGTTAATCGAGTCTCAGCAGCCGCCCATTCCCCGGAACCAGAGATTATCCTATAATTAATTAATTAGGGTATTTGCTGCCATACGCAGGAGTGTCTGGTGCAATCCAAGGCCTCTGTCTCCAAGAGGATCTTTCAAGGGGGGACAGTCCCCCTCCCCGAAGGCACAGCCCCAGCGATGGAGGGGGACAATGGAGGGCATGATGGAGGGGGGGTGGAAGAGGGAATGCAGCAGGGATGGAGGGGAGATGGAGAGGGGATGGAAGTGGGATGGGGAGGGACAATGGAGGGGGGGTGGAGAAGGTGATGGGGAGGGTGAAGGGGGATGGAGGAGGGATGGAGAGAAGATGGAGGGGGATGGAAGCTTCAGTGGAGGGCATGATGGAGGGGGGGCGGAAGGGGGGATGCAGCAGCGAGGGAGGGAGGGAGGGGGGATGAGAGGGATGACGCAGGGAGGATGGAGAAGATGATGGGGAGGGTGGAGGGGAATGGAGAGGGGATGGAGGGGGCAACAGATAGGGATGGAGGGGTGATGAGGGGACGGAGGGGTGATGGAGGTGGGCATGGAAGGGGGTAGAGGAGGGATGAGGGGGAGAAATGGAGGGAGCGGTGTCCCCAAGGATGGGTTCGAGGGCGCCATAGCCCTGCTCCCCTGACAGCCCCCGGCTGCGGTGCCCCTGCCCCAAATCCCCCACAGGACCGGGCTGCGGTGACAGGTAGGGGTGACATGTAGGAAGGTGGTGATAGAGCATGTGACAAGGGCAAAGTGACACTGAGGGACAGGGTGACATGTCAGGATGAGGTGACCTGTAGGCACATGGTGACAGAGGGACGGGGTGACATGTAGGGGCAGAATGACATGTAGGGACACAGTGCCACACAGGGCAGGGTGACAAGCAGGGCAGGGTGACACGCAGGGCAGGGTGCCGTGTAGGGACGGTCCCTCGCCCGCAGGTGTCAGCACCAGACCAGAGCGTGCTGCTGGTGGCCGGTGGCCTCTGGCCTGGCCTGGGGGCTGACCTTTTGGGCAGCCGAGGGATGTCCCCAGGTGGGGGGACAGGGGACCCTCATTGTGCCCCTCCTGAGCCAGCCCCGGGGTGCATGTGGACTATGGGACACGGGGCCACCCTCCCCACAGCAGCCCCCAAGGGAGCTGGGGCAGACCCTGAGCCCTCCCCCTGCCCCCCTCCCTTTGCTCCATGGGGGGATTCGGTGCATATGGGGGTCACAGTGTGGGCCCCAGGGGAGCCACACCACCGGCTTTACCCCAGCCATGTGTGAGGAGGGGCTGTGGGTCGGGGGGAGGCAGCCCTGGCTGGGCAGGGGTCCCGGTGGCGTGGCCGGTGACGTCCCGGTGTGGGACGATGCGTGGGTGGCTGAGCGCCCGCGGGGGTGGATTGCCGAGCCCTGAGTCACGGGGTGGGGTGCAGGGTGAGGCGGGGAGGAGGGTGCCATGCGGTGACTCACGGCCCCGCTGGGCCCCCCGGCATGTCCCCACGGGCACCGACCCGCTCCCACCCAGACCCCAGGGCCTGAGGGTCTCTATGGTCCCCGGTGACGCTGCCCCCTCCCTTGTTTGCTGTGGGTACCGCGTCAGTGTCAGTGCCGTGGCCGAGGTGGGGGTGAGCATCCCAGGGGGCACACTGCGCTGGCTGGGACAGGGGACACGGTCCGGGTGCCATGTGGGGTGGGATGCCATTCAAGGCCTGACTGTGGGCGTGGATCAACCCCAAAATGCCGTGGGGCTGGGGGATCCTAGTTCCCACAGCTTCAGCTTTCCACTTCCTCCCTCCCCATCCCGTGTCCCCATATCCCACGGCTGCCCCAGGACATCACAGCCGTCCCTCGGGCATCGTGGCTGCTGTTGGGACAACGCAGACACCCCCTTGGAGATCCGGCTGGCTTTGGGTACCACGGCCACCCCTGGGGTACCACGGCCATCCCTGGGACATCACTGCCATCCCTGGGACACCACGGTCACCTCCAGGACACTGCAGCCATCCCTGGGATATCACAGCCATCTCTGGGACAGCGTGGCCACCCTTGCCAGCACCATGGTCCCCCCTAGGCCACCAGTGTTGTGGCAGGGACCCCGGCACGGGTGGCTCTTGCCCTTGCCCTGGCCGTGCCGGGGGCCTGTGCCAGGAGTGGGATGGGAAGGGGCTACGGCCCTCCGATGCTCCCATGGAAACACAGCCAAGCTCCGCTCCAGGGAGATGCTTCACACTGGAAAAAATGCTGGAAAATGCCAAACGAGCCAATTCCCAGCTCTCGTGGGTGGCCGGGGGGAGCCGGGGGGGCTGTGATGTCCCGGGGCAGGACATCCCCATATCCCCCCCAGCCATTGGGACGCCCAGCACCCTCCATCCTGGGGTAGCCCCTCAAGGCGAGGTGTCCCCTGGGTCTGGGGGGGTCTGGGGCTGCCCAGGCTTGGCAAAGCTGTGGGCCAGAGTCGTTAAGGAATTAATGGGGAGCGGAGGGAAGCCCTGCCAAGCCAGGCAGCTTTCCGGCAGTGGATCTGGCCAAATCACGCCAACGTCACTCGTCGTGAGGCCGGAGGCTGTGCTGATGAGGGTGGCAGTGACAGAGAGCCCCCCAGCTCAACATCCATGGCATGGTGACACCAGGACCAGGGCCCTGCCTGCACCGGGTGCTGGCAGCGGGGGTGGCAGGAGACCTTGTGATGCCCTTTCCGGGTTTGCCCCGGCTTCTCCGGTTTCTCGGGCTGCCTGGCCTGGGCAGTGACAGCCGGAACTGGGCACACGTGGGAGGGAAGGGATACCCACACTGGTGGTGATGCTCGGCCACCCGTGGGATCCGGTGGTCCCCTGGGGCGGTTGGGCCATCCCGGACTCTCTGCCCGGGATGTGCACAAGGGGAAAGGGTGACAGGGACACGCTGGGACGTGCCCCGGTGCGGCAGCTCCCCTGAGCCACCAATAGCCCTCTTCACCCATGGCCTCAGCCCCCAGTGACACCCAGCGTGGGGCTGGGCAGTGCCACCAGCTCCTTCCTCCCCAGACTTTTGTCCAAGGTTGTCCCAAAGCTGCTCCGATCGTGGCCTCAACTCAGGGACACAGCACATGGCACTTGGCCTCCACCTCCTCCCGCTCGGCTCCTCATCATCCTCACGGTCCCTCATTCCCAGGTCCCGGTGACATTCATCGTGACTCGCTGCCACCGCCCAGCCCTGTCACGCCTTCGCTTTGCTTAAACCAAGGTTGGAAGGGGAGTGCTCCCAGGCTGCCAAAACCCTCCCACCCAACCAGAAAAATGGTGCCGGGGCTCAACGGCAGGGTCCTGGCACAGCCAGGATGTCCCCAGGGGGGACATCAGTCCTCTGTGGATGCTGCTGCGGGGACACATAGGTTGGGAGCAGGGACACGGGGTGGGAGCAGGGACAACGCTCTCCATGCTGGCAGCATTGGGCTGACATTCCTTAGGCTTCTCCTCGAGGTTTGAGCAGCCCTGGAGAAAAGCCCATCCTCCCTGATGGGAAAGGGAACGTCCCGGCGTGATGCTGTCCCCGGCTCGGGCAGCAGCCGAGACACTGGATCCACTCGCTTGTCCCCAACGATCCCCCTTCTTGCTGTCAGCTTTCCTCTCTTGGCTTCCATGGGGGAAAAGGGACGCTGGTGGCCTGCTTTCCCCCCACACCAACTCACCAGCATTCCCACAGATCCACTGGATTTATCTCCCCATCTCCCTCCTCCGTGGCAGTTTTGCGGTCTGGTTTAGCCACATCCCCGTCTGCTTGTGGCCCTCCCGGCTTCCCTCGGGCTGTCCCCGTTTCGATGTGCCGTGTCACCCTCGGGAGAGCTTGAGAAGCAGCGGAGTCCCTCTGGCTGCTCCCCTCTTCCCGGCACTGCCGGGGAACGCTGGAGGGTGCCCGAGGAGCCGCCCATCCCAAATCCCAGACCAGGCTCCCACCCGCTCCCGGCCACGGCACCGATGGGTCAGTGCAGGGTGGGCTGGGGGAGCCGGGAGCAAGAAGGCAAGCTCAGGTGGCTGCATGAGCATCCTTGGTGGCAACCGGGCCATGGCCTCGGGCTCCAGCCACCCCTTGGGGTGAGATCAGAGGTTTTCTGGCTTTTTTGGACTGTGACCCGAGTACAGAGCAGCAGAGACTGCCCGGGCAGGGAAAGGGGAGCTCCCACAGCCACCCGGGAAGGCAGCAAGGGAATCGCTCCAGCATAAGATTCACCCCATATGGAAAGGAGTGGGGGGAAGCTGGGGGGGCAAGCGCAGCTCACCCTAAGCCTGGATTTCGGATGGATCAGTTTGCCGGCAGCTGACTCCTCTATAATTAGACGGCAGCGGCGGTTACGGGAGCCAGCACAGGGTGCAGGGCTCCAACATCCTCCCGTCCACAGCCGGGTCGTTAAAGGGAACTGCCCCTTTTCCAAATGACCCTCAGATGCTTAAAACAGCCGGGCGGGTGATGAGCTGCGTCTCCCGACGGACGGGAGATGGAGGAATAAAAGCCACTGCAAAGTGCTGGCCTCTCCTGCAGGGCCCTGGGGCCGCCCTCGAGGAGAAGACCCTCTGACGTGGCTCCAGAGGGTGAATCCCGCTGGGATGCGGGGCTGGATGGTGCAGAGGTAACTTGTGCCAGCTGCTGCCTGGCTTCAGGGACGTGCCCGATGCCCCTTGTCTGTGGTCCCCAAGCCGCATCCCGGCTCTGCCCCGACTCCTGCATCACCTGGGGGAAATCCGCAGCCACTTGCGGAGGTCCCACAGCCCCGGGCTGTGCCCCACCATCCCTCTTCCCACCGCTGCCCTCGTCCCACGGGAGCTGAGCGAGGGGGGAAAAGGGACGGCTGGCAACCACGGGGGCGGCTCCAGGCTTTTATCCGGGGTGCGGGTTTTCAACAGATGTGGTGTGAGCAACGGCTGTAAGGCAACCGGATCAGCATCATCGCTGGGAGATTAAAGGCTTTAATAATCTGCTGGCAAGACGTAATTGAAAGAGGCAGAGCTCTGGTTGTACAGCGCTCAACAAATGCAGCGGGGCGTTCCCACGCTCCCCCCGGGACCCCTCCAAACCCTCCTGTAAACAGAACAAATCCCCCGGGCGCGTGGGGCAGGGCCTTCTCTGCACGGATCCGGGGACTAACGCTTCATCATCCTCTGTAGGCAACTACTGATTTATCGTTGACGTGCTCCGAGGGAGCCCTGCGTTCGGTGACCTCAGGCTGCTCCGCAAAGAATAAGGGTTTGGAGGCAGGTACGCGGCGAGCCCCCGGACACCGGCGGGGGGGGGGCAGCGGTGCTGCTGCTTGCTGGAGGTCAAAGCATCATTCAGCGGCGCCGGCGCCGCTTCTCAGCCCCTTGTTCCAGTCGCTGCTCCGCTCCCTGGTGAAAAACCTTAGAAAACAAGGCAGTGACTGGCTCTGCAAAGCACTGACGACAACAATGCGGAGCTTCTTCCCCCCCTCGCTGGCAGCGCGGGATCGTGACCCAGCATTATCACGGGCAAGTGATGCTGCAAGCGGAGGGCAGGAACTTTTTGGCAGCAGAGGGAGAGGCTGAACCTCCTGGCGGGGGGGCAGCTGTCCTGGGGGGGCTCAGGGCAGGCGAATCATAGAATCACAGAATGGTTTGGGTGGGAAGGGACCTCAAAGCCCCCCCAGTGCCACCCCCTGCCCTGGGCAGGGACACCTCCCACCAGACCAGGTTGCTCCAAGCCCCCTCCAACCTGGCCTTGAACCCCTCCAGGGATGGGGCAGCCACAGCTTCTCTGGGCAACCTGGGCCAGGCTCTCACCACCCTCACAGCAAAGAACTTCTTCCCCACATCTCACCTCCATCTCCCCTCTTTCAGTGTCAAACCCTTCCCCCTCCTCCTAGGGCTCCCCTCCCTCATCCAGAGTCCCTCCCCAGCTTTCCTGGAGCCCCTTGAGGGACTGGAAGGGGCTCCAAGGTCTCCGCGGAGCCTTCTCTTCTCCAGGGTGAACCCCCCCAACTCTCTCAGCCTGTCCTCCCAGCAGAGGGGCTCCAGCCCTCCCAGCATCTCCGTGGCCTCCTCTGGCCCCGCTCCAACAGCTCTGTGTCCCTCCTGTGCTGAGGACCCCAAAGCTGGACACAGTGCTCCAGGTGGGGTCTCCCCAGAGCGGAGCAGAGGGACAGAATCCCTCCCCTCTCCCTGCTGGCCAGGGGAAGACCGAGGTCCTTAAGCACTAAACCTGGGGAAGGAGCTGCTGCGAACGCACAGCCGAGGTCTGCCCCATTGTGTTGTGCAGACCTGGACCAGGCAGCGCCGAGGGCAGAAATCTCCTCGGACACGTCCAAGCTGGCTGCCCGAGCTGGCACTGCCTCTCCAGGAGCCGAGCCCAGGTGACTGCGCAGAAATCGGAGCCGTGCCCGGCACACCGAGCCCCCTGCCAACGGCGCTGCCTGACCTTTGCATCCTCCCCGCGCCTGGAAGCGCTGACCGAGTCCTTCTGCTCTCGACAGGGTGGTGCCAGCGGGAATGGGAAACGGGGGAGAGGGTCCCTGTTTCAGGGTCGTGGAGCTGCCTTTCTTGTTCCTCTTATTCTCTGGCTGTCCCCTCCAGCCCTGCCTGGGAGACAGTCGGGGTCAGAGGCAGGGACGTGCGGTCCGAGCTGGTGAAAGCCTGACCCCACCACAGTGGTGGCAGGAGATGCTCCAAACACCAGCCTGTGGCCTTTTTGGAAGCTGCGTGGTCCAGCTGGAGGTGGGAGGGTGGCTGGGAAGCCTGGTGAGACCCAACACCACGTGTGCAAGTATCTGCAAAAGAGGAAGCAGTGCGGGGGCACACCTTGCATCGCTTTTACTCCCTCCCCTCAGGAATTAATCTTCCTTACAAAGCTTATTTCTTATATCGGGCTCTCCAGGGGCGTCTCGAAAAATCCACCCAGCTCCTGGGTACAGTTTGGTATTTATTTATTCTGAGTTCCCCAGCCTCGATGACAACAGCGGACTCAAAATAGCAGCTGGGCGCTGCGTGTGCCCACAGCCGGAGGGGTGGCAGGAGTTCTGAGCTCCTGGTGTGGCCCAGGGTACTCACAGCATGGACCAGGCAGCAGGTCACCGCTGCCAGGAGGAATGGTTGAAGTGGAGAACTTCAACCCCTTCTCTGATCCTCCTCAGACAACGTGCTGAGCACCTGGGGCTGCTACCGCAAGCGTGTCCTTCCACAAGTTTTGGGTTCCAGCCGTTCCTGAAGTGGTGGGAGCTGGAGGTGACCAAGGGCTGGGAGGGTCTGTGCTGGAGGGCTCCACAGGGAGCTCATCCCTCAAGATGAGGAACCAGAAATGGTGGGACCAGAACCTCCCCAGCTGGCCTGACCGGTGCCTGTGGGTGAGCAGAGCCCCTGTCCCTGCCTTGGCTCGGGGAGGAGCAGGAGAAAACAAAGCTGTTGTTCGCTGCGGCTGCCGATGCCTCCTGGCTGACAAAGATCTCTTCCATCCCCGCGCTCACCGAGGGCCGGGCCCTGCTTTGTGAGAGGATCTGAGTAACCAGCAAGGCCAGCGTGTCGCCGCTCTCCTCAAGCAAACCAACCTCCCCAAACTTTAAATAGTGTTGCACAACTCCCTCGTGATTCACTTTTCCCCTCCCCGTGGGGAGATCTGGAGGGCACACGTCTGCGGGGAGGTGTCGCAACCCCCGCGGCTCAGCTCTTCCTGGCAAGCTGGCTCCAGGAAAAGGCGGCCGGCTCCTGCCGGCTCTCCCCTTCCACCCCGTTCCTCCTCATTTGGTAATTAATCCCTCGTCACACCAGCGCAGTGCCCTTCTGACACCAGGACAGAAGACCCTTGGGAGGATGTGGTGGGGAGAGCTGTGAGAACCGTTCCACCCCTCCCTGGACATCCCCAAATCTACCAGCGATGCTCTCTTGAGCAACCAAGAGCAAGGGTGTCCTTGTCCTTGGCGGGGTGTCTCCTGCGGGATGGGTTCCCTCGGGGGGTAACATTTCACATCAGGGCCAGGCGCAGATGTCAGAGGGAAAACGCTGTCTTATTTGCAGCGGGACACGCGAGACTCCGTATTGCTTCCTCTCTGGGATCCTGCAAGACAAACCTTCTTTGAAGTCCATCAGCAAGCTCTCGAGGACAAAAGGTTATTGCGAACACGGGTGCAAACATCTAGCGATGTGCTTGTGCTCATAAACCTGCCAGCCCGTGGGTCCCCCGTCGGTATCGGCGGCAGTGCCTTCGCCACGGAGCTCTCCGTGGATCCCGGCGTTTTCCTCCTTATCTGCTCCATCGTAGACAGGAAGCGTTTCATACGGTGCCCTTAAACTGATCCAGCAAAGGGCTAAAAATAAACTTTCTTTGTGAAGCCACAAACTCCTGCCCTCTCTGCTGTGTCAGCGCCTGGAGAGAGCCCGCTGGGAGGGCCCAGGCTTTCTTCAGATGGAGGCTCGTAGCCCACTGGCCGCGGGGCCGGTGAGGCGAAGGCTGAGGAATCAAAACACAAAGGGAGTACACCCGAGTGTCTGTCATCAGAGACGTGCTGAGCTGTGCTTTGGGAGGGGCCGGCTGGGAGGGGTACGACTCGATAAACCTTTTGAGGTTTAATACGTGAACTGTGGGAAATTGCCGATCACAGAATAGCTAATTATGTGAGTGAACTGCAATCGGCGGTGCTGGCTGACACGGCGGGACAGCGTGGGTTCGACTGCGTGCGAGCGCTCGTGTGTCTGGAAAGGGCTACTCCTCCCCATGCTGAAGCCATGGGGTCTCCAGCAGCCCCCCAGCTGCCTGGGTCCCCTGCCCTGCGGTGGCAGAGTCACCCCCTTCCAGCCTGTCTGTTTGTCTGCTTTTTGCTCCCTATTTCATAGAATTAGAGAATGGTTTGGGGGGAAAGAGATTTTTAAAGACCATCTAGTCGCAACCCCCTGCCCTGAGCAGGGACATCTTCAACTGGATCAGGTTGCTCCAAGCCCCCTCCAACCTGGCCTTGAACCCCTCCAGGGATGGGGCAGCCACAGCTTCTCTGGGCAACCTGGGCCAGGCTCTCACCACCCTCACACCAAAGAACTTCTTCCCCACATCTCATCTCCATCTCCCCTCTGTCAGTGTCAAACCCTTCCCCCTCCTCCTAGGGCTCCCCTCCCTCATCCAGAGTCCCTCCCCAGCTTTCCTGGAGCCCCTTGAGGGACTGGAAGGGGCTCCAAGGTCTCTGCGGAGCCTTCTCTTCTCCAGGCTGAACCCCCCCAACTCTCTCAGCCTGTCCTCCCAGCAGAGGGGCTCCAGCCCCCCCAGCATCTCCGTGGCCTCCTCTGGCCCCGCTCCAACAGGTCCATGTCTCTCCTGTGCTGAGGCCCCAGAGCTGGAGGCAGCACTGGGGGGGGTCTCCCCAGAGCGGAGCAGAGGGGCAGAATCCCCCCCCTCACCCCGCTGGGGATGCAGCCCAGGGTGCAGGCGGGTTCTGGGCTGCCAGCACACGGTGCCAGCCCATGGCCAGCTTTTCCCCCCCGAGCCCTTCTGGGCAGGGCTGCTCTCCATCTCTCCATCCCCAGCCTGGGCTGGGACCGGGGTTTGCCCCCACCCAGGGGCAGGACCCTGCACTTGGCCTTGTTGGACAAGGGTCACACAAACCCACTTCTCCAGCCTCTCCAGGTCCCTCTGGCCTGTCACCGCTCCACTCAGCTGGGTGTTGTCTGTAAATCTGCTGAGGGTGCCCTCGATCCCGCTGTCCTTGTCATTGATGAAGACACTGAGCAGTGCTGGTCCCAGTGCGGACCTCCGAGGGACACCACTTGTCACTGATCTCCACCTGCACGTGGAGCCGTTGACCACCACCCTCCGGATGTGACCATCCAACCAATCCCTCATCCACCAAGCACCCCACCCATCACATCCACACCTCTCCAATCCAGAGAGAAGGACGTCGTGGGGGACCGTGTGGGGGACCCTCCTTATGGAAGTCCAGAGGGACAACATCCACGGCTCTTCCCTCATCCACTCATGGAGTCACTGGCGGGGCTCGATGCCCAGGCCCTGGCACGCCCCTGGTCTCCCGGCGGCGGTGCCCATCCCCAGCCGGTGCTGGGTTCAGACCGGGGGGCTCCAGGGCGCAGGCCCGCACCCAGTCCAGGGCCCACCCGGACCCGCTGAGGCTCGGCTGGGGCTGTCAGGTGCGGGGGCCGGGGAGGCCGCGGCTGCGGTGGAGGGTCCTTCACGGTCGCCGGGGACACGGCGGAGGGGCTGCGGGCCCGGGGCCTGCCCGGGGCGCGGGGGCAGCAGCGGGGCCGGGTCCCCGTGCACGCGCGGCGCCCCCTCACCCCGCCCGCCGCCAGGGGGCGGCCTCCGCCCCACCGCCCCGTGACGTCACCCCGGGGGAGGACTGGCAGGCGGGCGCACCCAATGGGAACGAGGAGGGCGCGGGGAGGCGGGACTTCCGCCGGCGGCCGGCCGGCCGGCGCAAGGGTGGGAAGCCCCCGCCCCCGTCGTGCGTGCTGACGTCAGGGCGTGCGCGCCCCCGCCTGGAGGCCTGCGCGGTTACCGAGCGGCGCGCGCAGCCTCGGCAGCGCCTGTGAGGAGCCGCCGCCGCCGCCGTCCCGGGGAACCGGGTCGGGCCCAGTCGTAGCCGGGCCCAGCCGCGGGGTTATGAGGCCGGGCGCCGCCGCCTCCCCACCGTGAAGAGCAGCGGGCCCGTGGCGGCGCGGGGAGCGCGCGAGGCGCCGGGGCGGCCCCGCGACAGGAAGCCATTTTGTGGGCCCCCTCCTCCTTCTCCTCCTTTTTCTTCCTCCTCCTCTTCCTCCTCGCCGCCGCCCTCCCGAGCGGCGCGGCCGGTGCTGCCGGCCGGGTTGGGCGGGCGGAGCCGCGGCGGGGGCGCCCGGTGAGCGAGGGCGGCGGGGGGGGCGAGCGGGGGGCCGGAGCGGGCGGCGGCGGCCGCCGCGCCTCCCCATGGCGAAGAAAACCTACGACCTGCTCTTCAAGCTGCTCCTCATCGGGGACTCGGGGGTCGGCAAGACCTGCGTGCTCTTCCGCTTCTCCGACGATGCCTTCAACACCACCTTCATCTCCACCATCGGTCAGTGCCTCCCCCCCCGCGGTCCCCTCCCCGCTCCCACGGGGCTCCGGGTCCCCTCCAGGGTTTCGATGACCCTCAGCGACCTTCTATTTCCCTCCGTTCCCCTCCCTGGGGCTTTTGTTGGCAGCTCGTTCCCCACAACCCTCTGCCATCAGCGGGCAGAGCCCCCCTGGCTGCCCCCATCACCGGTGGGTCTCTGTCCCCCTGCACCCCGAGGGAGGTGGGGTCGCCGTCCCTGCACGGTGCCTTCGCCGCTATTGATGTGGCGGAGCAGAAATGATGACACTCGTGGGTGGGGTCTGTGTTCTCACCCAACAAAGCTGTTGTCCTTCTCTCCTCTGTGAGAGAGCCGCCGGGCTTCTGGCAAAGCTGACTTTAGTCCTTCGTTAGTGTGACTACGGTAGAGCCTTCGACATCGTTCTTCCCAGGTTACCTGTAACAATCAGAGAATGAATCATAGAATCATGATGGACCTGTTGGAGTGGGGCCAGAGGAGGCCACAGAGATGCTGGGAGGGCTGGAGCCCCTCTGCTGGGAGGACAGGCTGAGAGAGTTGGGGGGGTTCAGCCTGGAGAAGAGAAGGCTCCGCGGAGACCTTGGAGCCCCTTCCAGTCCCTCAAGGGGCTCCAGGAAAGCTGGGGAGGGACTCTTGATGAGGAGGGGGAAGGGTTTGACACTGAAAGAGGGGAGACTGAGATGAGATGTGGGGAAGAAGTTCTTTGCTGTGAGGGTGGTGAGAGCCTGGCCCAGGTTGCCCAGAGAGGCTGTGGCTGCCCCATCCCTGGAGGGGTTCAAGGCCAGGTTGGAGGGGGCTTGGAGCAACCTGGTGTGGTGGGAGGTGTCCCTGTGCAGGGCAGGGGGTGGCACTGGATGGTCTTGAAGGTCCCTTCCCACCCAAACCATTCTGTGACTCAGTGATCATGAAAGAGAGCTGTGTATTTTCGTGGCTTTCCTCTTTCTGGTTGATCTATGCTGTGAGACAGGCCTTGTACCCAACAGCCTTTCTCCCGAGGTTTATCATAGTGTTTCTTTTTTTTTTTTTCTCCTGAACACTGGCTTGTTTTGCAGATGAAGAGTTCAGGTCAGCAGCTTCCAACCTTGATGACTGACTCTGGTAATTTAAGAGAATTCACACCTCTACTCTTTCTTGCAGTGGCCACTGGCATCACCTGCACCGATACCTACCACAAAAATCTTTTTTTGGGGGGATTTTTGAATTGGCTTTCTGTGCTTGATAGAAACCAGCAACCTGGTCTAGTGGAGGTGTCCCTGCCCAGGGCAGGGGGTTTGGAACTGGATGATCTTTAAGGTCTCTTCCAACTCTAACCATTCTGTGATTCTGTATAAATCCTTTTCATTCATGTTTGGCCATACAGTTGTTCAGCAAGGGTAGGAAAACGGAGTAAAATCTGAGTGCTAGGTGGAAGGACGCTTCTGTGGACTTCCTCATCTTTGTGAAAACATCACCCTAAAAATTGCAGCTCAGACTACAAGGCGTAAAAAGAATCTCTTAACTGGGCCTTGGGTAATTGGAAGTGAAAAAAAAATATACTTGGGTGACAACTAAGTGTCAAGACGCAGTTGTTGCCTAAAAGCTTTTTGAGCTTCAACTCAGGGTTCTGCTTAGTTGCCTTGGGGGTGTGTGTGTGTGTGACAGTCACGTTATTATGTCTCTTAGCATCGCATACCTTGCCTGTTGAAGGCTGTATTTCTTTTGCTGCCCTGGTTGTGGTGTAATTCTGCGCTGCTTGGCAAATTCCCGCCTGGATCACATGGCCTTTGGTGCTGAGTTTGCTGGGAAGGTTTATTCCAATTCTCAGAGTTAAAAATAGTCAACGTCTTAGCTAAGAAGTCAGTGGGTATATGGTGGCTCGTGCTCCAGAGAACTCGTGCTTTTAGTGATGAGTGATTTTTGGTAATTAGTAATTTAGTAATTAATATTACTTCTCGGTCTAACTGCGGTTTTTGAGCGTTCAAGCAGAGTATCACCGGGTTTAGCAGCAAGTGTGCACGGGCAGAGTTTGGAAGTGTTCCTGAGCAGTGAAACCAATTTAGACCAGTGGGTATTAATTTCTGGAGCACGTAAACCCTTTGTTGCCCATGTGCACTGAAGGCAAACAAGTTTTATTGCCGAAATTCCCAGCTAAATGTCTAGCTATGGTAGCTGGGAACACCACTTGATGACTAGTTGGTGTCTCAGGGTGTGTCAGACTTGAGTCTTTGTGGTGGAATTTAGCAGATCTTGGGGCGCAAATAGATTTTCTGTGCGGTGCTGAATTCCAGGTGCTGCACTGCCCAAAGATGTCTTAAATGGATTGTTGCCTTAATTCTTCTGTAAGTAATTGCTTAATGTGGGAACCTGGGGGGAAAGTGTCCTGTGCAAGCGGTGTCAGTTGAAAGGGAGACGTTTAAAAAGCAGCAGTGTGAAGGAAAAATCTTGAACTGGATTAAGACACCTGAGTTGTTCTCTGCGTTATTACAGCAAAGCGATGGAGTAATCTGTCCGAAAATACCTTATCTCAAATCGCCACCGGTAACTACCGTTCTCAAACTTTCTCAGTCTTTCCTCTGTTGCCGCGGCGAGGGCAGGAATGGAACAGGGAACCTGGAAAGGTGCTTTGCCAGGTGGTACCCGCCAGGATAAATCAACTGCAGAGGCTGGACGGCTCTGGCTCGTTTTGCAGCCGGAAGAGGAGAGTTTCAGGAAAAAACCTCAGACGGAGTCTTTGACCTGTAGCAACAAGGAAATACTATTTCCAAAGCGCTTGTGTACACAGTAGATGACATTGAAGGTGACTGGCTTATTGTAAAAAAAAAACAACAAAAAACCAAACAATACTTGGTGGCGTGTTAGCTCTGATTCATGTTTCTGTGTTTACGCTGAGCTCCACCAAGAACCTGAGATAGCCAAGCCCGTAAGATGTCCTGTGGTACTGGTGGCTCTCAGCAGGGACTGGTTCGGTCTTTCTAGTCTTTATGGGAAAAGATGAGTCTCAAAGAATGTTGGAACCAGCCCGTGTATACAAAAGATGAGTGGGGGGAGTGTTTTAATGCTATAAAACCAGAGGTTTGTCTGTACATGTAAGTGAAGATACAATAATAACACGTTTCTACTTCACATTTGTAACTTGCGTTCACTTGCTTTCATCTTTTGCGCATTTTAAGGAGTGATTAAGCATGATCCGTGATGGCAGTCGGGATATAATTTACTATACGTGTAATTCAGTATACTCTCTTTAACGTTTGACTTTGAATCACTTCAATCTAATATTTCCTGCTAAAACAGCAGTTGGGCTTTGGGCTGTGCCTAGGTGCCTGTGTGAATGATTTCATTACCCTGTCTCGAGACACTATAAATAATCCAGATGGCTGTTCGGCAAGAATCCCTAAGTCATCCTAACCTCCCTGGAGAGAGCGGGGGCCTTGTCCTCACGTGCTGTCTTGCTGTTTGCAGGTGGAAAGGGAGTAAATGTTAGAAGATTTAGTCTATCACAAACTGGTTTTAAGAGCTCTTCAGTAATCCTCAGGTGTAGAAATCATTTTTATGGTGGTGGGGTTTGGGTGTTTTTGAGAAATTATGGTGAGTTTTCAGTTACTCTGTGGATACTCTGCAGTTGGATCAGGTCTGTCGGTGGTAGCAGTTCTCTGGGCACTGGTGTTGCTCCCTGGGGCTCCTTAGCACCAAGGGCTTCTCTTGATGGGCTGCTGCCTGTCTCCCCTCTCCCCAAACCCCGCTAACATCTGCAGTTTCTCTGCTGCCACTCAGCTACCAGCAATTTTTCTTTAAGATGAAAAATGTTAGCGTAAGTAGCTTCCAGTCACCGTGTGCTTGAGATCTTAATTTTCTTTAGTAATTTTTTTTTTTTAATTGGCATGCAGCATGTCAGCTTGATGACAGCTTGAAGCGAACCCTGGCAAAGGGATGTGTGGGAGCTGGGAAGCTGCTGGGGGTCAGCAGGTAAAGTGCCCCTTTGGTGGGGCGTATGCAGGTAGGGAGGGCTCTTCCTGCCAGGAGGGCTGGCTAAAAAATTGGAATGTCAAAACTGAGCTCATGCGTATTATTGCTATTGTTTGACTAAGTAAAATGCAAATTAAGGTGAGTCACAAAAAATGTTTTCCCATGAAATCTGACTACCTCTTGTAACGCCCTCAGGAGAACAAAGCGTATGGAATCATCCTGAGATTCCCTCCACATGCTCTTGATGTAGGTGAAGCTTTCGGGGCTCTTAACCCAGAGGGAAGAGGCAGTTGTGTTGGGTATTTCTGGTCGTTACTCACGCTGGCTGCAACTCTCAAATCCAGAGGCAAGGAGAAAAAGCTGTATGAGTATTCTGAGGTTTGATCACCCCATGTTTTATTCTGAGCACAGGAAGGTCTTGATGCCAAAGCTGTGCTAGGAGTGTACAGAACTGTTCTGGTTTAAAAGCAAAGGTATGTGAAAACTATTTTCTGATTAAATTCTTTTATTCTCAGGTTGGATGGTTGGCCTTTATTAGAAGCGATTTTGAGTTGCTAAGCACTTGCTTCAGCATCATTGCACATTGGTACATTTAAGCAGTGAAATTTTTTAAAATCAGTCCTCAGATATCAAAAATAGTAAATATAGCACGTTTCTTCATGCATCTTGTGAGGAGTTGTTTGCCCATGATTTTGATAAATTAGTATTAGGAAGAAAGGAGACCCAGATAGAAAATAGGGAAAAAACTCAGTAGATTGTGGGGAAAACAAACTAAGCAGAAATTAAGTTTTGAATTGTGGAAGTGCTTTAGCTGTATGGTGGTTGCAGTGGAGTTGGAAAAACAAGTGATTTATGGGGTCTAGAAAAAGAGCATTTACTACAGCAGCCAAAAGTACTGGCTTGTTTTTTTCCTTAAATACCTTTTCTGTCTCATCTATAGCTTGTGGGAGCAGCAAACAACCTTGAGTTCTGTTTGTATTGTGCCTGGACGGTGGGTTCAGGCTGGATCTGACTCCTGGCATGGAGCAGATGAATTAGGAAAAAAAATAATTCCAACAAATCACCCTCCCAAACAAAACCCCCACCCCAACTCCTGTTCAGCCATTCCATGATGTGGAGTCCAGGAATCATCATGCAGCAGGAGGTGCACAAATCCTTTCTACACGTAGATAATTGAGCTGTAAAACTTGCTGTCGCGGGAAGTTCTGGAGGGGAAAATATAAATGGGTTCAAAATGAAAGTAAAAAATTGAAGTGAGTCCATGGGCGGCTGTTGGATGTGATGCTCTGGGTGCGGTCCTGGGTTTGGGAATCCCCTCGGCTCTTGGTGGCTGGAGATGAGCAAGCGTCCTTTGGGCTGGGGAGGGTGGTTCTCCTCACCCCTGTCTGCTGGGATGCCCAGGAGAAGGGCTACGGAGCGGACTGGGCTTACGGTGTGATAGGGTATGATTGAGGGTTTCTTTAATGTAGGGCCGTGGATAACGAGCAGCGTGCCTCACGGCGCTGACGAGGAGCATGTGGATGGCTGTATGGTGAAGGCTGAGGAACTGAGCCGGCTGGAAACTTTTTATTTTTTTAAACATAGCTATTTTTTCAGCTGAGCTGGATCAGTTCCCTGATCTGGCTTCTTATGTTACCGTATAAATCTGTGCTGGCAGAGCGCGTAGGGCGTCTGGGGACGTGGAAACTCTGGGGTAGGTGGCACTCGCACTGAAAATTCACTTTTAGGGTTGCGGTTCCACCAAAGAAAGCCCTTGGCAGCAGCGCCAGTGCACCCTCCTCCCTGGCCCCAGTATGAAACAAAGCTTAAACTGGGCTTGCTCCTCTCCCTGTGCTGCTGCTGTTGCTGCCTCAGGGCAAAGAACAGTTGGTGGAGGCTGAGAAGCTGCTGGGCTCCTTCCTCGGGCACATACCTGTGGGGTAGCAACATGGGACACGCAGCCACGCTGCTCCCCTTTCTGTTTGCCCTTGCACTGACACGCTATTTCTGTTCGGCTGAAACTAATAGGCAGCTGTTACCTAAATGTGCTAAGTACGATGAGGAGACACGGAGAGGAATGGGAAGGAGCACGTGGAGGTTGGCTGCTGCGATTAAGCCAGCCCTGCTTCCAGGAGGAGACTGAGCTGTCGCTTCAACAGTAAGTGGCAAAGATAAAGAGCGGATGAAGTCGCTAACGTTCTCTAAAGCGTGTTCCCCATTCGCAGCCCAGGCCTGTAGCTTCTTGTGACAGGCTGTCCCTATAATCTGTGCTCTGCTCCGGAATTTACAAGACCAAATGAAATGCCTGTTGACATTGGTAGAAAACTTGCTTGAAAATTGCTAAGCAAGGATCAAGCCTTCATTTGAGGGCCACGGAGATGCTGGGAGGGCTGGAGCCCCTCTGCTGGGAGGACAGGCTGAGAGAGTTGGGGGGGTTCAGCCTGGAGAAGAGAAGGCTCCGGGGAGACCTTGGAGCCCCTTCCAGTCCCTCAAGGGGCTCCAGGAAAGCTGGGGAGGGACTCTGGATGAGGGAGGGGAGCCCTAGGAGGAGGGGGAAGGGTTTGACACTGAAAGAGGGGAGATTGAGGTTCAAGGCCAGGTTGGAGGGGGCTTGGAGCAACCTGTTGTGGTGGGAGGTGTCCCTGCCCAGGGCAGGGGGTGGCACTGGGGGGGCTTTAAGGTCCCTTCTCACCCAAACCAGTCTAGGATTCTATGATTTTAGAAACCAAGGGCTGTTATGTAGTGCTTTGTTAAGTGATAAGGTCAACTGTGGGGTGCAGAGAAGAGATCTTCTCCCAACTTCTTGATTTACCTCTTTTAGAAAGAAAATCTATCACTCCTTTCTCTTTATCATAAAAAATGCTTAATCTTTTCTACCTGTAAAGTTTATATTGGTATTTAATTAGAGAATTGGTTGAGAGTCTGTTGATAAATACTTCATCAGGAGATAGAAGAGAAGTAATCCTAACTTGAAGAGGTTTTTTTAGGCTGTGCTGAGCAGATGTAGCTGCCTCTAGTCCAGCAGTGCTGTGTCTTGACAGGCCACGCTGGCTGTACCTGCTCCTACAGCCCTCGGGACCAGGGTGTGGGCCACTTCCAGCACTCGGGTGGCAACGGCTTGCTCTTGTCGTCCTCCTCCTCTCTGGAGCGGTGGAAGGGCAGCGTGTTCTTGCTTGTCAGCGGCGTCGTGGAGGGAAGAGCAGGAGAATCTCGGGAAGGATGGCGGCTCCTGCCAGGAAACTTCATCCCGCCTGGGGTTGAGAAACGCCTGGGAAAGACATTGGACGAGAGCAGGTTGCACGGATTCCCCTGGCAGCGGCAGCCAGGGCCTGTTCTGCTGCGTGACCTTCTGATGACACGTGGAGAAGAGCTTCAGCTGGTGTGGGTTTTGTGTAACCCTTGCTGAGGAGGGGAAGGTTCTTCAGAAATGCTTTGTAAAAAACGGGCTTGTCAAATTCCCAGTGCTTTGGGAGTTCCGTGTCTGGCCTTGGGGAAACAGGAAAGAGTCCGGAGTTGCTGCTGCAAGTCTTGAATATTTTGTGTTTCGGTATGACTTAACTGTGTGGGCTTTTCTCTTCTGTGTGGGTATAACTAGAAGTCTTGCGTGGGTTTAACTAGAAGTCTCTGCATGTTTTTGTTCTTTTTTGTAGCTAAAACAACCCGAGGCTTTCTTTCCCACTGGGATTGTGACTGCTTTATACTGTGTAACCTGGAGAAATACCCCTTTGCGTTGTGCGTTTCCAAAATCTGTCTTAACGCTCCCTGAGAGAGGCTGGCTCACTTGATTACCATTAAATATGGGAGAGCTGTGCTGACATCCATACCTGTACAGCTTTTTCCTCAAGGATGCTTTTCAAACTGGTGTTCTTTCATATTTGGACTAATGATTAGCTCCACAGATACCAGACAGGCTAAAGCAGTTTTTGGATTGGGAACAGTGCTGGACACAGCATAACATGGGTCTGGTGTGGCGTGATGCTTTATGAACTGGGAGTTCCTTTAGTACTACAGTCCAACAGGGCTGTGATCAACATCACAGAATCACAGAATGGTTTGGGTGGGAAGGGACCTTAAAGCCCCCCCCAGTGCCACCCCCTGCCCTGGGCAGGGACACCTCCCACCAGACCAGGTTGCTCCAAGCCTTTATCAATGACGTAGAGGGATTGAGAGCACCATCAGCAAGTTTGCAGATGACACCAAGCTGTGTGGCGTTGTCGATACACCAGAGGGACGGGATGTCATTCAGAGGGACCTGGACAGGCTGGAGAGGTGGGCCCAGATAAACTTCATGAGGTTCAATAAAAGCAAGTGTAGGGTTCTGCACCTGGGCCGAAACAATCCTCGGTATAAGTACAGCCTGGGGGATGAGGCATTAGAAAGCAGCCCTGAGGAAAGGGACTTGGGAGTGCCAATGGATGAGAAGCTGGACCCGAGCAGGCAATGTGCACTTGCAGTCCAGGCGGCCAGTCACATCCTGGGCTGCATCAAAAGAAGCGTTGCCAGCAGATCCAGAGAGGTGATTCTGCCACTTTGCTCTGCTCTGGTGAGACCTCACCTGGAGTACTGTGTGCAGGTCTGGAGCCCTCAATATAGAAAGGACATGGACCTGATGGAGCGGGTCCAGAGGAGGGCCACTAAAATGATCAGGGGGCTGGAGCACCTCTCCTATGAGGACAGGCTGAGGGAGCTGGGGTTGTTCAGCCTGGAGAAGAGGAGGCTCCGGGGAGACCTCATAGCGGCCTTCCAGTACCTGGGGGGGGCCTACAGGAAGGCTGGGGAGGGTCTGTTTACAAAGGCCTGCAGTGACAGGACGAGGGGCAATGGTTTTAAGTTGGAGAAGCGGAGATTTAGATTGGATATTAGGAAAAAGTTCTTTGCTATGAGGGTGGTGAAACACTGGAACAGGTTTCCCAGGGAGGTGGTTGAGGCCCCTTCCCTTGAGATATTCAAGGTGAGGCTCGATGAGGCCCTGGGCAACCTGGTCTAGTTGGGGGTGTCCCTGCTGACTGCGGGGAGGTCGGACTAGATGACCTTTGGAGGTCCCTTCCGGCCTGGACCAATCTATGAATAAGCCCCCTCCAACCTGGCCTTGAACCCCTCCAGGGATGGGGCAGCCACAGCTTCTCTGGGCAACCTGGGCCAGGCTCTCACCACACTCACAGCAAAGTTGTTCTTCCCCACATCTCATCTCAGTCTCCCCTCTTTGAGTGTCAAACCCTTCCCCCTCCTCCTAGGGCTCCCCTCCCTCATCCAGAGTCCCTCCCCAGCTTTCCTGGAGCCCCTTGAGGGACTGGAAGGGCCTCCAAGGTCTCCGTGGAGCCTTCTCTTCTCCAGGGTGAACCCCCCCAACTCTCTCAGCCTGTCCTCCCAGCAGAGGGGCTCCAGCCCTCCCAGCATCTCCGTGGCCTCCTCTGGCCCCGCTCCAACAGGTCCATGTCTCTCCTGTGCTGAGGCCCCAGAGCTGGAGGCAGCACTGGGGGGGGTCTCCCCAGAGCAGAGCAGAGGGGCAGAATCCCCCCCCTCTCCCTGCTGGCCACGTTGCTGGGGATGCAGCCCAGGGTGCAGGGGGGCTTTCTGGGCTGCCAGTGCACGTTGTCAGCCCATGGCCAGCGTTTTCCTGCCAAGCCCTTCTGGGCAGGGCTGCTCTCCATCCCTCCATCCCCAGCCTGGGCTGGGACTGGGGGTTGCCCCCACCCAGGGGCAGGACCCTCATGAGGGTCACACAGACCCACTTCTCCAGCCTGTCCAGGTCCCTCTGGATGGCATCCCGTCCCTCAGGCATGTCACCACACCACTCAGCTGGGTGTTGTCTGTAAATCTGCTGAGGATGCCCTGGATCCCACTGTCCTTGATGAAGGTATCATCCTCAGTGGGAGGCCGTCTTGGCCCAAGATCTGAGCTTCAGAACCTTAAAAGATGTGGTTATGGAGATGGGTAGTACTGAAATAACTTCAAGTGTTTACCCATTTTAGGTCAGGGGTACCCCTACTCACCTGTCCTTTGATTTACGAGGCTATCAGGAGGTTCATTAAAGCTGGTCTTGTCTAATTGTGTCATCCGTGGCTTCGGAGATCAAACTCTTGTGGCTGTTTCGTGGCAACATGCACTAAATGATATGCACCTGGTCCCCAAGGAAAGTTATTCTGCTCTCTGAGATGGTTCTGTCTTAACTTGGTCTCACCACCATTTTAGTCTTGTAGAGTATGGGTGATTTTACATTTTACTTCAGATACACGTCCAGATGCCTGAAGTTAATAACTGAATGAATGAAGTTGATGCCTGACTTCTTGATGTGCCGAGTGTTGTCTCTCCCGCCCTTCTAACCCTGGGCATGGTACCAGTCTCTAGGTGCTTCCAATTCCTTAGTTCATACCTTCCAAGGCTTAATTTCAATTTCAATCTTAATTTCACACCTTCCAAGGCTTGCCGCAGTCTGCGTCTCATCCTCTTCCCTTCCTTTTCTGAAATGATGTTCCTCTCGCAGACCTCGCTTGTTAGAAGCTGAACTGTCAGCACGGGCTGGCTGCCTCGGCTCCTGCTGTAACTGGGGCGAAGGAGATTAAGAAACGCCATCCATCTGAACGTGGCAGTACGTACACGCGCCTCTCTGTCACTTCGGAGGGAGCTTAGATGTGTAGCTTAAATATAGCTGTCTAATTGTTGGGTAAATGAATCCCACCAACGCTTCTGTTTCCATAAGCATGCTGTGAAATGCTTTCATCTCAAAGGAACTTTTTGATCTTGCCAGTAAACAACAAAATGATTTTTTTTTTTTTTTTTTTTTTTTAATTTTATTTAGCTACTCAAGTTTCTGGCAAAACCAAAGATCCTACTGGCTAGTTCTCTGGGTCTGGAACTTAAGGATGGTATGTCAGGGACAGCGTGGACCAGAAATGTGGGTTCTCTGGGGGGTCTGGTGCTTCTTACTCCTACTTGAGTGAGCAGAAATGCTGGTGGTTTGCATGGAAGGGTGCTCAGAAGCTCCGCCTGTGAGTGCTAGACCACTAGTGGCCCAGTCATGGTGGCCATGTGCCACAGGGCATGTGTCCTGGCGTGCCTGAGACCATGACCCAGCCGGGGAACCAGGAGGATGCGATTGCCCAAGTTGAGGTCCCGGGGGGTTCGCTGCGGTGCTGCAGAGGCTGCTGCTGAGGACGAGAGGCACGAGTCACAGCAGGGAAAACTCAGCCTGAGTATTGGGGAAAAATTGTGCTGAAGGTGATCTGCGACTGGGACAGAAATAAAAGATGCTGGGATTGCCATCCTGGGGGTAATGAAAATATTTCTAGAAGGGACCCCAGGCGACCCGAGCTGATGTGGCCCTGCTGTGGGGTGTTACAGCTCTACAGCCTACCGTAGTCTTGCTGTTGGCCCTGGGTGTCGGGACAGGACCTGGGCTGGGGTTCCCAATCCCAGCTGCTGCTGGATGGGATCAAAAGCGCTAAAGCCTGGCGAGATTCCTGCTGGGAGTTTCCTTTTGATCTTCAGAGCGTTAGATAATGGCCAACAGCTTTGTAAAGAGCTTCTAACCAAGTGGTTTCTTAAGAGGCAGAAGAAACAAGTGATAAGGCAGGCGTGTGATGTCTTGCTGGCAGCAAGGTGAGGTGCTCCTTAGCGAGCTTCTGCAAGAGCTTCAGCACAGCTCCGAGCAGGCGCCTCTTTGGGCAGAGCTGCCGTCAGCACTGTGGTTTCTCACCCCGTAACTCACTGCGCTGCAGGTCCAGCTACTGGTAAAGCTCATCTTTAACCTCAGTTCTTTCTGTATAAATCCTGATGTCACTTTTTGACACAGTCCCTGTCAGTATTGCAGTCAGGTGCTTTGCTGCAGAAGAGATGTGAAGTACAGGGGGTTGGAGCAGGTCCTTCGCGGGGATGGGATGGCTGGAACCACTCCTGGCTCCCTGCAGAGCAAAGGGGAGCAGGTTTATTCCATGAGGATTGAAACAGGAGTCTCTGTGGTTGCCTTGCAAGTGAGCGTCGGTTCTCATCGGCTTTTCACAGGAGTGGAGAGTTGGTGAGGTGCTGCCTTGAGGCTTTTTTCTCCGTGCAGGTGAGGTGCAGCATTCAGCAAACGAAGGAATCCAAACAAGTCTTACGGCCTCCAGTTTTGCCTGGGGACAGGCCACGTTTTGGGGCAGCAATAACTTTTGATTCTAGGTGTGTCATGTGATACTGCCATTTTTTTCCACCCTTCCAAAGGTAGGTAATTCCTGTTTCTCAGGTTCTATGCATTCAACTTGAGTGTCACAGTATCGATAATAGCTAAAAAAGGTGACAAGACTTACTGACAAATGCGATGCTTCTGGGCAATGTTGGAGCAATAGGCCTTTTTAAAATTTTTATTTTATTTTTACTTAAAACTTTTTTCCTGCTGATTAGCTTGACAACACTGCCATTCGTCTTCTCACTGGAGAACTTAAAGAGGTTGGGTGGAAGCGTCTGGTGTTAGAATCCTTGGTCTCCTCCAAGAGCAGGGGGCTGGGGGAAGTTTCACAGTCCCACTGTGCCGTGTAGCTCCGCCTGTGGGAATTGTAGCGCTTGGCTTAAAGCAAAGAGAAATACCCACTGCCGTGCTTTCACTCTGTGAAGTCTCTGTGGTTCTTGATGCCGAAGGGTTCATAAATTAAGGCTATTTATGAAAGTTGGGTATGGGAGTGTACGTATAAGTTGGTGTTCCGTAACTGAAAACCCCCTCGCTGACACAGCAACGGCTTCAGTTAAATACGTGTTGAATAGCGCAAGCGATGGAGCTCCAGAGCCGAACGTACTATATTTAACACTAGACACAATGCCATTCTCCGGAGTCTGGGTAGGAAATAATAGGTGTGTCCTTAACCAGCAATTCCGCAGTGCGAATATTCCCCAGAAAGGGCTGGGGCAGAGCTTATCTCCAGTTTATCCCCTGGTAGATGGGAAGGATGCTGCTGCTGCAGCGCTCGGGGCTTGAGGAGTGTCAGCACCTCTCTAATGCGAACGGTTAGAGCTTCACTTGCTGCTGTGGCGTGGTCTAGGTAGCTCGAGTTAGGGTGCTTTCATAAATAATGGTAATACTTTCTGTTTGTAGTGAAAGAAACGTGGTTTTCCAGCAATAAGTAGTCACTTAAAAGCACGTGCCTTCTTTTCCGTGGGTTGGAAAAGGCGGCTGGTGGATGTTCCACCAGAGAAAACATTTAAACCTTCGAGTGCAGTAACTGCCTGGCCCTCCTGCACTGACTTAACATCTTTGGAAAACTCAAGACCTGCTGTGAAGTGTACGTTCCAGCAGGGTGTCTGGTCTGAAAGCGTAAGTGATGGGCTCTCCTTTTTGCTGGTAGCTCCAGCAGTAAGGAGTTTTAATTATTGAAACAAGAAGTGAGTGCTCTGCGTTTCTGCGCTGCAGCAGGTCGTCGTGACGGAGGTTGGGGAGGCAGAGAGAGAGCTTCTGGGCTCTTCTTCAGCTTCCAACTCTTTATTGACTGACGGAATCTTTTTCATGACCTCCAAGACTCAGTACCCGCCTCTGACAAAGCTAATGCTTTTCCTGAATGAGTCTACTTCCCTTTATTTATGTGTTTTCTGTCTTGTCAATCTGCTGAGTATAAACTAGCCAGGGTAAGTGTTAACTTGAATCTTATTTTTATGTAACTTGAGGACAAAATTACTGCTACAGAAAGAAGTGACAAATTTGCTGTTTCATAAATAGCAGGAGTTTGTGCAAAAGCAGATTCATGTACCCTGTTTATTTTCTAGCTGGGAAATACAAGTGGGCTAAGATATGCATGAGAACTGAGTTAATCGGCTGTAATTGAACTTGAACATTCTTAGAGCACATGCTTGGTGGTTTAGAGTAGAATTCCAATTAGTTGTCAATTTTTGAGTGGACTGACGGCTTACTGGAGACCAGACCTTTCCTTTCCATGATTTTTAGTTGGGGGATCTCATGGGCTTTGGTGACAAAAGGGGTTCAGAGAGAGCAATGGCTGCTTCATGTGACACCCTCCGGGAAATCCGCGCTGGTAAAGGTCCTGGCAGAGCTCTGCTACCTGGGCCAGAAGTTTATTGAGTATATTAGAAAATGAAAGATGTAATGGCAGAGAATTAAATCAGGCCTCAAACCTGGAATTAACTGACGCTAAGCAGAGATCATTGCTTGTGGGAAGAACTCTCAAGTGAGTGCTGTTTCTTGCTAGAGCTTCATTTCCTTCTTTTTTTTTTTTCCTGTACTACCTTGTGAATAAAAACCTTATTGTCTCTCTTGTCTCTTGGTATGCATAAAACATCACTAAAATAGTTCCTTTGTTCATTTTCTTTTGTTTTGTTTGTGGGAGCCTTGTGTAAGGTTTAGCTGCTGGAATAACGAAATGAGAAAGTTTCTTTTTTTTTCTGGAAGAAATAAGTGCTTGTGCAGAAACCGTGCGTGGTTTGGTGGGCCTCGGTGGCAGCGGAGGTGGTGTCAACAGGAAGCTTCAGTTTTCTTTCTGAGCAGAGATTTTTTTACATGTAAATTTGAACTGTGCTTTCAGCTATGGGGGGCTGCCTGACCCCGAGCGCTACAGGCTGTGGGTAGTTAGACCTCGTTAGACAAAAGGGCTTATAAATGAGGTGAAGGTGGCTGGGGAGGGGAGGATGAGAGGTTGATAGCTGGTTCTGGCCTGAGAAATGGCTTCTCTCCCTGTTGCACGTGCCCATGGGAGACTCCCCGGGATCTCAATTTTAGTCCCATTGGCGTGAGTGTCGGGTAGAATCACTGCACCCAAAATTCTGCTTTGAACACATTGACTAGTTTGATGCTGAAGTTAAATGTGCTGGATTCTTAGCTGTTGGAAACGGCTGTCACTTGATATCCAGAGCCCAGTGTCTGCATCCATTTTACTGGGAAATGGTCCTTGCCCTGGTTATCTCCTGAACTTCACCCAGGCCCTGATATGGAGAGTGCCAGCCCTCGAATCAAACCTGTGCCACCAACGCCTCTCCCGCTGGCTGAAGTTCTGCTCCCGGGATCTTCCCATGCCACCAGCTCACTCGTGGCTGGATGTGGCCATTGTGTGTTCTTCAGCGATTAATGCCTTGGAGGCTTCACAGGGGCATGGCTGCAGTAGGTAAAGAGCTTCCCCAACGCCCCATACCCTATTGCTTTGGCAGAAGTAGAAAACCCTGTGGGTTTTCTGTGCCGCCTCAGCCATCTCCATTAATGTAAATCGCCAGTGGTCCACTTGTTAATCACCCAAAAGTGTGGCTTGAGCTGAGGCGTGAACGCCTGTGCCATCGTCGCTCCCTCTGGACATGGAGGAGGACATGGTGCCTTTTGAGGAAAGGTTACTAGAAACCAGGCTGTTTTGAGCTCTTGTGGATTTAGCTTTCGTTTGTTAAAGCATCTATCCCTACAGACATCCAGTCAGGCACCTCTAATTAATGTTTTTAAGCCCTTGTATCTTAGTCCTTCCCTAGAAGGAGTCATTATTTTCACTTAACAGGAAAGTTGTGTTTTCTACTGATCTTTGCAAAGAAACTTAATTACTACCTTTTTACTTTACAGATCATTATTTAAATGTACACAGTAGGGAGAGTAAGGGAGCTGGAACTTGAGATATATGTAAAATCCTTAGTTAATCACTGTCCATGCCACTCTTTAATGAGGCAGTGCCATGTTAAAGTGCCTTCCAGCAGGTACATGTGACGGGACCTCAGTTGCGATGGTGTGCTGAATGGTAACGGTGCCTTTCTTACCTCTGATTATTTGGATTTGCTGTTTCAATTCCAGGTATGGGGATGAACAGCACTTCACCTTGTAATCAATCTATTAAACATCTCAACAATGCCACTCGAGGAGAAGCAGCTTGATGGAATTCTTGACGTGTTGATACTGTTCACTTCCTTACAGCATTGTGGCTTCTGAGACCTAAATGCATGGGCATAATCTGAATTTTAAAAAAGGAAAAGGAAAGTCTGTGTTCCAGCTGATGTAAAGAGTTAAGTCTGCAAATACCCAGTGCACAGTGGCAAGGAAATGGGCTTCTGTTTGTTGGAGAGGAGTAGAGTAGTCACCCAAGGAACAGGCAATAGGACAAGAGGAGACGGTTTCAAGTGTCGCCAGGGGAGGTTTAGGATGAATATTGGGAACAATTTCTTCCCAAAAAGGGTTGTGAAGCCTTGGAAGAGGCTGCCCAGGGCAGTGGTGGAGTCCCCATCCCTGGAGGGATTTAAAAGCCGGGCAGACGTGGTGCTGAGGGACATGGGTCAGTGGTGGGTTTGTCAGTGTTGGGTTGATGGTTGGACTCGATCCTAAAGGTCCCTTCTAACCAAAACAAGTCTGTAATTCTGTAAAGTGGAGTGAAAGAGATCTCAAGATTTGTTTCTGAAGATGCTTAATATTTTTAATGTAAATGACGAGGACTGTGGAAGGTCACAGTTGCTTTGGAGGTGCAGCAGCCTGGTGTATGGAGAGCACACAACTCACACCACCTCTCTCTCCTTGATTATTTGATTATTATTTTATTTTTTTAATACCACCCCCAAGTGCTCTTAAAGAATTTCTGGTAGCAGTATTGACTTCTGTGATGATGTCCTCCAAAATTAACATGTAGGTGTTAACTTGTGTTTTTAATATAAATCTCTGAAGAATGCTGGTTGAGGTTTCCAGTGAGGCCAGTAGCGAGAGGAGATTTTTGGTGCGGTAGAAGGCTGTAGTCTTGACCTAGATTTAATATATATCCTTGAAACGAACTGATGCACAAAGGGAGCTTGCGCGCTCACAGCTTCTCTGCCGCTTTGAAGGCAGACAGGAACACTTCAAAAAGAATTTCAAGTTGGGAAAGTGCCCTTCACTCCTGAATCTGGCAATTCTGAAGGTTGTCGTTCAGTCTCTGAACTGGCTGCGGGTGGAATTTGGGGCAAGAGCCGGAAAGCTCTGGGGAGGGGATTGCCGATGGGGAAGCGGCGTGAGTACCCCCGCTTCTGCAAACGGGGGGGATGTGAATGAGTTCCCGGTGTGTGGCCTTTCCCAGATAAGAGGTCACTGGAAAACAATGGCCTTCTATTGTTTGGGGGGGGGGGGGATTAAGCCAGATATTGGGGGGGGATATAAGCCGTGGGAGTGGATTTGTCACCAAAATGAATATTCAGCCGAGTCCCCGGTATCGGTTAGTGGTGATTTGCATAAATCAAACATCCTGCAACGCTGAGTCGCTGCCTGTGTGTTGGTGATGTGTGAGAGCGTTTGGAAGCACAACAAAATGCAGGCACCCGGAGTGGCAGAATGTAGGTCACCCCGAGAAGCTGCTGGCTCGCAGGATTGTCATCTGCTTCGTTAAGAATAGATTAATTGGTAGGAGATGGTCCGGCAACAGCTCTACTGCTAATGGCCTGCCTTTTCCTTTAACATCACCAGCTCTGGAGTTTCTCTGTATTGATACGGTGTTAGGGAAACTTGGCCTGTAAAGGCAGTTTTATAAAGATACTATAAAATCCTGCTGAAAAGCTGAAGGTTGAGGACAGAGCCGTGGGGATGGTTTGGAGGGACCGTTAGGACTTGATCAGTCTATTGAAGAGGAAAGGTGCTTTTTAAAAAGAATGTCTAGTTTAATTTCTTGTGTTAAATGCTAAAAGTAAGTTGGTTGCTTGGATTTTGAGAAGCTGCCACATTCCTGAAGAGAGATGCTGGAAGTAAAGGAGTGGTTATTAAGATCCACACCACCACACTGGCAGATAGCACGGGTTAAGAGCCTTTAGCTTATCTTTTCGGAGAGAGGTGTGGTCACAATTACTTCTCTTGCTACCTGCTCTACAAAAATACCAGTTTTCAGGATACCATGGATCCCTGGCAGTGGAAGATACAGCTATTCCCCGGCAGTTTCTCTGTATTACTACAAATGCTACTAAGAAAGGCTGTTGCTGCCAAGGTGGTGTGGATGAAGGCTGGTGACCTCGAGATAAAGGGGTGAGTGTTTACCCATGAGATAGTTCATGGGGGCAGTAAAAAAGTATGGAATGGGCTGTGGAGCGAATGGGCGACCAGTAGAGCACCTGGGGAAGGTCCTTTGGGAAAGGAGAGGCCTCTGGGCGCTGGGCTCGGTCCGAGGGTGGGAGGATGGACACCAGGGACTGGATGTGTGGGAAAGAGAAGGAAATAAAACGTAAGACTGATCACATCATCATTTGCAGCTGGTGGAATTACAGTAATTAAGTCACATGTTTCTGTTACCATTGCCCTCCCGTGCCTTGGCTCCATCAAACCAGGCTCCAGACAGGACACTCACCTTCCTGCATGTTTTCTCTGTCCTGGTTGTTGTGGGGCTTCCTTAGACTGCTGGAGGTAACGGAGCGTGCCTCTCCTGAGGTTCCAGGGAAGCTGTGTGTCACTTTGTTGAGGTGCAGCTTCTGGTGCTCTCTAAATGCTGAATTGTCACGACTGGAAACCTTGCAGAGCAGGAGGAGCGAGTTCCTGAGGCTGCTCTGGTTTGTGCACTGCACTAGGGAAAACTTACTGCAGAGGGGGTGAGACAACGAAACACATGAATTCACTGAATTTCTGTTTTTCTACCATACAAATCCATAGTCTGCTCCGATCTCCAGTGCTGTGTTACGCTCCTGGGCGCTGAATGTCAAAAATGATGGAATTGAGGGTTTAGAAGAGGACAGCAAAGACAGGCAAGAGGCTGTTTCACCGTCACCGGCTCCGTGATCTCTGATACTCTCCGTGTTGGTCCTCCCCGTAGCCGTGGTGGCCGGGGGGGGCCTGCACTGCCTCCATTCATTGTCTGGCTGCCGAGGCTCCGCAGGGCCTGGCCCTGGGCTGCTCCGGCCGGAGAGGTTCTGTGGGTGCTCCCTCGCCTGAGGCTGAGTAGATCTCCTGAGTCACGGTGACTTCACAGACTGCAGGGAGACTCATGTAAATCTGTATTGTGAGTTAGTGTAGGGCTTTGGGTTTTTTATTTTTTATTTTAAGTCTGACCAGAGTAGTAGTAGCCTTTAGTTAACAGGAATCTGCAGCATGGCCTCACCTAACTGCAGAGTGTTGTCTGTCGCCTGGCTGCAGCGGGTACCTGACGTTATTTGCAGTTTATTTTGCTGTGCAGCGGTTTGCACGGAGTTCCCTTAGGCTCACAGCAGCAATCCATTGCCTGGCTCCGGGTGTTCGGCTCCGGTTATTAAATTGATCATTAATTTTCTTTCCTATAGCCGCCTCATTTCTGCTTTGTCTTACAGCAGTGTTTGCTTGTAGTGGGTAACGTCCCTTCGGCTTTTGGGGTCGCCTGCAGTAGTTGCTGCACTTGCAGGTTTTAGTGTGAGGTCAGGAAAATGAGACAAAAGGAAGAGTCTTGCTGGAGAGCATAGCTTTCTCCGTGCAGTATGTACGTATGGGAGGCTGGAGACAGGTCTGTGTTGCATGTACGTGTACACATACACAAAAGAAAATCAGCAGTGCATGCGAAGTGAGCTTTCTCCTGGAGGAGGAGGGCTGGCCGGCTTATTTACTCAGTTATTATCTTGTCTATTCATGAGATGAAATGTATATGAAAGCTGGAGAGGAGGGTGGATTCAGCACTGTAAAACCAAGAGGTGTGGAGCTGCCACGATCACTATTTGTATGTCCTCCTACAGAAGTATCGGCAAAATTAGTATTGCCCGCCGAGTTTAGACTCAGCACAGCGTGTTTGCATCTTGTCAGGCTCTAGAGCATCCATAGGCTTCTCATTTTGATTTGATTGCTCATTTTTTCTTGCTGGTCCCACTGCCTGTCCCTCTTCCCTGCTCCTTCCCTGGGAGCTGACGATGCTACGCATGGGCAGGGCTAAAGACAAGAAGAGTTGAAGCGCAGTGTAATCCCTCGCTCCTGATGAATAAATGTCTTGTTAGAGAAAGTACTTCTGACCTAAAAGATCAGTTCCTTCTCCAGATCTACAATTTCTCAATACTGCTTAAAAGAAGCCGAGAAGTCCAGGTTCAGGTCTCCTCGTTGTCTCCATCTCTCTGATAATCTCATTCAGACTTGGTTTAGTGAGCAAGAGTGTGAGGCTTTGTCTAGTGACTCCTTTTATTGTTTTATTGCAATTTTCTCCTCAGAAAGAAGACTTCTCAGAGGTCCACCTGCTAGAGAAGTTCACGCGAGATGTAAGCCACAAGCAGTAGGGGAGGATGATGTGGGTTCCAACTCCTTGTTAGAGACCAGTTATTAAGGGTTTTCTCTCCTCTCTAGCTGAATGCTATGTGGTTTTTGCCAAAGGGAGCAAATCAGTGTTTCAGAAAGAATTGCCGTGACTGTAGAGCTTGTCCCAGCTAGCCTTCCTCCTCTTCCCTACTGCATCAGCTGAATTTTCCTCTCTCTGATAAAACTTACACTTTCGCACAAACTTTTGCCAAAGGATGAGTCTGTGAATAGCTTGAGTTTCTCTTCCAGAACAGTCTGAATGGGGATTAAAAGTTTGACCCCATCTTTCTTATAGGCCCCCTTTAAGTACTGAAATAAAGGTATTTGCTTCTGAGGAGTGAGGATGGAGATTATTACCAGATAATATCAGCTGTAAATTTGTCAGCTATAAGTGAACTGCTCTTAAGAAGTTACTGCAGTATCAGAACAGTTCAATTTAAGTTTTGCTAAGAGCAAGTTTGGGTTTTTTGGGGTTTATGTGTTGTTTTTTTTTTTATAAGGTGAGGAGTTAAGGTTCTTTAAAACAGGTTCCTATATGTTTGTGTGCTCCATGTGCACTTACACAGGTCTCTGTGGAGCTGGCATCAAGTGGTGGCAGTGTGCCTGGGCACAGAATGATCACCAGGCCTGGGGTTTGTCATCGCTCCTCCGAAATAGTCTTCTCTCTGAACCTTGTGCTTCCAACACCTTTCACTCCCAGTGCAAAGCTCCGGCTCAGCAAAGCCCCAGCTCCCAGGATCGAGTGTTGACGCCTGGAAAACCCAGGGCTGAGACTTTGAGCTGAAGGTGTGAAAAAGGGAAAGAAACTTCAGAAAGCTAGTAAAGCCTCTGAAAAACAGTATTTGTACTAAAAATGCTGAGTGTGGTTGGGAATGTTGTATATTCATGCTGTGTAGGTATCAATACCTTGTAGCATAAATATTTTGAAAGATGTAAGTAGTAACTGAGATCACGAACAGCTTAATAAAAAGCAGAACTCTCCTCTCTTGCCTGCAGCGCTTGTGTTGGGGTTACTTTGGAAGGACGAAGTCTATTTACACCCGAAGCTTTCTTACAAAATCTTTGTTCTGAACTGCCTCACTGATAACAGATGTTAATGTCTGCGTATTCTTAGCAAAATAACATTCTGAAGTATTAAAGCGTGTACGCAGGACTTGCATGGGCTTCAGAGAGTTTGTAGTCCTGGACTTGGTGTGTTTGGAAAGGTTGTTACTGGGAGGGATTAGAGGAATTGCCTTTCTATTAGTGCTGTGCCCAAAACTTGAATGAACTTGATAAAGCAGTATCTGACGTAGGAGTTCGGTTCAGATGCGCCTTCTGCATTAAGGTATTAAACTTAAGAAGGTCTTGGAGTATTATAAATCTGTCTTGAGAACTGAGAGATCTCATAATCAGATAGTTGTATAAATAGACTAAACAAAGCTTTTCAATTTACAGTTTAATTTACAATTTAATTTTAAAAGCTTCCAGGCTTAGTTATTGCTGTATTTTCCTGTTGTTTATAAGTCTTCTTTTATTGCTTTTTTTTTTTTTTTTTTTTCTTTTTAAATAAAAACATTTTGGGGCTGTTTGTTGGCTCCTGCCATAAGCTGCAAACACACCTGAAGGATCCTGGTTTTCTCAGTGATGCTGTTTTTCTGCTACTACCTATTATTATTGTATTACCTGTGGTAGCGTATACTCTATGTGTGACTGTGCTGGGAGTCACCAGCTGGGTTTCTTCTCGCTTTGTGAATCTGAAGTTGTTAATTCAAAGAAAGGTAACAGATAGGAGTTCTTTCTGCCGGGTCTTGCCTTACTCAATGCTGGAATTGCTAAAAAGCCAGGCAGTAAAGATAAGGTTTATGTCCTTTTGTGGCGATGGAAGCGCTAGCCAGAGCTCCACCGGTGCTTCAGGTGTTTGGGGTGGATTAGTGGGGGGATGTCACCTCCAGAGCCCTGGAGAAAGTGCTGTTGCTCAGGCTGTGAACCCTTGGTGCCCCCCCAGAACCCATGACCCCCAGGAGGGCTGCAGGCAGAAGGGGCTCCTGGTGCCTGGAAGGGGCCAGCCCAGTGACTCCTGTTGCTCATCAAGAAATGTGACTGTGGCCTGCCTTCTGCTGTGTTAATTTGGTGTTGAAGCTGCAGTTTCAGTACACCGTTCAGAAGAAGAACTTGCCGTGGCCAGAGCCTGTAGCAGCACCAAGGTGGGCAGCTTGAAGACACAAGTCTTGAGTAGGAATTACTGCACATTTGCTTTTCTTCCACGAGTTGAAAATAGGTACTGTGTTAAAGTGTATTTGCAAAGCGATAACTAACAAATGAAATACAAAATACACGTCTTTAAAGGCTGTGTCGGATGCTGGTGCGCGGTGCAGGTCGGCTGCCGGGCTCCTGGCACCGCAGCCTTGCCCCTCTCTTGCCCTACATTCCGCTTCCTCCCGCTCCGCGTCCTCCCCGAGCTCAATGCTCTCTTTGTTTGGAAAAGAATGCAAACAAAATTCGTGCTGTCTGAAAAGGGCCAGCTCATCATTTGTAGCTCTGAAATGGACTGGAAAATAACTTTTTCTCCCCCCGCCTTGTACCGATGGCATTCTGTCTTTCACTTTTCGAGAACGGTCGGTTTGCAATTTAGCAACATAAGTGATCTTTAGAAAACCTTGGCAGGGGCTTGGGAAGGGTGTAAAGTGATATATAACTGTTTGGATGCAGCCATTATGGATTTAAAACACTGTTCTGCTGACGCAAGTCCTGGGTCTTCATTAATGGCTTTTGTCCGAGAGCAATGGAAACTCAAAACCGTTGAGCAAATAGTTGTGTATTCACCAAGACATTCAGATACTTAAACTTGCACAAATAAAGCCGGAATGCTTTGTCGGGAGCCGTTGGCAGTAACCTCTGCTGGTGCAGGGACGGAGGAGCTTGATTTCCGTGGCCTGATGCACAAACCTGACCCTCCGGCTCCTGCAGCTCCTCTGGCTCTGCGTGTTCACAGCCCGTGACTTCCAGTGTTTGTGTAAGGGCAGATCTTGTTTGCACGTACCACGAGGTCAACTAATGCTGCTTCTTAAGCCTTATACTTGAAGACCAGTAACCCACAGAATCCATAAATAGCTTCTGTCGTCTTTCAAGTTCACTTTTTGGTCAGAACTGGACCCGTATATTGCTATAAGCAATTGGTAGAAGACCTGACATTGGAAGGAGACCCCGAAGTGAGCTGGAAACCTGGGATGACCTGCCTGTAAGGAGATGTCGTCGTCAAACGGTGTGAGCTGCTGGAGTCACAAACACTTCCACACTTGTATTTGAAAGTATGGAGTTGCGTTAAGCATTTAATAAGCTGGCAATATACTCCCAGGTTTTTCTGTGAATTCCACTTTGCCTTCTTGAAGTCGATGAATATCATAGCGACGCTTAATGAGGGAGTAATTTCATGCTCATCTTTAATTCATTACTTCTGTCATTTGTCATTATCCTCCTGTGACAGTACCATGGCCGTTCTGCGTGCCATTCAGTTTTTATACCCGTTACCCTCTTCAACTCTTGCCTGAGCTTAAAGTTCCTGGAAGCTCCCTGTGCCTGTAGTCTCTCCTCTGAAGCCTGGGTGTTTCTGCTGGCACAATGTCGCTGGCGACTCCCAACTGAATGGACATTAGAGAATCCAAAAGTCTAGTTTTTCCAGCCCGTTAAAACTACTTTGAGAGCATTTAGAGGCAAATAGTCATTGCTATTTATAATAGTCTTTCCCTTACGGAGGCTGAACTAGTATTATATTGTAATTGGAGTGGAAGCTGAGTATAACGTGGGATTAGAGATTTATTTTTTCCCCAAACACTCGAGTTAGCTAAATCCCTCCCGGTGCAGAGAAGAGTTAATTTCCTTGGCTGGGTTAATAGCTCACTTTATCTTAACGCATAAAAAGTGGCTGTCAAACTTCCTGCTTTATCTGGGCAGAGCCTAAAAGTCAGCGTGGCTGTATAAAATCCTTTTCTTTATGATCTCTTGGCGGACGCTGTGTCGGTTTGTTTGCTGGCGTTGCCGGGGAGCGCTACATCACAGCAAACAGCTCTCTTAAACGCTGCAAAACGTGGGGAGAGTTAAGTGTATTTGGGGCAGTTTTGTGTCTTGGCTATTTATCATTCAGCGGGTTCATTTTTCAAACCACGTACCTATGATACGAGCTATATTGATTCATAAATTTCACTTGAGTGATGAAGTGCTGCTTTGGCTAATGGGGAAGAATACGGAGCACTGGAACGGAGCTCTGGAGGTGCCAAGATGATGTCCTGAATTAGTGGGCAACCTCAGCCTTTAGTCACTGTACTGCTTTAAATCCTTAGAAATAGGGAATTTTGCCCCTTTACACCCTGGTTCATGTTTATGAAATACTTGGTAACTTTAAGAGGCTCCACGAGGAGCTGCATTTGGTGTTCATTTAAGAGTTATTCTCCATTTTCCTCTTTGGCTGTATGTGTGATAGGTTTCCATCTGCAAGTGCCGTCCCTGTTCCTGCTCCTGCATGACACAGGTCTGTGGGAGGGGGATTCTCCTCCCTCCACCACCTAAAACTGTGCAGCCTTTCCCAGAGAGGCTCCAGCATCATTTTTATGTGAAAAGACTTCACTAACATGATATTTCAGTGTTAAAATGAAGTAGCGTGTGCTGTGTGTAGAGCTGAAAGGAGCTGGACTTGGGGAGTTTTAGGCAGGCTTCCCATGGAGGCTCCTTATGTAATCCTGTGTTTCATAAATTCTATTTAATCTTACTTGGTATAAAATGACCTTGTAGATTTAGGAGGGAAGTTTGTGATTGCAGCTGCTGCCTTTTAAAAAGTCTAAATATAAACAGATTTTGAGAAAGCATGAAAAATTATCGGCAGTGTTTTCTGCGATTTGAATGGAAAGGCAGAACTCTGGGATCTCATTAGTGCTGGAGCGTTTTGGGCAGCCACTAGTGGTGGTCCTGCTCTGCTGGGTGCACTCTGTGCTCATTGCTCTTGGGGCAGCTTTGGGAAGAGAAGGTCGCAACAAGACGTGGTCCTCAAGCTGCTTCTGCTGTGGAGGAGCTGGTGGGAGAGTCACACAGTCACAGAGTGATAGGGGGTTGGAAGGGACCTCTGGAGATCATCTAGTCCAACCCCCTGCCAAAGCAGGTCCAACTAGAGCAGGTTGCACAGGAACATGTCCAGGTGGGTTTTGAATGTCTCATCTTCCACGGCACGAGAAGATGAGGTCCTCATCTTCCACGGCACGAGAAGATGAGGTCCTCATCTTCCACGGCACGAGAAGATGAGGTCCTCATCTTCCACGGCACGAGAAGATGAGGTCCTCATCTTCCACGGCACGAGAAGATGAGCCCATCTCTTCTGGGAAGGAGCAATGAGTCTGTACCCACTGCGCAGATGAGCTGTCACCGAGGGCTTAAACAACTGCGTTTGGATTTCCCTGCCTTGGGTGGGAGTTTCTCATCGGGTGCCGCAAGACTTGACATTCCCCTGTTGTAGGGTTGTCTCTCCATTGGATTGGAGTTACCCCCTGGAAGTAAAATGGTCATTTCTCACCCTTCGGTCTGTCTTTGTCATCTGGAAACAGCTGCTGGTTCCCAGAAGGAATGAAGAAATTGTTAGCGCATGTGATGTTGGGTTTTGTACTGCTGACACCTGTCCCTTGCTTTTATTCGGTCTTCAAGATCGTCAGTTTCTTTTTTTAATTGTCCTTTGTACAGCGCCTCTCACTTTTCTAAGCAGAAGGCTTCAGATAGGACAGTTTATTACACCAGAATTAATAATGCAAATAGTAAATACTGGTTTCAGTGTGGGTCTTGGCTAAGGATCTCTCTTCAGTTTGATGGTTTCTTCTTTCCTGAGTCTTTCCAGGACAGCTCTCCTTCATCTCCTCTTCGGTCGGTCCTTGCACATCCCATGGGTAACTAATTTCCTTGTGATACCACTTTTGGCTTTGCCCCGAACTAACTTGTGAAATGTTTGATATTAGTTGGCATTAAGGTAAAACCCTTACTCCTGCTCTCTCACAATGGTGTCTGCTCACTCTGGCTTTGGGGGTGGTGGTTCCACACTTTGCATGTGCCACGTCAGAGGCTGGGGCAGGGCTGGGCCCGGAGGAGGAGACGTGGCCGTCAGGCACTGGTTTATACTGATAATTCACCTTTTATTGCTGGGTGAAAGCTTCGTGTGGCCTGAACCCTCCTGCTCCCCTTGCTGACGCTGGAGCTCCACTGTCTGTAGACCAAGAGACAATTCGGGGCTTCTCGGCGCCTTCCAACGGTGTAAAAAGCAAGATTTTTAATAGTCTGGGGTCTTGTCACGTGCTCTGGTGTAGGCTCTGCCCGCTTTGAGTTGTGATAAACAGGTAACAAACGTTAAGCTCCCCATAGTTAACATTATTCTTACAGGCAGGTTACTTGGACAAGAGTGATGGAAAGGAGAAATTTTTTTTGGGGGGGAAAGTATGTTTTTTGAGAGATTCCTGAGATGATGGTATTACAAGGATTAGGTATCAGCATAAAAAAACCCAAACACCTCACGATATTTCACATAATTTTTCAGAATATGCAAAATTTTATGGTTTAATCATTTGGGGGAAAGAATTTAAAAAAACGAAAACAAAACCAAAAAACCACCAAGAAGAAAGCTTGCTATTTTGTTCAGGATGTCTAAGTGGATACCCAAATGTGAGAAACTTTAAGATGATCTGGCTTATAAAAGCTTTTAAGTTACCTGAAGGTGTCCATTGCCCAGTGACAGACCCTTTGATGCCCCGTGTGCATTGGCCGGCACCTTCCTCTTGCGCTCCAGCTCTCTCGGCCATCCCTGGTTTACCAGAGGGTTCGGGAAAAGAACGGGAAAAAGCTGTTCTTGTGTCTGGAGCGGTTGTGAGTTGATGTGGAATTGCTCTTTTTTTTTTTTTTTGTAAATAGATACTAATTACTTATTTATATGTTTGTTTATTTTAGGGATAGACTTCAAGATTAAAACCGTTGAATTACAAGGAAAGAAGATCAAGCTACAGATCTGGTGAGTAATGGACCCGGGAAGCTGCGGGGTGAGTCCTGCTGGTGGCTGCTTTCAGAGGCAGGTTTTCCCGAGAAGGGTTTACTCTTTCGGAGATTACACTCGGGTATCTGATTTTGTAACTGTGTTTTGTATTTTTCCCTAAACAGTTTTTAAGAGATGTGTGTGGTGTGTTTCTAACCGCTGTTACCGACTGTTCCCTTAGACAGGCTGCTGGCGAGTCTCCTGGTTGGGAGATGGGATCCTCGCAGTCTGTGATTAGTGGGAAGTGTTTGAAAACTGGGATTTTGTAAATTAGGAGCTGCCTCGAATTTATGATTGCAAATTGACTGGTCGCCTTGCTTTGCATCAGCAAGAAAGTACAATCATGTCTGCCCTTAATAGTAAACTGTGGGGAGTTTCTCAGCTGGCCGACAAGGTGACTGCTTTTCTGTAGGAAAGTCCAGCCTGAGACAAAACTGAAACTCCTTTAGCTTGCTGTGTGTGTCTGACTACAGATTTTTCTCCTGGTTTAATAGCCTTGTGAGAAGTCAGGTGAGGAAAGCTGACGGCTTCTCCTGCCCTCTGTTTTTCTACTTGTACGCGTGTTGCTGCTGTGTTCTCCAGCTCTACCGAGAGTTCAGAACTCGAATTGGTTTGGACCTCGAATTTGCCCGTTTTGTCCCTCACTAATAAAAATCTTTTCCGGCTTGATAAAGTTGAGGTTTGTAGATGCAGATGGATGGGTTCCAGTTACAAGGAGACACTGGTCCTCTTCTGTCCAGGCATAGGTAGCACTTCTACTGGGACACAGCTCTGTACTTGATTCATAGAATCATAGAATTACCACATGGTTTGGGTGGGAAGGGACCTTAAAGCCCCCCCAGTGCCACCCCCTGCCCTGGGCAGGGACACCTCCCACCAGACCAGCTTGCTCCAAGCCCCCTCCAACCTGGCCTTGAACCCCTCCAGGGATGGGGCAGCCACAGCTTCTCTGGGCAACCTGGGCCAGGCTCTCACCACCCTCACAGCAAAGAACTTCTTCCTCACAGCTCATCTCCATCTCCCCTCTTTCAGTGTCAAACCCTTCCCCCTCCTCCTAGGGCTCCCCTCCCTCATCCAGAGTCCCTCCCCAGCTTTCCTGGAGCCCCTTGAGGGACTGGAAGGGGCTCCAAGGTCTCCGTGGAGCCTTCTCTTCTCCAGGCTGAACCCCCCCAACTCTCCAGCCTGTCCTCACAGCCCTCCCAGCATCTCCGTGGCCTCCTCCTTTCCACATGTGGAAATTCCCTGTTATATGCAAGTTCTTGCATTTAGGAAGTGTGGTGGTGAACAGCCAGAGCTGTGACAGCACCGCTAACTAGCCTACCATCAGTCTCATTAATTTTTGCTATTACCCTAAGAGCATCTCTTGCTGCTGAGATCTTTGGAGACCATTCACCATGTGCCTAGCTCCAGGTGGAAGATACTCTTGGCACGTCAGTCTGAGTTCCTAGAAAACAGTTAGATACTTCAGTCATCACAGATTTTTTTTTTTTTTTTTTCCTAGCTGAATATTTTTCAGAAAAGCTGAAATATCTTACAGATGTTCCTTTGTGAAGGAAAGTCTTGGACCCAGTCACTGAAGCTTCCCGAGTTTGCCTGGTGTCAGCAGTACAGGTTCTTCAATGCGATATTCTGCTGCATAATTTAAAAAAATATTATAAGTAGAAAGAGTGGGACAGTAATAAAATTCTTAAGATTATTTTGCGAGGAATTATTTGGTTTAACTCGTTGAAGGCCTTCATTTTGAGCTCTGTGGACTGGAAGGATCTTCACAAATCATCAGATGTAATCTCTTCTTGTTGTACCCGTGTAAATATTTCATAAGAAAGTCATGGTACATTTTGAGGTTTCTTTAGTCTCTGCCAGGTCAACCGGAAAGCTGTCCCAGAAATTCCTTTCTCTCTTGGTTAAACCTCTAAGATGATACAGCTTATGCATACTTTAATGTTGGCATGAGAATAATTTAAATAGATTTTTCACTTTCCCTGGGCTTCTCCTTTCCCTCGTCCCACAGGATGACCTTCTTTGTCTCCATTTTGCAGCTAAAAAACCCGAGTTCGGTGTTTCCTCCTGTGCATTAGGGCTTCTTTTTCCTTGGCTATCTTAATAGTCCTTGCCTACGTTTATTTGAGCTCAGAGAGCCGGCTGCCTTCCACACGATCCTGCCCACATGAAGGATTTATTGCACACCCATAGCTTTGGAGTGTGTTCTTACATCCTAGAGGCTGGAGCAGAGGATGGAAGGGCAGGACAGTAAACACGGCGTGTGGGCTCCCGTCGTCTCCTGCCGTTTGCCCAGGGTGGGTTCATCAGTGGGAGGCGGTTTGAAAACCATAACTCATTTCCTCTGTTTGCTCCAGTCAGGTCTCTAATCTCGCATCCATTAAGAGTTATCTCTGAATAATGAATGGGGAATCCATTAAGAAGGGGAAAGGGCAAGCATAGTACCTATTTAAAAAAAAAAAAAAAAAGGGGGAAGCACTCCAGGTTCTCTGCTTTTTCCCTCCCCACCTTTCTTTTGCCAGAAAAAGCACGGGAGGAGTTAACGAAGCAAGTCAGTTGTAGGCGCGTGGGATGTGACAAGCAATGAGTAACAACTAAGCATGGCCAATGCCAAATTGTGTAAAATCGATCTCAATTCCTAAAGTGACGGCTGCTGGCCTTGTCAGGAGGGGAGGAATCCCAGATGTCGTGTGGTTTGATATCTCTGGGGGAGCTTTTCTGATGCTGTGCTGCTGGCTATCAGCAAGTTGGGGTGAATGACTGGGGTGAAGATGCTGTCAAGTGGGTACAAAACTCGTGGCGAGAGAAGACAAACGATGCGTAAGAGTTCTGTTGAGATATTTTGCAGGAGCCTGTCCTGCATGAGAGGCAGTTTCATGAGAGGCAATGTTTTCCAGGAGTTTCATGAGAGGCAATGTTTTCTTTAATAGCTGAGATAAGGGAATAGAGGGTATGGTTATTGTCTTTAAGCTAAGCAGGAAACGATGAAGTTGCAGAGTAAAAATTGTATTGAGGACTGAATTGTAATTCAAGTTGCTTTTGACTGATTGGAGAAATGTCGTTGGAAAAAAAAAAAAAAGTCCTGTGAAATTCAGTAGAGAGAAATGCAAAGTTGTCGAGTGCAGTATAATCAGTGTAATCAATTATTCAAATGTCATAAAAATCTGCTTAATCATGAGGAAAGGGAGTGGGATGCATAAACAGACATGCCCAATGTTCTAGCAAATATTCCTGTGTGAGGAAGACGACTCCAGCTGGAGCAGTGTCCTGGGTTTTCCTTTGACACGGGCAAGTTGGAGCCAGTCCAGAGAGAGCAGTAGGTGAGGCTGCGTATTTTAGACCTTTGGCCAGTAAGTAAGATCTAAAGAACTTGAGGTGGCTTGAGAAGATTCAGAGAAGCTGCAAGAGCTGTGTTTGAGTGTGCAAAAAGTGGTTGTAGAAAGCAGGGAAATGAACTCCTCTACCTCTGAAATGTCAGACAAGGATTGATGGCCTTAATTTGCACTAAGGAAAGCCCCACCGTGCCATCAGGAGAGACTTCCAAATGGGGAAGAAAGGAGATGAGAGGGTGGGATTCAAGCCAGCAATCATCAGGTCTTCAGCAGAACATCAAGCACCTTTGAAGAACGATGTGGGTATCCCTCAGCGTTCCTAGAGCCAGGGACTGGACTCCATGGCCTCTGGAGGCTGCTGCCAGCGAGCCAGACCTCTGTGCTGCATGGCCTGGTAGAACATCTCTGAACAAAGCTGTGCTGGGGTTTGGGACCTGCCCCTATTCCTCCTCCTCTGCTCTTTGCCTTATTCCTGGGGTTTGTCAGCTCCTGGGAGGAGACAAAAATCTCGGGAGCAATCAGCCTTAAACCCCTCATCTGGGGTCTGAGCCAGACAGAGCCAAGGAGACTCTTGGAGAAGCAGCTTTGTAGAGCATTTCCCCTACATCTCAGGAGCTTTTCCTCCATGGCATCTTCAGATTTCGAGGCTTTTCATTTACTCCCTATTTGCCAACTGATCCTTGGCCAGACATCTGACGTGTGCTTAAACAAATTGATTTGGCAACTACAGTCAGCGTCTGTTGGGTCAACTGTAGGTGACGGGGCGGTGGGGAGAGCTGAGTTTTCCCAGGACTCGGTGCCTGGTGGTGCCCATGTCCTGCCAAGGCACTGGCTGTGACCTCTGGAGCAGTTGAGAGTTCAGCTCCAGTCCGTGATCTTTTCTGAGGTTACTGGTTTGTGAGCGAGGAAATGTGGGTCTGTGGGTCAGGGGGGAATGGCGTGTCCTTCTGAAGGCGGGTAGGGAAGGTTTAATCTTGATTTTGACCAGTTTAAATTGGGAGACACCTTTGATTCTACCTTGTTTGAATAGTGTCACTGAAAACTGTCTGTGAACATGTCACCTCTTGGGTTTATCTCCTCTCAAAGACACTAGAATACGCAGTTAACTCTTAATTCTCAACTTAATGGCATGTGAGTTTGTTTAACCAAATCTCACACATTGCATCAAAGATCTCAGAATTAGATGGGAAAGCACACACTGCCACTGATCTTGCGTGATCGATTTTCAGTAAATCGCCTACAGAAATCGATGTTTTAATGTTACAGTTACAGTACATCTTCTAGATTTACTTGTCATACACATTGGCCTAAAATTTCAGTAATATAAATATGTAAGATCATGTTAAAGCATGATTTCTATAAAACTGATCTGAAAACAAAATTCTTCACGGTTTTAAGTCCGAGTTCCAGCAAATGGTGAGTGGTTGTCGTCATGGCTGCTCTAGCAGCTGCTGAAATGGAAAGGGATGTTCTTGGCCATGGACGTGGCATTGAGTGGGCAGTTGGGTCAGATCACGGCTGGTCGCAGTTCCAGTCTCTCCTGGCCTCAGCAGTGGCACCGCTCATCAACCTGCATTGTGAGAACTTCCTACAGAAACTGGAGTACTGGGTCAGCAAGTGGCTTATTTTTACATTCCTTTGGGAAGAACTGGTCAGTAACAGGAGAGAGTGTCTGGGACAGTGGCGTTTCTGGGGTGGTTCAGATGCTCCCACTGCTGGAGCTCGCAGTCCTGTCGAAGTGTTGGTAGAGCATTTCTTGCTTCTGTTTCCATCCTGTTGGCTTCTGGGTTCCACCGAGGCTCAGAAGTCTGAGACACTTCCCTGAGAGATGAGACTTGGAAATAAAAGTTTCTCCTTTTTGGGTGCAAGTTTCAAGTTGTCAATAAAAAATACAAAGTTTAAAATGAACAAATTTCTACCATGACTTGATACTGGTTTGCCTATTGTGGTAAGATACCAGAAGACCTACTGCAACTTCCCACTTTGCCCTTCAACAGGTAGCTTCATCTTCTGCCCCCTCAGTTGGGTAAGCCCCGTTGAGCCAGCCCAGTCTCTTCTGTCTCTGTCATAGATGACTCTGAAATGTGGTTTTAAGAAAAAACAATCCCCTTTAAAGTAAAGTCCCAAAGAGAAACTTCAAACCCCAGGTCTCTGTACCCTTGGGGGCCTGGCCTAGTGAAACTTACCGTTTCTTCTCTGAGTGTTGAACTGCATCTGGGGGGGAGTGGACCCTCTTTGAAGGTTGGAGCATCTCCTACTGCTCTTTGAAAACATTGTGCATCCCTTGGCAGTGGTGCGACAGAGCACCTACTGGGCCACACACGCTTCTCTCATAGATAAACCATGCTGTCTCTTTCGAGCTTGCCTCTGATACCTCCTCTTGTCTGTTTTCTGCAGGGACACAGCGGGGCAGGAACGATTTCACACCATCACCACCTCCTACTACAGAGGTGCCATGGGGATCATGCTAGTATATGACATCACCAACGCCAAGAGCTTTGAAAACATCAGCAAGTGGCTCAGAAACATAGATGAGGTGAGTAACGCCTGTAAGATCCCAGAATTGAGCTGCTTGTGACCCGGGGAGCGTGTGATGAGTCCCACAGAGCACAGCTTCAGCTCCTACTCTGGCAGAACGCGTAAATGAGCACAAGGTGGTGTTCTGTGGTTGTCCTGTGTTTCCCCCTCGACTCTTTCCACAGCAATGGCATGAAGGATCACGACGCTACACAGGGGCTGGTGACTGAAATGTCACATTCATACATGAGCAAACTTGGTTTTTGTGCTGGAGAATACTTGGAGGTGAGGAATACACCTTGCAGGAACTGGGAGTTGTGGTTTTCAGGAGCTGCCACCACAAGGGGGTGTGTGGAGGAGCAGCACTCAGCCACGAGCTGTAGAGCAGCTACAGAATATGTCACTTCTGGTAGTAGCCTTTTTTATAAGGACAACTCTGTAAGTCCTCAAAGATAACTAAATGCGATCACCTCCCCTCCCTCCACATTGACCTCATGAAATATTAGCAGGTTTATCACGGCCGTTGCAGGTAGGGTGGCAAACTGCTGGGGTTGGGATTAGCGAACTGCTCGAACCTGCCTGATTTCTGTCCTTGTTAGAGGACAAAAGAGGACAAACAAGGCGCTTGGTAAAATTTCAGGCAAGATCAAGTGAAGCAGAAGAAGCTGATGTGGAAACATTCAGTGCCTGCATCCCCAAGAGTTCATTCTCCGGGAGTTCAGAGATGTTAGAGAGCAGCACAACTCTTACTTCTTGCTTTCGCTGTGCTGTGTCCAAATAGAAAAAATGTTTGGATTTTCCAGCTTCATTATTTTACTAGAAAGCGTGAAGATGGCCCTGTGGAACTGGGTGTCAGCAGATGGGTGGTCAGCGTTAAGGTTGGTGAAAGGTTATTACAGAGCAAAAATGGGATATTGGGACTTCGATTTCCCAGCAGGAGAAATGGGAAACTCTACTGTTCATGGAAAGATATGCATTTTGGTGGGTACAGAAGGGGGGAAGTAAGGGAGAGCAGGAAGAAACTTAGAGACGAGTTGAATGTAAACTTGAAGCCAAGGCCTTTAGATGCTGCTGTTGCTTTGTTTAAAAAAATGCAGTAGTATCCAGGAAGTTGTGGGATGGATGTCGTTCCTACCATTGTGTCCGAGAAGCGGGTGATTTTGCTGACCTCACGTTTCCAAATCTGCATCACACAAACCTCCGCTGCGGATTTCAGGCGCGCAGTGAGGGCTGCGTGGTTACTGCGGGTTTCCAAGGGACGTTGGACACCTTGGGAAGGTGGTTTTGTTACGGAAAAGGCTCACTATCGGGGCGCGTTTGCAGAAGTGACGGGTGGAGTCGTCCCCTGAGGTTCCAGTGCGGTGTTGAGGCTTCTCGCTAGAATGTGTGCGGGTGTTACCTGCTCGTGTAGAGGATTATTGCAGGCGATAGTTGTGAACGAAGTAACCAAGTGCTTTGGTTTTACAAGGAATTGGTCTTGCCAAGGATACTCTCTCGAGGAGGAGAATTTTCAGTAAGTGAGCCTGATTTGCTATTCTGTGCAAGGAGGTGCTTCTACACCTTGATTTAAGCCTTGATTTAGAAACAGCCAAGACACCTAGAGGTGTTACACCTTCCTCCTTGCTAAATCTGTAATTATTTGAAGTTCACACGTTCAGCAGAGGTGAGCTGTGCCGTGCGCTTTGGGCTGGGAGGAATTAGTTGAGTTGCTCAAGTGCAGGGTTTTGTGCTTTGAGGCTGGCTGTGTGTGAAAAGGCTGTTGCTGTGTGAGCAGTTCTGTGTGTGTGTGAAAAGTTAACGTTTTCAGAGTCTTGTTCTACACGATACCTTAATCTATGTTTGCTGTCTGGTTGCTCTTCCTCCTCGTGAGCTGAAGGAAACACGCTGGGGGTGGTTCTCCTGAGGGCTGTGAAATGGGCTATTACGGTAAGCAGGAGCAGTGGGTACGTGGATCTCTTACCGCTGCCGTTCTATTAATAAAGCTGCCCTAAAGTAGTGTTAAGACTGTTGGAGTGAAAGTAAATTCAGATTAGACTTTCCAAGAAGCTTCTCATGGTAGGTTTCAAAGTACTCAAGTTATCCACTTAAGTGATGCTCTGTGCTGTGGCTGCTGGAGCTTCCCTGCTAATCTGGTGGGTCTCTCTGGCGTGTTCTCTCCTTGCTGTGACGGGTATTGGCAGGGCGTCAGTGATGAACAGCCCAGGCTTTTCTGCTCACTTGGCGTTCCTTGAGAAAGCACCGGCACTCGCTTTTTGCCCTGCAGAGGTGATTCCTGGTGTCCTGCTTCTCTTTGGATCCTGAGCATTAGCGTGGTGCTCGCTTTGGCTTGCCCTGTTGTACGTGCCATGGGTATATAACCTGTGTGCCATCCTCAGCTTCTCTGTGAGTATTCAGCAGACAGAGCTAAGGCGCAAAGCTGACCTGGTCTCGCTCTGATAAGCACATTGGAGGAACGGGGTGATGCTAGAGAGCTGTAATTTCCCTTTGTTAGTGAACTTGGTAACTCCTCAAAAAAAAAAAAATTACCAGCAAAAGGGGTTTTTTACTAACTTCCTGGTTCTTTGGCTTTGCGGTGGTTGAAAGCATAGTTGCAATTGTTAAGGAGACTTATCTGTCTACAATAAAACTATGCAAAGGTCTGCTTAAACACCAAAAGAGTAGTAGTGTCAGCTGGAGCCACTCGAGTGCACAAAGCTTGATTATTGGCAGCTGGAGACGTGGGGTGGTTCTTGTCCTGTGGTGTTTTGTGGCATCATTTCTGTAAGAAGCATCTGGGCTGCAGAACAGCACTTGGCCTTTTTCAGAAAGGAAGACTTCATCTTTAAACTACAGAAATAAAAAGGAAGGAGGAGAATTAACTGGCGCTGGGGTGGCCGTAGAGCTCTGTCAAACCCGTGGCTGTTGTCTCCTTCCACTTCCAGGCTCTATGAGCAGTTTTGTCTAAAGGCACTGATTCCTAGTGGTCTTTGCTAGGACTCGGGAAAGCGCAGGACACCAAGAGCTGTAAGCGTTAGCCTGGACTTCAAACTGTGTCTGGAAACACGAAAGTGAAATAGATCTTTACTGGGATCTTGTCTCGTTTCAGCATGCCAATGAAGACGTGGAGAGGATGCTGTTAGGAAACAAGTGTGACATGGAAGATAAAAGAGTCGTCCCTAAAGCAAAAGGCGAACAGGTAAGTGTCGGGCAAAAACTGGCTTATCAGTGTAAGCACATCATTGCCAAGACCTCCTGCCATCTCCAGGTGGCTGAGATGCCACAGGGGGACGTGCCAGGGAACACCAGGATTTGCTGATGGTCTGTAAGTCTGGGGAGCGTTTTCTCAGAAGTTGCCATGAACGGAACAAGTTCAGCTGCAGTTCCTGCTTTCTTTGATAACTAACATTTTTCAGGCATCCTTGAAGGTACTTCTCACGCGACAGGCTTGTATGGTCTCTGCCGTCTTCTGTTCAGACACCGACTCGTGATTTAATACACTTTAATTGCTGTTTCTGAATCATTACGTTCCGAATCTCCCTTTGTGACCCTTTAGCTAGTACTTGTGGTACCCGCTATAGCTGGAAGGATATTAGGTGTTTATAAATGCCGCTAATCCCGAAGGTACAGCGGCACCAATGGAATAACTTGACAGTAATGCTAACCACCTTCTTTCTTTCTCTTTTTGGTTTAGATTGCTAGGGAGCATGGTATTAGGTTTTTCGAAACTAGTGCAAAAGCAAATATAAACATTGAGAAGGCATTCCTCACGTTAGCAGAAGACATTCTTCGAAAGGTGGGTGCTTACAGGGTTTGTTTGAAAAAAAAAAAAAAAAAATCCTAAAATTTCGACTCCTCTTGCTTTTGATGTTCACCTGAATTGTTGCAGCCTTTGCCTTTGGTGTGTGAAGACAAACGAGTCACTGAAGGAGGGCTGATGTGCATCTGAAGCTGTTAAAGCTTGTTTGAAGTTCCGTTATTGTATCTAGAGTGGGTGGTATTCATCAGAGAGCCAAGGAACGTAAACTTGTAACTGTTTGGCCCTTAAACATCTGGTTGTGAGCGCTTGGAGTTAAAATATTTCATTTGGTGTGGAAGAGAATTGTCCTTTCCCTGCCACAGTCTCCATCGATACACAGCACTGTCTAAAGGCTCCAAAGGTGGGAAGAGTTTAGATGTGGCTGACAGAACAGATGAACGGGATCTGTCACTTCTACCCTGTTTCCAGTGACGAGCCCTCTCAGCCTCCCTCTTTCGGTGGAGGTTTTGTTGGAAGGTTGTATCTCAACCGAGAGAAGAACGTGGATCACCAGTTCTTCTGCTGCTTGGCCGCCCCGCCTGACTCGTACAGCGTGCCCAGAGCTTGGAGATACTGCTGTTCTTGCATCCCTGAGTAGACAATCCATCACCTTCCCACAGCTGCCACTGGTTTGTTGAGGATTGAGCTGGGCTGGCTTCGTGGGTGGCTCCAGGACTGGTTCCAGTTAGCTGATGTGCTCCCATAGCCAAGGACTTGCTGGACCCAGTAACCCCCGTGCTGGCACATTCCTGCTTAGGGCCAGGCCGTGCCTCTCCACCTCTGGATGCTCCATGGAGCTTGAGGGACGTGGGTTGGCCAACCATAGCATGTGTGATCTGCTCCTAAACCTGTGTGGTTTGTCTGTGCCCCGGTTTAGCGGTAGAGACCACCCCGTATCGAGACCCCTTTCACCACCGCTTCTTCTGAACGCGATTGGTGGTGTCATCCCAGTTAATTGGTTAGAAATTCAGTGCAAGGTCAACGCTGAATATTTTCACAACCCTTCCGAGTACACATCTGCTCAACGACGCCTGCTTCGCTGCTGCAGTTCCGACTTGTTTCTTAACCAGTGTTTGACAAGCTTTGTGTGAGAAACTGGGTGAAAATCCAGTTTTTAGCCTCCATAAACAGGAGCTCAGGGGAGCGAGTCTCACTGACTCTTCTGACCTTGAGATTTTTATTTTGGGCCTCGGTGTATTTATCTGAAGAACGAGGTGGGGGGGTGCTCTGGTGAGGCTGTGCCAAAGAGAATAAGGAAAGGAATTTAGAGACTAAACTGCAGAATTCTGGAGAGTGTTTAGGTCGGTTTCTAAACAGCTGAAAGTGGATGTTCCTGTCTGATCAAAGCCACTCCGCTGGGGTTTCCGCTCCGGTCTGACCGAGGTTACGTCCCCTGGCGCAGAGGAGCCCGTTCTGTCCGCTCTCCTGGTCAGCTGGAAGGCGGATGCTTTGGAACAACCCCTCTTTATCCCTAAATTGCTCTGTGGGTTTTGAAGGTCATTAGTTCACCTAATTTAACTCCAGCTTGTGTTCGTTGCAGGCTGTGACCCACTCGCTCCACCAAAGCCCCACTGTCGGCTCCAGGAACAGGATCTAGAGATAGTTTGAGTTTACTTTGGGGTGGTCCAAGCCAAGAAGCTGGGGTTTTCCCAGCTTTCCGGTTGTTGTTTGTTTAAAACAAAAAACCCAACCATAAATTGGTTTTGCAGCCTCTTGCTGGAGGGGGAGGAGAGTTCCCTGCGTTTCTGGGGAGCTCTTTGCCCGTAGCTTATTCATAATATTTTTGGATGATGGAGTCTTTCTTGTAAGCCGCTGTCTCTTCAGCTCTGCATACTTTATTTTGGGATGTCTGGGGAGCCCTCTGACTCGTTGTTTTTCCCTTGTTTCCTTGCAGACCCCTGTAAAAGAGCCCAACAGTGAAAATGTAGATATCAGCAGTGGAGGTGGGGTGACAGGCTGGAAGAGCAAGTGTTGCTGAACCTTCTCCTCTATCACCAATCGCCATCCACCGCCCCTTTTTTCTCTCGCTGCAAAACAAACCACTCTGCCCGTTTTTAACCTTAAACCGATGTTTTGTTCCTCATCTTAATGAGCTCCCGTCTCCCTTTGTTCTCCCGGTTAGGACAGCTTGCCTACTCTCATTTTCTCCACAACATGTATAGGAAAATCATCTCCCTCACTTCATTTTATTATTTTTTTTTCATGTACCTGCTCAACTTACCACAACGTTTTGGTTGTATTATAGTCCCGTTCCTCCTGACATTAAAACATATAGCAATCATATTCAACTCTATTCTGCAAATTGTATAAGAATAAAAGTTAGAATTAACAATTTATTTTGTACAACAGTGGAATTTTCTGTCATGGATAATGTGCTTGAGTCACCATATTCTCTAGATGCATCAGCAAAAGAGCCAGGAGAGCACTCATTTTCGCCTCGAGTCTGTGAATGGGGTTGATTTTGTCCTGTGCCTTATGTGGAAAGGAACTTTAGTTTTCTTTTCTTTTTTTTTTTTTTTTTTTAAATTTTTAAAATTTCTTTTCTTCTGGTGGAAGCATGTGCAGGAGACATACCATCCATACTTGACCATTTTTAAAATTACTGAACTGTTTTTGTGATTGCTTTCTGTAACCGTTGGTGTAATGCATCGAGGACAAAGGGTGGTGCAAAAAAAAAAAACAAAAACAAAAACAAAAAAACAAGAAAAAAAAAAAAAAGAATGCCATTTAATCTGCTGTGTCTCCTTTTGGGTGATCTGGCCATTGGGAACTCTTCCTGCTGCCGTTTTTTTCTTTCCCCTCACTCGCAGCTCTTTCCTTTCGCCTGCATGCTGCTTTTATTTGCATTTCTTCATGGTGTGATGTGTTAATTAAAAGGATGGCAACCCGGTCGGTTTGCCAAAAAAAGAAAAAAAAAGAAAAAAAAAAAAAAAGACTTAATACAAAGCACTGATTTAGCTTTCAAGGTTAAAAAAATAAAAATAATCCTGTTGAGGATACCTTTACTAATTTCCCTCTAGGCGATGTCCGTTCACTAGTATCTCTCCTCTCTCCTCCCGCGTAGCCCTTGGGTTTTATGCTATGGAAGAGTAATTTGCATGCACTAGTTCTCTATGGAGGGTGATGTGGTTGTCTACTTTATGTGTATGAATATAACATGCGACCCCCCCGATTCCCCCCCCCCCCCCGCCCTCCCCAACTGACAGCCGGGACCCTGGGCTTCTCGCTTCCCTCTCTCGCCCCCCCCCCCGAGCCGCTGGGTCGCCTGGCGAAAGGCTGAGCCACGCGTAGAATTTGCAAAAAAAAAACCAACAACCCCACCACAACAAAGTGGGCAGTTTAATTTATTACCTCCCGGAAAACTTGCCATTTCCCAGTTAAAAGCCGAGTCCTTGGCCCTCGGCTGGGTCCGGCCGGGGCCGGGGGGGGTCCCAGCGGGGCTGCCCAGCCGCCCTGGGCTCACCCTGCTTTCCCCCCACTGCCGCCACCCACCCCTGGCTTTTGCTTTTTTTCCCTTTTTTTCGGTCGTTTGTGGGAGGCGGGGGGCTGGGGGCTCCCCGTCCCCCCCGAACCGGGCGGCAGGCTGCGGGAGCGCCTTCCCTCGCCTCGCCTTTAGAACACCCCGGAGGAGACGGCCGGGGACAAACCCGGGTTTATTTAAATAGACTCTTCTTCCTCCCCCCAGACCTCACCTTCCTCTTCAGCCTGTGCCGAGCTGGCCCCGGGACACCCTTCAGGCGGTGGGTGCCGCTGATTTCGGGGTATGACAGGGCGCTGTTTTTAACATGGAACTCCCGGTTTTGAGCGGCTTCGACCTGCCCGAGGGGTCTCCCCCCTTTCCCTCTGTTTCGGGGGTTTTGCTCTGGGTGGGTGTTAACCCTTCCCGGCCCAGTGGCTCTGGGGGTCGGGCAGGACGCCGGCACCGGGGCCGTCCCTTGGCTTAAACCTGCACTTTGTAACCTTAGCAAAAAAGGGAAAAAATGGAGAAATATACATCAAGGGTTGGTTTTGTCAGTTTTTGGTTTTGTTTTTGGTTTTTTTTTTTTGTATAATCCTTATTTTAAGCCTTTTATTTGCTTCCAGGGGCTCGGCTCCCTCTGTGTAAACCCCTCGGGATCCCTCCTAGTCGCTGTGTTTTCCTTGCGAGCCAAGAGGTAGAGAAGGGGCCGCTCGCTGGTCCCGCTCGCTCCCGCCCCAATTCCCTCCTCTCCCTGCCGAGTTAATAAACTGAACTGTTCCCAGCCCGTCTGCTGCTGTTCCTGTCCGAAAAACAATGCCCCAAAGCCGCGAGTTTTGAGGCGCGGGGCTTGGCGTTGTGTTGTGTTGTGGAGGGCAAGGCCCGGCCGAGGAGGAGCGAGCGGCAGAAGCCGATGGGGATGCTGAAAGGAAAAAAAAAAAAAAATTAAAAATAATAATAATGATGATGATGATGATGGAGGAATTTACATAACTTTATTTCTGGCGGTATCTAAACTTCCTGCTAGCTCGCAAACTAACTGCTTGTGGAACCTCTACTTGGAAGACCCCCCCCCCCCTTCCCCCTGCCCGGGTGTGAGATCCAGCCTAGAGAAGGAGGCGAGGGCAGCGCCCCCCCCCCCCCCCCCGCCCCGGGGAGGCTCGGCAAAAGCCATCACTGCATTCGATTGGCCGCGATAAACCCCCCCGAAAAGGAAAACCGACCCTTGCGGCCGGGTCTCCCCTCGGCCTGCGTTGACCCCCCCGGGGAGCTGCTGGTGCCGGGGCCGTGCGGGGCGGGGGGGGGACGCGGCGCTTCCCCCTCGGGCGGTGGGAAGAGCAGCGGCAGCGCGAGGGCCTCGGGTTCACCCCCACCCCGGCGATTTTTTACTTAATCTTTTAATATTTTTGCTACTCCACTCTGGCTTTTTATTTAAAAACACATTCTTTTGTACCACTTACTGTATCAAATTGTATAAAAGATCACTGTCCCATTCTTGGTCGTACCAAGAGCGAATAAAAGCTTTTATAAACTTGCATTGGTTGCTTCCTCCGGCCCCCCTTAAATTCCCTCGGGGGGGTCCCGCCGGGACCCGGGCAGCGGGCGCGGGGCTCTGCTTCGGCCGCAGACCGGCTCCTCCCGCGGCTTTGCCGTAGAAAAGGCTGCTCTTTCCCGAGGGCGGGAGGGACCGAGCCCCACGGGTGGGTCCCAGCGTGGAGCCCCCCCGGGTGGGGGTCCCCGGGCTCCTTGGAGGCTCCCTTTGGAGATGCATTTAGGGAAAGCGGCGGTTCCAGCCCTTCCCTCTCCATCCCGAATTACGGGTGGGTTTTCCAGCCACCCCCGCCTTCATTTCTGCCCTTTCCCCCCTTCCCCCCCCCCCCCCCCGCCTCGCCCCCAGCACCATCCCTTCGCCCTCCCCTCTCCCCGAGCTCTCCTGTGTCCCCCCCCCCGGGGTCTCCCGCAGCCTTTGGGGCCCTCGACCCCCGGAGAAGCTCGGCGGGGGGGGTGTGTGTCTGTCCCCATCCCGGTGGCGGGGGCCGGCAGAGAGGGGGGGGGACGCGCTTCTCCTCCTCCTCCCCTCCCGCTGCCGGTCCCCGGGAGAGGGTGGGTGGGTTTGTGCTTTTTGTGCTGTTTTCGCTCATAAAAGCTGCCGCCGAGGCTGCGCCTGTGTCGCGGCCCCCGGGTCCCCCTCGCAGTGTGGGGGTGGACGGACACACACCAGCCCCCCTGGACCCTCCCCGTCCCCGGGGGCTCCTCGGCGTGTGGCGGTGGGGAGGGGGGGGTTTGTCACCTCGGCTCGGCCTCCGGCCCCGCGGCGGGGATGGGGGGGGGGGGGGGGTCGTGCGAGGGGAGCCCGGGGGGGGGACTCGGGGTCCCAACAGAGACATTCCATGGGGGACACCGTCTGGGAGTTCTCGGGGTCCCGCTTGTCGGTGTCATCCCTGGAAGAGGCTTTTCCCGTCCTCCTGCCGCTGTCACCCCTGCTCCGTCCCCGTCCCTGCTCCATCCCTGATCCTGCTCCTTTCCTATTCCTGCTCCATCCATGTCCCTCCTCCTTTCCCATCCCTTCTTTCCCATCCCTGCTTCTTCCCACCCCTTCTCCTTTCCCATCCCTGCTCCTTTCTGGCAAGTTTTTTGCGTCCCCCAACCCCGCAGGACCCCGCTGCTGCCCCGATGTCACCTTTGGGTGCCCCCCCGGCTACCCCTCCGCCCCCCCCCGCGCCGAGTCAGGTCCTCGAGGAGGGGTCGGGGTCCCCAGCACCCATCGCCGAGGGGCTCCGGCGGCAGCTCCCCTACTTTGCC